>NW_028185839.1:772723-859325 GCF_003343005.1 Rhea americana
ATGCCCCCGCGCGTGGGGCCGCGCTGGAAGCGGCGGCTCGGCTTTGCTCGCCGCCGGCTGGAGGGGAGAGCGGGGCTCTCCGCCCGTTCAAGGCGCGTCTCTAGCTCCTCGCGTAAAACCGGGTCCCCCCTTGCCAAGTTCTTGCSGTATCTGAGCTCTGAGGAAAGAGGCCGGACGGAATCAGGTGCACAGGACGAACGTCCAGCGCTGCGCTCGTTATGCCGCGTACACACCACGGGTCCGGCGTCACGCTAGTTCAGCTACTGAAAGAGACAGGCGTACTTCATCACACGGTGCACGAAACGAATCGTGGTTATTGCTAGGGAACAGGCTTCACGTGCTAATGCAAAATAACTTCTGACAAATACGGACAACGCGTACTAATTAATCAAATATCTGTTAAATGCTCTTTGTTGATCAGAAAGAATGAATAAGAAAGGTGAATAAACATTAAGTGTTTTTGGTAACTTGTTTACCAAAACAGTAATTCTTTGTAAAATGCATTTGGTGATACTGACATAGATCACTCTGTGAATATTTCCAGCATGTTATGTACTRTCACTATGCAAATACTGTGATGATAAGGGGTGAAATAAAACAGAAGAATACTAAGAAAGGAAGAAGTAGCACACTGGTCAGTTTAAGCTCCACTTAGATAAAATAGTTCAGGTTCTGCTGCTGACCTTATTAATTACTTCTGTCACAGGCTTCTGAAAGAAAAGGGCAAGCTTTAAACAAGTATTGTTTAAATATAGCATATATCTTCCTAGACAAATTCAGATTTACAAATTCAGATTTTTTTAACAGATGTCTGAACTAAATAACTGGATATAAATTCGGGAGAAGAAACTGCCAGAGCATATCATAAAGGGCAGGACTTGAAATGTGACCAAAACATGTTGTCTTGAGTTCTGCCTCCGAAGGTTAGAAGTGGTCTTTTATCCCTTATCTCCACTCTGTAACAGTGGGTTTTAGCAGTAAGCGTCGGCACTTACTCCTCTGCAAGTTTCTTCATGACGAAGGTGCTGGTGTTTTAGTTGTTGGTCCAATATTCAGCTTTAGCTATGAAGGAATCAAAGCAGTTGTGATAAGGGGATCCTCACTGTAGGAATGTCAGTTTGCAACTGATGGATCTATTGTTAGCATATACGTTCCTTAAGAATAATTTAAAAACTGTGGTAATTTATGCCTTCTTTCTGTATAAGAAATTCTAGTACATGCTGTGTGGCTGAGCACACATTAATGAACTCAGAGGTTAAAAAMCACATTTTTTGCTATTAAAAGGAATTTTCAGCAAACATGTAACTTGTGTGTCCTACTGACTGTTCTGGTTAGCGTCTGCATTTTTCATTTGCTGTCTTCTGCTGCCCAGTCCTGACTTGTCCAGAATGAGAAGACTCCATCTTTGCTTCCATCTTCATAAATTATTGTTCTGTGTTGTCTATATGTTTGAGAAGGTAGGCTCTCTTAGAGACTGATTTGCTCTAACTTACTGTTTTAAAATACCGCATTCTTGGTGTATAGAAATGACCGTGTCTTTGTAAAAACACCTGCACCAAGAGCTTAGCTTCAATTAAACACGACATAGCAAGTGAAGGTCAAACAAATAAAGGAGGGGAGAGTAAGGGTGACTGTCGGT
This sequence comes from Rhea americana, assembly GCF_003343005.1. Classification (NCBI taxonomy): domain Eukaryota; kingdom Metazoa; phylum Chordata; class Aves; order Rheiformes; family Rheidae; genus Rhea; species Rhea americana. The sequence continues at coordinate 774,363 of NW_028185839.1, forward strand.
CACTCACTGGTTCTGTATGAAATGTTCTCATCTTGTGACCTTTTCTTCATCATTTTTTTGTATGTGTGACACATTTAAAATAAGCTTTTTAGGAATTACTGCACAAGGATTGYAGGTGTATTTAGGAGAATCATTTAGGGAGGCGTTCCAAGTACTGGCTTAACATAGAGCGGGTTTGGGAGAGGCAGGAAAAACAGGTGCTGCCCTGGAATTACAAATGCAGAGTTTGAGAGGTGTGTTATATGGCGCTATACAATCTAAGACGGTTTTGGAATTCATGTAAAATGAGTATATAGAGCTGTTCCTCTTACTTTATCACCTGGTATCCTGGCCCTCGTTTTCRTCCTATGTGTTTCATTTAAAATATGTTCTTATTTTGTAGTAATAATGTTCTTATGGCCTGTTTGGGCACTGTAACTTCTCTTTCTACTAGGAAGTTTTAAATTTTGCCTTACGCTGTGCATAGCAAGTTGGCAATCTGAGAATAAAGAAGGAAGGAATGTTGTCCACATAATGATTATTTCAGAAATATTTTACACCACTATGGTCACAAGGCCCAGTGTAACTTGTTTGCAAACCTTCCTGTAATGACTCCACTTGCAGTTGCAACCTGTGCTTACCTAAGTAATGGGAGGAAACAGAGCAGTAGTTTGCAAATATGGGACCTTGCTTATAGATGGATAATTTTGTGCTGTTCCCCAGGTACTAACAAAAATATTTCTTTAGGAATCTCTCAAATCTGAGAACAGATGAATACAACCTGAATACAACCCTGTAAGTATTGGCTGTAGATGGTGAGATTCTCTTCCTTTTCTGTGGTGGCAACAGATCTCAGATTTGTAGAGCCCCTCACTAGCTCCAGGTGAAATATGGTTCTGTGATGCAGCTATGCCAATGTAAGAGTTAATTTTTGCTTCCCTTGCTTTCCTTGTGCCAGCTTTTTGGTCACTATGTRGAGTTTTTTTGTCCACTAAACCAGGCCAAAATTAACCTGATGAGGTATAAATAATTTTGTACTTGCATTAACTTAATAAAGGAGCTGGCCSAAAGAATGGGGAGAGTGGCACTATTCCATTTGAATCAGAAAAATCTTTAAACTAGTCTATATATCATCAAGTGCTGCCTTAGTAGCAGGAGCTATTTTGTCTGAAGATCATATTTGTACGTACCAAGGGAGTAACACCAGGCCCCAGCTGGCATGGGTAATAACTTCCTTTTGCGTGAAAGCAGAGTACTACAATTCAGTTACAAAGTTTTCTCCAAGCTTGAAATAATAAAGCATCAAAAGATATTTACAGGGTAGTGGAGCTACAGTAGAACAAATATGAGGAAAAAGTCGTAACTGTACTTCTGAAGTCCTGCCTGAAGTCCTCGTATTGAAGAGCCAGTACCCACTAAAATGTAGTAATATTGTTTTAGGGTTACTCCCTCAAGTCCTTTGGGGGAAGACGTATTACTGAAGATACTGTATTGCTTTCTCACTTAATATTTTTTAAGAGCTTCCTATTAAGCTAGAGCAATATATTCATACAGGAAAATATCCTTGAAGAACGAGGATAATCATAATCTACTGAATACCTTTGCTCCACTGACAGTAGCTATTAAAAAAAACATGCTGTGCGAGTGCTTCTGGATAGCAGCTTTATGTTCACACTCTAATCTTACCAGTTTGGTTATATATTCAAAACATTGGTCTCTCAATGCTCTCAGTTCCCTTAATTTGTGGCTGTTCTTTCTGCTTCGTTCTCTCATATAGTCTATCCATACTCACTACATATTACCTGATGTCTTATCAATTTTGGGGGCTGATAACCTGTCCTTATAAGATCAGCAGCGGATTCACTGAACTCTTTACCTTTTAGAGCTGACTCAACACAATTACTATATCAATGTTCTGATACCTTCTGCAAACAATTTGTTAGGTACTTGGCTAAAGTTTTCTAGAAAGACACCTAAATGAAGTTTGTTAATAATTGATTTACATGCAAAAGAGGTTTGTCCGTGAATTCCTGCTGACTACTAATTGAGGTGTGTGTGTTTGTATGGTCAGTTAGCTAGATGTCAGCAGTGGTTTAACTGTTTATGCCTCATGTGATCTGAGGTATCTGGAAGTATCATGTGAGATCTTGTTTGCTTTCTTGTTCCTAATTTTAAACACGGGCCTTTTCTGTGGCAGTCTGTTGCTGAGTATATAAGCTGCTTTGAGACATCCTCCTTAGAGAATTCTGTGGCCAGAATTTCAAATGAATTCCCGGAAAACTTTGTTCATTTTGAAGGAAGGCCAGTTTATAGAACAAAAAGGCTGAGGCTTGTTTGAGAAATTTTAGCAGGAAGAAGGCTGTCATAATTGATGTATATCCAAGGCATGTGCCTTTCAGATAAATGTAGTAAAAAAATATATCCATTGATGGTCCCTTTGCCATGAGTAATAAACTTATTTTTTCAATTATTATATAGATACTATTTTCTTATTCTTCTTTTTCCAAATGTTAAAAATCTTAAAGGATCATTCCCCCTATTAATTTTTTTTACTGATTGTTCTTTTGTTTCCTGAGAGGTGTTAACAGAAGTCACTTTTTAGGTTGTAACTAGCTTACTGTTTTCTGCTGGGAACTGTCAGTCAGTCAGACAGCAGTGTCAATATATTTTAAAACTAGTTATTATAATTTTCAGATTTGGAAAAGTCTGTAATGTCTTTAAACACTCCAGTGAAATTATAAAAATGTGCTTCGCATGAAGTTAGATTTAACAAAAGCACATATTGGAAAGAGACCTACTGCTTTTGTCAGGCCAGTTGAGGCAAAGACAACTGAAAGATATTGGAATATTAGAAGCAAATTGAGCTCATTAATGTATCCGAACAAGTTCTGTTGGAATTACAGTGTGTGAAAAGTGAGAGTATGCTAAAGCTAGTTAAATAATCAAATCTGATACAAACACTTTTTTTCTGCCCAATATGAAAACTCCATTCTCTTTCCAAAAGTCTCAATTCAAGGTCAGTACATGTATTACACAACTGCACATTAGAGAAGCTGGGGTTCTGTTTGAGATCCTTGGAGATCCAGTTTTAAAAAATACTGATGTGTATTTTGCAGAAGTTGAATTGCCCATTATTTTGTGAGCTTACAAGGTCAGTATRTAGGCTTTAAAAATCAGAACCTCTTGTAATGTTTTCAGCAAAAAGGCTTGGAAACTATGGATATTGGTAGGTGAGAGGATGAAGAGAGAACTTACTTGCAAATTACTTTACCTAGAAGTATTTTCCATGTATAGTCTGAGAGCAAAGGGAAATATTTTTTTTCTGTCACTTTGAGTTTTCTATGATGAAATTTCAGAAAGCTATTGTTCTTTTCCAGTGGAATTAATCTTTGGTGTGATCTGCTGACTTTTTTTTCCCCCCAACCTGTTACTTATCAAAAAGCCACTAAATAGTTTTCCAGCCAAAATGTAAATCATTAACACTGTTAAATTGTGTTGGGTGAGGACTGAAGATCTTGCATGTTGTTTTTCATAATCTAAAAAATCAAAATTTACACTTCTTATTTTGTTTCCTATAGTTTCATCACAAACCCTTTTCAGTTTACGGAATATACTTTTTGAAAATAAAATATGGTCTGTAAAGTTTCAGTGACTAACAGCTTCACTGTCAATAAAGAAATGTTTTARATTTAGATGTAAACCTGAAAAACATCTTTGTGTTAATTCTTGCTTTATAAACAATCAGGTATTACACCTGTACACAAGAATTTATTATTAAATAGCAGTGTTGAATCTCAGCACAGATGGAACCTGTCCCTTAGCATTTGCTTAGAATTATATGAAATTATCAATTCCTTATGTTTTGTTCAGTTAACCAGCTTGTTCTTTGTCATTCCTTGAATAAAAATTAGTATGTTTTTGCTTTGAATGTGACAGAGGAGCACAACCTTCTTCCTCAAAAAAATCTGAGGTTTGAATATTAACTACATTAAACTTGTAGTTCTTCTAAGATCACTCTAGTAATTCCAACTGAAATGTTGTACAGTTTACTGATTTCAGTACTCTTGTTGATAATGTAACTTTTATTATTCTTCTGAGTCATTCAGATATTTTGTTTTGCATTGGGATGGAAGTCAAATTCAACCTGTTTTGTCCTTGGCAGGTCCGCTGCCAAAACTAGCCAGCCATGAATGATTGATATAAACAGAATTACATTCTGTTCTTTTTATAATTGAGAGCTCTGATACAGCTGCCAGAAAAGGCATGAGGTTGTTGAACAAACTGTTGCCTTATAGTTCTATAAGCAGTAACTAAACAGCATTTTGTGAGGTTCCAAGACTGAACTTCAGTAAACCTTTTMCAGTGCATGATGCAATATTATAATCTCCCTTACTATGCTTTCCAGTATGTCAGAGTCCTTGAAATACGACCTAAAATAAACTGTGGTGAGCTACCGGATCTTTAAATGTTTCACTTAAGCTTTTAGTAGTTTTATTTCTGTAATCTAATGAGAAAGTAGGAGTAGTCAATAAAGAAATCCCGAGGTAGTATCTTCTGTGGTGGGGCAACTGTGATGGTGGAAGGGTGCAAGAGGCTAACTGTCTCAGCTAGTGTTTAGTCTGAAGTTGTGTCCTTTTCCAGTTCTGCAGTAAATGCTTTCCTGAAAACGTATTTGGCTTTCCAGTTAAATTAGCTGTTCCAGTAAAAGACAGTATCCCTTTCTTCAAGCCATTCTGAAGTATTGTAAAGYAGACTTACTGTTCTCTCTTTTCTTCTCCATACCTCCTTCCTCATCCCACCTGTCTCAGATTGCAAAATAAGCTTATGGAACTCTCTTCTCAGCAATCCCTTGGGTGTTTTTCTCAGTGTGTATTCTGAGGTTTTTGTGGTGAGGAAACTGTTCTGGAGAAGGAACTGTATATACTGTCATGTCAGAAATGGCCCAAATTCTCTGTACAGTTGGCTGAGATTAAATGAAAAATTTTAATGAAAATGAAATGAAAAAGCACATATTGATGTGTAAATCGCTACCCGAGCACTGTATRAGAATACAGAATTGAGAGTTGCGTGACTGGGATATGGTTTTGCCATAGGGCAATACCTTAGCTGTGTTGGAGAGCTCGCCTAAGAATACTCAACTAGCAGCTGAGCAGAATAATGGGGCCCATGATTCAATAAGAGCTATTTGTTTCTTTATATCGAAGTTTCAGAATGTTCTAAACAAACAAAAAAACCCTGCAGACAGGAAACTATTTACAGGGCAAAACATGGTATGTGCTGTTATGACTGGAGTTTGGGCTCAGTGGTCTGCTAGTTGTACATCCATTTCCATTTATAACTAACTTTGTTCTGTTTGGGAGCCTTGCATTCAGAGATAGGCTTGAAGTCTTTGGCTCAGCCTCTCCTGTGCAGCTACATATGACTTAAGTTGTTTGCTTTTCCCTTTTTAATTGGAATACAGAGCTTGCTTTACTTGATAGTATGTGGTTACCTCTTTGAACATACCAGAAAGAATTCTTTTTGAAATATACTCCAGAATTGGGAGCAAGAGAGTGAGTGTCTGTGTGTGTGTGTGTGCGTATGTATGTATGTATATCCACACGAGCTGGTTCACTTTTSTTGGAGCTAGTGTTTAAAAGCAAAACAAAAAAAAATTTAGCTTGAGATACGATCTGAAGTAAGCTTGGCAATGTACTGTGTTTTCAGTGAGAAGTATTCTCGGTTGTTCAACAGATAACYGAGTGTAGGCCTGTAGTTAAAAGCTTCAAGGCTAAAGTTTTGACATGTAAATAGGGTACAGTTGTACACATGCAAAACAGGTGGGAGGAAAAAAGTTGAGGAGGTGGAAAAAATAAAGCTGAAAGATGTCAAACTCATATTTTTTCCTAATATGGAGAGACTTTTCAGTTACAGAAGTACATTTTCCTTGTTTGTGGGAGAAAGCTATTAAACATTGTGAAATTTAGGGAGCTCCTCTGTAAACTTGCTGCTGAAAATTGTAAGAGCATTTCTTAGGCTTAGTTCCACTTTCAAAGCCTATCTCCTCTCTAGCCTGTTTTTAAAAGAAGTGAAAAAAAAACTCCACTGAAGGAATACTAGCAATAAGTATATATACCTTAGTAATAGGGCACATCAGAGAAGGTGCAAATGCAAGACCCTTTCCTCTGTGTATTACTGAAGTAATGGGTAGGGCTGGGGGTGGAAATGATGCCAAGACCAAAACTGTTGTTACCTTCCAATCTGAATGCAAAAGATACCAACACGTACTTGGATTATTATGCCATCCAACTAAATTTTGTGTAGTGAGTATAGCAGATGAAGTGAAAATGAGTAACTTGATAGTTTGCAGATACTGTTTAAAAAGAACAGAAAGAGTTAGCTATTCAGTTGCAATCCTCTGGAGAAAAAAAATGTCTTTCAGGAAGATTCAGTTTATGCTTTAGAAGACAGATAACTTTGATAAGGTATGAGACAATCTGTTGTTGATACTGATCACCTAACATGACCTGTTCCAATATAGTCTGCTCTTTGAAGTTACTGAGCTGTTGCTCTAGAATTATTTACATGGTGGTTCCCTAGCTAATCATTTTTGAAATCCATGAACATATAAGGGCTACAGGATTACAGAATATTAAAGCTCGTATATTAACCTATAATTAAAAATCTGTAATGAATTTCAAATTTATATATGTCTACTTCTAATATCTTTCAGTTCCGGGGGACTTAGGTAATCAGTTGGAAGCAAAATTGGATAAGCCGTCAGTAGTGCACTATCTCTGCTCTAAGAAGACGGACAGTTATTTTACACTCTGGCTGAATTTAGAATTGCTTCTGCCTGTCATCATTGACTGCTGGATTGATAACATCAGGTAAGACCGGAAATGATGCACTTTTGAATTTTTTTGGTCTCCTTTTCTTAGAGTGACAAGCTTTGTTCAGAATGGTAACCTTAAACTTTCTTTTCCAACTCAAGAACAGTGAGAGAAATCACTCAGAACCCTGACAGGTAGAGGTAATTAAAAAAAAAAAAAAAAAAAAAAAAAAAAAAAAAAAAAAAAAAAAAAAAAAAACAAAAAAAAAAAAAAAAAAAAAAAAAAAAAAAAAAAAAAAAACCCACAGTTTAGCAGCTACATTTTTTTTAAAAAAAATTCTCTATTCATAATAAAATGAAAACTACTGTAACTTTTATATAGTATGTAACAAACAATTAGCAGTGCCTCCTTGCAACCCCCCTTTTTGCCTCTGTAGGTTAGGCAGAATCCTCTGTGACTTTTTTTTATAGCTATCTGGAGGATGATACTGAACATTGAAGGAAAGCAAAATCTGAAAAATTTAAAGGCTTCTAAGAGTCAGGTCACCTATTCTAGGTACCTAATGTTTTGAATACTTGGAACATCTTTGTGTTCATAGTACCTGAATGTGTTCAAGACTCTGGGAACGTACTGACATGTATCAGCACCTTAAATTGCAATTTGAAATTCAGTAGACACAGAGTGACTGTATTCACTTGAACGTTACTTTTATTGTTGTGGCTAGAACTGATAAGCAGGAGAGCTCACTGGAGGTCTTGGGTAGCAGCTTGCATTGCAGTACTAAAAATAACTTAAAGGGTGTCTTTATTGAATAAGGTCTATGTYGTATAAATTGACCTAACTGCTGAAATCCTCACCCCAGTGTTTTGAAATCCCCCTGCAGTAAGCTTTTTCAACAAATTGCCGTTCTTCCAGAATGGGAGAATAGGACACAGGTGAATTTCACCACTGTTGCTCATCTCCATTTTGAACTTTCACTGGCTTCAAAGCAATTTTTGATCACAGTTTTCTCTAAGTAATGTTGTATCTCCTGAAAATTTCTGCCTGTAACTTTGTGAGAACAATAAACATACAGACTCAAGTATATTTTGCAAGTGAATATAATACCGCTGGGATATGTTACTGGGTGTTTTGGCTGCAGGCTTTTAGATTTACYGACCTATCCACACTAGACAATCTTTCTGTCAAAGACAGAATTTTATAACTGGTTTTCCTCACAGTATTATATATATATACAGTAAATATATCCCATGTTGTTGATCAGTAGCAGCTTAGTGCTTTCTGCTGAAAGATTAAACAGAAATCTTCTACCAAGTAAAGCAACCCAGGAAAAAACGTGAGCAGTAATTGCAGCTCTTAAATTTTTTAGTCACTGGAAAATGGATAGTGTGTCTTAAATTTGATGCTAGGGATTCTGCAGGTTTTTGTGGTGGTGTTTTTGTATCTTGGAGTGGTGCCTCTACTTTGTCAGTCCTGCTGCTTGCCTCCCAGGTTGGAGAGATTTTTGGTGCATGAAGTGCAGCAGTTCAGATTGTGAGACTTGGGCTGTGGAAGCTTGCACTCCAGAAACTGCAGTTGTATTGATACTGTATTAACAACAACAAAAAGAAAAGCCAAAAATCTTTAGGTTATATCGTAAATAGTTTTTAAAAACATGCATAAAACGCTTCATGCCTGTATGCGGTTTCTTTAGGGAATTTTACTGATACCTGATTTTGCAGTTATTTTATCTGCTACTGCCATGCCTTTGTTCTTATGTTCTTGACAAATTTTCTCAATTTTATGCTTGACTTGGAATGAAATGATACAGACTTTTACRAAGTAGTTTATATCTTTTGAAAGCTGAAGTCCAGCTACTCTTGTGTATGCTCAGTTTTACAGAGAAGATAAATCTTAGATTTTGCGTGGAGAGAATAACACTAAAATATTTGTTTGCACTGTATAACCACTTAGCTGCTGGAGTACTCTTGTCCTGTCTGCCTGTTTTCTTCTCCCCACCAGGTAATAGCTCTTAAAGTTCTTGTTAGTGCACTCAGAGAATGTAAGACCCATTTTAGTTGAGAGCTATCATGTGGTATTATGGCACGTTTCATACTTTTGTCTTCTCCTTCTCCCTCCCAGGCTGGTGTATAATCGAACAAGTAAGATTACAGAACCACCAGATGGAGTAGATATCAGAGTCCCAGGCTTTGGGCAGACATTTTCCTTGGAATTCCTTGACCCAAGCAAAAGGAGTGTTGGTATGTACAAGCTGTGCTTGAAGTGCTTAGTCATTTTAGGATTTTCTAGTGTGTCCTTCTACAACAAGCTACTAAAATTAGATGTCAAATTACAGTTCCGTTTAGAAGTAGAACTGCAGTATTTTTTTGAAGTAGGATAGCACATAGTTCACTTGGCTTATAAATGTTTGTCTTATGCACTTTGCATGTCACCTGGCCTGACAGATTGACCACGAAAACTTCATGCTATTTAGTCTTGTGCCAAACTAAAGTTTTCTGGATGAAACTCGAGTAGGCATCTTGATGACACTTTTGAAAAGTGAAATAGAATAGAAAATTCTGTGACTGAAGATGCATTATGTTTTGGAAAAACAACAACAACAAATTTCTGCTTTAGCTTTGTCCTGAGTAAGGGGTTCTTTGGCTTCCGGAGAGTGTTAATGGCCTTGGGAGATAGTGCCACATTCTGTAACTGCCTGTCTCTTGTCAGTGTCAGAATAATTATATGATTCCATTTGTACTCAGAAAGATTTCTGCAATAATTGTGTTTGATTGCAAGGTGAGTTTTTTTGGGTGGAGGATGTGTTTTGTCTATTTGATAGAACTCTAGAACTCCTCTTTCAGAAAATGATGGCTCTGGCAACCTTTTCTGAGGAGATGKTGGCTGTGGCTGAAGACTTAAGCGATTTAACAGCCAGTAGTGCACTGAGCTTCACTGTAGAATGGTCCCTCTTTCATTGCATGATTTTTTTTTCATTTTCTAGGGAGCAGTCCCCAGAAGGGCAGTAGTGCACTTCATGATCTTGTAACTAGATAACCCTTACAACTAGAACAGGGCATATTTAAATTTTGTCTCCCTTTACTTCAGTGAGTATATGCTAAGCATTCAAGACTAACAAATTGAGTGAGGTACTAGTCAAAACTTAAATATGACTGTGATATTCAATAGGATGTTCTGATCCTTCATCTTCCCCAAATACTACTAAATGCATTTTTATAGTGGTACTATGAGACTCCTATGTTTCAAACCTTGTAATACATAGCATCTTAACACAAATGCTTACAATCAGCCTGCAAATGTTTTGCTTTGCTGTTAGAACATCAYAGTCAGTCACTTAAGTTTCAATCCACTAACCGATGGATATTAAAATAGTTTTGCAGTAGTTTCCAGAATTTTGCCCTAGGGTACATTGCGAGCATTTTTTTTCCATGAACAAATGTTGATGAAGTCCAGGTCACTCTTTATGAAGGTATTATGTCCTACCTCAAGTTAACTGGCAATCAACAAAAGCCGGAATTCTAATGTRGTAATTTCCTAGTTTGTTTTGGTTTTGCCTTTTTTTTTTCTTCCTGTTCAAAAGACAGACATAGTTTTGCTAAGGAAAATGTATCCCTTCTGTGTATGCCACATTTTGCTGTAGTTTGATAAATTACCCAAGTAGGAACAAGTTTTAATAACAATAATCTTTTGCTTTTGGAGAAAAGTGAGCATGATTTGTTTTGCTTAAACAAATTGTGGCTTTCTGTATTGTCAGAGATTCTTAGATTACATTTAATGCCTGTATGTATGGAATCAGCGGTAATGCATCCTGAACTTAATTTGTTTTGCCATCATTAGCCTGTCTGATGCCTGTCTCTAATACTAATCTTTTCACTTTTCCTGTGTCTCTTCCATCTGATGTCTCCAGGCAGTTACTTTTATATGCTGGTGCAAAGTTTAGTAGACTGGGGCTACAAACGGGATGAAGATGTAAGAGGAGCACCTTATGACTGGCGAAAGGCACCAAGTAAGTAATGTTTTGTTACTTGAATGAAATTTTGTTGACTTTTTATTGACTTTCCCTTCCCCACCTGTACAGTTATACTTAATATCTTAATCTTGACTAGCTCATGGGGCCTGGATACCCTTAGGCCTGGGAGAAAGCTCAATTTTTTTCTTTAAAGAATTTGCTACTTAAGACTTGCTTTAAAACAAACGAACAAATCCCTAAGCCCACAAAAATGCACATGGAATTTCTAAACTCTGCACTTGAAATTCCATAGCCAGAGCCTTACTAAGAGCACGACTATTTTGTAGTATCACACCAAGTCTAACAGGATTGCTTTCACTACATCCTGAAGAATAAATTAGATTTTAAGTGAGGAATGAGAGTGATGTCCGGATTTTTCYAAGCCTCTGTTTTTATGAATGTTAGAACTTTGTACTCTTAATGTTATTCTATTCCACTTAGAAGGGATTTGTAGACTCATCATATAGCTTGTGATACAGATTACGTGTTGCTGATGCTAATATTCTATTATCATGTTTATCTTGGCCCATAATACTTAAAGATGTAACACTGAAGCATATAAACTTAGTGTCCAAGATACTCCTTGAAGAAAACCACTAATGCTGATTTTTGCTCTTTATGTGACTATTTAAAATTATGCTCCAGTTGCCATTTAAAGTTATTTGTTATCTTGTTATTACAGAGGCTTTCATGCAACAGAAGTTAGCRTGCATGGGATGTTTCTCAGAAAATTTGGTCTTAAAATTCAAATTTAAGATGTGAAGAACTGGAGTAATATTTGTACCTATACTTAAATAAGTTTGAGAGGAATAGGAAAAGTTTTAAAGCATCATGCTTTTGTAAACRTGTTGTCTGATGTTAGCCTGTTTGCATTGCTTTTGTGTATCTCAGAAAATAAGCTTTTAAATAATTGCCTTGGTGAACAGCCTCTGCAAATAATGATTTTGATAAGGTTTTGAAATCTGTGTGTGTTTACTTTAGATGAGAATGGACACTATTTTGAGGCCCTTCGCAAGATGATTGAGTTAATGTATGAACAGTATGGAAGTCCTGTTGTCTTAATTGCCCACAGTATGGGTAATATGTACACCCTCTACTTTCTCAATCATCAGACTCAGGATTGGAAAGACAAGTACATAAAGGACTACGTGTCATTAGGTGCTCCATGGGGAGGAGTTGCTAAAACTCTCCGAGTGCTGGCTTCAGGTAGGTAATTTAAGAAATTCCATCCTAAGTTGTTAGGAGTAGATAAGACTAACTAGACTGTTAACTGTAAGACTGGAGAATGGGAGTTTGAGGTATTATGAAGTTTTTTTTTTTTTTTTTTTTCTTAAGCGATAGCAACTTAATGTTTCAAGCCCTATGGCCAAACTGTTGTTCTTTCTGTTCACAGGAGTGGACTAAGGTTTTATGTCCCTTAACCAGGAGCCTTTTCCCCTCTTCTGTCTTCTCCTTCTCAATCTCTTTTCAGCAGCTTGTTGTGTCACCTGCTGTATGGCCTGGTGCCTTCTATTTCTGTAACTTCTGCCTTCAGCCTGATTGCTCTCAGTTCAGTATTGCAAAGCTGACAAGGACTCCAGCACACTCACTGGTTTCCTTTGATTAAGTATCACATGGCTCCTCGAGGTTAACATTAAAGGGAAACTTGTAGACATGGTAATTAAGTGTTGCTAGAGTTGTAACTCTGCAGATGAGGAAAGTGAATCTTTGAGATCTTGGGTGTAGTGTGCTAGATACGCCTGAGACTAACAAAATTTAAGTAAAGTAGTGTAGTTTATTTTGTTAACAACTGATAGAAAAAGTTTACTTACAGCATTAGGTGGTATCACGATTGTTTCTGCAAAGCAGAAAGTTATTTTGTGCTTTGCTGATTAATTCATAAAGTCTCTGGCTTGTTTTTTAGTTTACTTCTAATCTGCTAGCTTTGAATATCATTATTTTCTTCCCAGGCAAAGCTGACATCAAAACAATTGGACTTCATCAAAATGCAGAGCACATACCAAGTGCCAGCCATGCGTGAACAGATCAAAAGAACTCTTTGCTTAACAAAGGCATTTGAATCTGAATAGGAGAGCCCAACTCAGAGCTACTAATGAGAAAACTTAAATTGGATATTTGTATTGAGCTTTAGATTGTTTATTCTATTGCAAAGGCACTGTAAAATTGATTTCCCTTTTCTCACAGGCTTCATCTGACAGGTTTGCATGCTACAGAAATGGTAGGAAGTGAGCAATTTTAAAATTGCTTTCATAAAATTTCACATGACTACACAAAACTCCACAGTCCTAGATTTCTGTTGAATTAAATTTTCATACTTCATATCTTGTTCATCCTTAATAGTGCATCTTATCCAAAGTGGCTAGTTATACAAATGCATAATGAAAGATAGCTAAAATTCTGCAAGAGTGTAGTCATCTCTTAACCTGTATGACTGCTTTACTAAGCACTATGTTTTAGAGCAGTGACTTAAGAATAACACAGAAAACTTAAATGGGCAGAGCATAACAATATCTGAAGGCATGCTTTTTAGGTGAGTAGTGTGTCTTAAGTATCTGTGATAAGTCACTGCCACTAGGCATTAACCCTTGGATGGCATTAGTCTGTCAAGGAAATAAAACTATCAAGATGTTAGTATGCAGAAGAATTGTTATTTCAGAGCAAAATCCTGCAGAACTCCTGCCCCCTCCCTTTTTTAAAAAAGTTTTATTTTTTAAATTAACTTCACAAGGTGATATTGGCAGCATTTCCATGTAGTCATCTTTAAAAACGGCATTGAAGGGTGTGCTTTAGGATCTTGCTGAACCAATAGTGCCACCTTATGGCATTTTCAAAATGCACAGTTCAGTGCTATTTCAGGAATACAGATTTCAGTCTCATTATTCCACTTTTTATGGTGTAGTTGACCTACATGCTGTAACCACCTGCATTTAATAAAGGAAAACCTGATTCAAGGTTCAGCTGACAAAAGAATGGAGGAATGATATTCATGCTAGCCGTTGTGATGATGAAAAATAGGTCTTACCAGACAGTCACTGTGAAAATGAAATCAGATCTGTCTTGGAATTCTTATCTGCTTACCAGAAAAAGGAGAAATTCCTTCCTGGTAATCAGCATCTCTGTCATGTATTAAGCAGCTTTTTATTTTATGGAGAAAGATGAAAGAACAAAGGTTAAAATTTGAAGAAAGATGCATACAGATTGTAATTTAGTCAGGTGTGAGCTGCCAAGAAATAAGGTGGACTCTCATTTTTTTTTGATGTGTTCAAAAATCCGAATTTTTTTGAAAAGTCTAGGGTTGGTCAAACACTAGTTCTAYGTTAAGTCTAAACTGGGGAAAGCGTAACAGCTTAGTGGTTTATTGGGGATCAGATAAGACAACTGAAGGCCTTTTTTGATCTTAAACTCTAGGTCTGTATTATATTAAGAAAATACAGTGTCATGGAAAACGTTGGCCAGCTKAAGGTAACTCTTCCCAAGTAAAGTAGTTATCAACTGGTATTTGAAGAATTGTTGATTCCAGCAGAGCTGTCCATTTCCAACCAGAGATGCTGGAAAATATTTAGTGATGTATGTTCAGAAAACTCGTGTTCTGAGTATTTTAGCAATGAGTTAAAATGCCAATTGGAAGTGAAGATACACTGTTATGAGTCGTTTTCCACATTCTCCCATCAGATGCTAACAAGATCTAACTTCTTTTACCTAAGTGCTACACACAGAGATTGAGGTGAACATTGAATGYAGCACTCTTAATTGGTAACATAAGCAGAGACAGTAATATTTGCTTTGTTTATGCTTCCTTTTATGACAAGTTACCCTTTTACATAACTACAAAACAGCCTACCATTTCTTTTCAATAGTAGGAATCTCCTGATACGTTATCATACAAAGGGAGAGTATAAACTGGTAAAATGCTTCTCTGTGCTAAATGCTAGATGAACTGCATTTTTTTTAACCTATCCTGAATGAAATACCATTTTTTTTAGTAGTTTTCAACATGCAAAACTTTGACTGTTTTGTGAAGCCTGTAAGGTCTCTTCATGAGTTTTCCTTACATGCATAAGGAATAATATTTATCTGGTCCTAGACCATACTTTTGCTGAAAGAACAGAAACACTATAATATATAAATATAGCAAGTAAGACTAAGTTTATTTATAATATAAATATAAATTTTATAAATAATGCCTAATAAATGCTGATTTCTCACTCAGCTACTGCAAGGAATATTTTGTACTTTGGAAAGGATCATATTGGAAAGGCAGTAGTGTTCTTGGTTTGTCATTCCTTCGTTTGTATTTTATAATTTGTGTATCATCAGAAATTTGTTTGCAGAAGTTAAGTATCAAGACAGAATCTAGTGAGAAAACAGTCTTCCCAAATTGTCACTGCAAGCAAAGGCAATGAGCGGGTGTATGATAATTGCATTGCTTTGTCTATAATGAAATTCTAACTTTTTTTTTTAAGGTGACAACAACAGAATACCTGTCATCAGTTCACTCAAGATTCGAGACCAGCAGAGATCAGCTGTTTCCACAAATTGGATGCTTCCCTACAACTACACTTGGCCTCCAGATAAGGTCTTTGTAAGCACACCTACAACCAACTACACTCTCCGGGATTATCAAAAATTCTACAGGGACATTAACTTTGAAGATGGCTGGCTCATGAGACAAGACACTGAACTCTTGGTGTACCAGATGACACCACCTGGTGTGCGCATTCACTGTCTTTATGGTACTGGCGTAGAAACACCTGATTCCTTCCATTATGAAAGCTTTCCCGATAAAGAGCCGAAGATCCTTTACAGCGATGGGGATGGTACAGTAAACTTACAGAGTGCCTTGCAATGTCAAAAATGGGTGGGCATGCAAAAACAGGAAGTGGTGATGTTTGAGCTTTCAGGAAATGAGCATATTCAAATGCTATCCAATGATACTACTATCTCCTATGTGAAAAAGCTGCTTTTTGATTTGTGACACCATGTGTTGACAGTTATTTTCCTCACCTATGATGCCTTTCCTTAAATTAGGGAAAATGCCTTTTGATCCCATGATATTTAGATAGATGAATTATTTATTTGGTCTTTTTTTTTTTCTCCTTCTTTGTTCAAGTTGTTGTTGGTGTCCTAAATGATAATTTGTCTCTGTGTTCATAATGCATTGTGGTATTTTCACATTATGAAAATCTTCTCAAATATACATTTTGGTACCTCTGGTGTTGTATCCAATATCCATACATGGACTTTAATTTGGAGACTCTGCAGCCCCTTGCACATACTGTATGATTTACTTTTGTGTGGTCTTTGAAGGGTTTGGAGCAGGAGGGCTGAGAAGGATTATAATTTCAATTGCCCRTGAAACAAAGGAAAGATTAAAAATYTGGAAAGCAGGGTAAACTTAGCATAGTTTGAAAAGTGCAGATCTGCTAAGTATTGTAGGCAAGAGGTTTGGTACTGCATTACCTTTTGTCACATCCAGTGTTCCTGTTGCTGAAGCTTTTGGGTAAGAGGAAAGATGCGTGAATTACTTGAGGCTGAAGTTGTTTGCTCTTCAAGTTCTAGAGCTTAATGACTTAAAATCTGTAGTCTGAAGATTGCTCACCTTGTGCTTTACTTGTCAATGGAGGAACAAAGCTATGCAGTGGATGGTGCTTGTAACAATCAAAGCTGTGTGCAGTGGTGCATCAGTCAAAAATAATAGACTCAAATACTGGCAAACAATGCATACAGTGCAGAATTTTTGTACTTCTGTGTGAAAAATGTCTCCTGTGGTAGAAATGATAATGGATAGTAGGCATTCAAAAAATGGAAAGTGAATTTCTTGAAATGGGAGGTGGGGGGGAGCAGCCAATGTTATACAGTATGAAATATAAATCTTGTTCTTGGCCAAATTCTCTGATCCAAGAGAACTGGTTTCTGGCCAAGCAGTGATTGGATCAAAATTGCTGAAAAGAACCTTAAAAATTTACAGACTAAAAATACACTTCCCATGGATTACTTTGTTATTACTGTCTCAAGAGGTTCGGATATACAGTTCCTTAAATGTTTAGATAATTGTATAGCATACAGGTCTGAATTGCTACAATATTGTTTTACTCAGGTTAACAAGCGTTTCAGGTGCGAACTTTGGAGAAGTGGTAGCTTAAATGAGCATGGTATTTACAACCTTGATTACAGAAATCCTCTTGGAGAAAGATTCCCTTTTGCTTACTTAAAATCAGTCACCCAGTTAGACTGCACTTACTTTTCTGAAAAAGCCAGGATGGATGCTTTCCAAATGCTGGGTCCTCCAGCAAAAATTTTATTTTAACATTTTTCAGAAACTCATCAGATATATTGAGGTTACATTACTTAGGAAATTGAAGCTGTCTAGAGGAYAAATTTTAACTTTTAACTATTTTTGTAGCACACAAAAAATGCTGCCACTAAATGTATAAATGTTGCAGTGACAATAGACTTGAATTCTTGTTACTATAAAATGCAAACATTTTGGCACAGGGTAGGTCTAAGGCTTCAAGTTTTAATTCAGAAATGATTTGTAAATTCAGAACAACTGAAACTACGGTCGTAGATAAGTGGAGTGTACTCTTGAGGTTTTAACTTTCTTTTTATGTAGCTTCATTATCCTTGCATATTCCCTATTACTTTTGGTGAAKAAGACCCACTTTTCTGATTTTTAAAATAGAATGTTTAACTTATCAGTTGTTCAGGAACCTGCAGTTCCACAGCTATATTTTCCAGACTTCTTTAGAGTTAATACTGAGTTGTCCCAAGTAAATTGTAACTGCTGAAATGAAGCAACACACACAAAAAGACTTTTTAGCTGATTGTTCTATTTGGTGCAGGGCTGTTGGATGGATAAGCTTCAGACTTGTGTTCCAAGGCTGCTCGAGGATAAAGCTCTTCCTGTGGTCTGACTGTTTTTGAATAAATTGCTACATTGCTGGTTTACAAGAGAAAAATTACAGAAAATACAGCTTTTCACAGTTTGTATTTCTTGCTGAAATAGAATGCCTGTTAATAAACACTTGGATGAGTTGAGCTGGAGGCTGTATTGCAGGTCACCAATGTGGTCATCGAGGGCTGAAAAAAAAACATAGGCTAACAGCTCTTAACCTGAGCTGGAGAAYGTTTTGAAGCTTCATTTAGATCCTTACATGTTTAGTCAGTGCATTCTTTCAGTCTYGTACCAAGCTCACTGTAAAGTGGATGCAGCAAGTAAACTACATCATTCTAGTCACTGAAATGGAACTATTTCACTCAGCGTTTGAGAAGGCCCTAGTCACTAAGGTTTGTTTCTCTACATTTGAAAGCAAGAATATTTAGCATTATTATCGGCCTGCTAGAGCCATGTGCACTTCAGCATTCTAGATTCTTGTGGAGTGGGGGAGTGAGAGGGGGAAGTCTGAATAAATGCATCTTTATAGAAAGAAGAGATTGTGGCACTTCCATAGTAGGAGTAACTCAGGTGCTTTGCCACTCTTCACAGTTGAAATGTTTAAATTTACTGACATGTCTTCATTATACCTGGAATATATGGAACATGTCTCTTTCCTGAACTTTTACATGRTTTTGTTTATCCAGAATGTTTTCAGAAACCAAAAATAGTCTTGAGGACCAAATGTGTTCATTTTAGACAAAAAGTAAAGAGAATGCTGAAGGGGTTTCAGCTGTCATTGTAATACTTCTGAAGAGGTTSAGAGTCACTATGTGATTCTGTTAAAAAAAAAAATAGAAGGCTTCAAAAACTAGCAATAATTGCAAAGGACTTGCAGACCAAAGGAAGGAATGTTTAGTATTAATGTAGTTCTTGGAGCACAGTGTGTTAAAGGCCCTCTTCAATTCAGGGGATGTTTGGCTATGACTTTGCTGCTCTACACTTTAACAGTATTTTGTACAGAACATAATCTGAGACCTAGCATTTTATATGCCACTTTTGTGTATGAATGAGTTCACCAGATTTTGCATATTTTATTGTCTTTGACATAATAAAGTTGATCTAATACTGTGTCTCCTGTTGTGAATAACCTATACTGTCTCATCTCTCAAACAGATGAAATGTCAACTTATTGCTTTTTTTTTAATCTCAAGCCTTCTTGAGGTGACTCATTTTCTCATAGTAATTGTTCGTTAGTTATTCTTCTAAATACCCCTTCTTTCTTAAGCTTTTTTTTTTTTTTGTACAGCTGGAGCTTCATGGTAATTGTTCTTGGTGTTAGGAGATGTGGGGCTATTCAATTCCTTCTGTTTGTGTCATTCCCGCTCAACTCCTGTCCAAAAAATATATGCCGTTTCCGAGATGTCCCGTGTTTCTGCTCAGGCAACATTCTGAAATTAGTTCCTTAAACTGAAATGTCCAAGATGCTTGCAGTTGCCTTCACACTGTTGGTTTACAAACTGATCCACAAACTCATGCAAGTTGACCATACAGTTTCATGGTCATATTGGAAGTGGAGGCTTGAAAGCCTAGGGAAGGGGAAATAGATTTGGTAATGGRGTCTGGCTAGTGATTCCAAGCCAGATGAAAGACTGATGAGCTGTGTTATGTTAGAGTACTGATGTCTAGCAACAGTAGAGGCATCTTTTAGATCACAAAGTTATTGTTACATGCTACCTGATGCTATTTTGCTATGCTGCTAACTTAAGTGCTTTCTTTAATGATGAGATTATAGTCTTGTGGAGACGCATTTTTGAATTTTATTTTGCTTGATAAAGTACTGATTTCCTCCAAGTTCTGTCTTAGCAGTTTCCTTTAGTTCAAGACTGATTTACTTTGTAGTCATTCACATCAACAAATGAGAGTTAAATGTTTAGTTCTAGGATCAGTATTCTTTGAGTAAAACCAAAATGCAGTATGAGCCCAAGAAATGGAAAAAATTCACACACAATGTTTTGCTCTAAATACTGGTGTTAAGTTTGTTTGCCTTAATGGTTTGCCTGTATGTGTAGTGTGTGTGTGTGTAAATTGCTTGTTAGCTTTTTGTTCTAAATTGTGCAGTGTCTGAGCTTCTTGGTAGACTCCTCCAATACTGAACTCTCTTACCTCATGAAACAGGTGATCACTGATTTTGTGTGAAATAGTTTAGCAAGGTATTATCAGTTCAAGTTTTGGGAGTTCTCAAATAACTGACATTCAAGCTATCCCCTCCAAGTAGATCAGGAAGCAAATTGCGATGTCAAGCTGACAGATAAGTATAGTAAGCTAAAATAAGATGAACAGCAGTAACACTAAATGTGAGATGCCCTTAATGAAACTTGGGAAAAGARAATGCAAACAGGGTACATCTAGCAATTTTCACCAGAGTTGTAATCCTGTCTCTGCAGGTAACTTGCTGCACGGCCTTGAGACCTAGAACTAGACCATCAGTTTTCCTTTTTCCTACTTTCTGTTCATTTCAGGGCTATGTTAAACTTAACCAATGTTTCTACAATGCTTTTCAAGCAGTGTATCTGTCTAAACATTCAAGAACTATAAATTACTCTCCAATTCCTCCCCTAACTACGAAATTTTAAAGCTGGATTGGGAATTCTGAATTTCTAACAAACAAAAATGGGAAGTTYTTAGCGATCAGTGGCTTTTGAGCCTTTTGTGTTTGGTCATTTAAATTCTGTTTTAACTATGAGGGCTTAGAAATGCAATAAATAACAGGGGAAAAAGTAATGAATGCCTAGTGACTCCATGATCTTGAAACTTTAACTGCTTTGTTAAATTCTGTTGGAATGTTTTACAAAGAGTACACCCATTACATGTACTTTTTGTGGAAATATTGGGAAGTTTGAAATCCAAACAGCAGCAACTCTATTAGAGCCTCCATTCTGAGATACACTTTTGGAGGAAGAATTCTGTGTGCTAGTGACTCTTGCTAACAAAATTAGTGTTTATTTCACTTCTGGCATATAGGAATAACATTTTAAGCACACTTTTTAATGATTAATGGAATTCTTTGTCCCCTGGGACTCCCTGGGAGCTCTGAGTGCACAGTAGAATTAACAAAGTAGCCACTAGAGGGAGAAGTATCTCAACATGTTTGAGTGTGGTGTCCAGGCAATTAACAGAATAGCTTGGTGAGTGCAGTGAAAGTCAAGGGGGAAGAAAAATGTTCCCCAGCCTGATGGAACCACGGAAGGTTACTGCTTGATCTTAATCCAATATATTTTAATGAAAAATATGTACTACTTTTCTTTCTACTTCAACCTGCCCAAAGGCCTGCCTGGATGCAACCCTAACACTCCAGTAAACATGAATAGTGATTAGACCTAATAGGACCTGGAATTTTTATTATGCTTTTGAGTGACTTTTTTGGTAGATCCATGGGGAAGAAATGAACTAGTCTGAAAGGAAACTATGATTCAGCTTTGGGTTATGCCACTGCATGTGGGGGAAAAAAACTTCAAATTGTCCAGTTGTCCTGCAAGAATTTTGGATCTTTGTCCATGAAAGCTCTGCAAATTTCTCAGGGTTAAACAACGCATACTTCTATCATGTACACTAGAAATGCAGTAAAGGTCAGTAGTAGATAGCAGATAATCAGTTGGTTTTTTTTTTTTTTTTTTTATTTTTTTTGTGTTTATTTCATCTGCAAAGTCTAGGATTGCACTGAAATAAAGACTTAGCTTGGTATCCACAAAATGTTTTCTGTCCTTGAGCCCATATGTGTGCCCATACACACATTTTGCTTTTGGTGGAACTTTGAATAGTAAGGTGGGGATTGTTCTATCTAGACATAAAGCATGAAACTTTAGCTCGAATTAAGCCGTAAGTAAAAGAATTAGAGACATAAATTATATGCCTGCTCTCTTCTATAGCCTCAGATTGAAGCACAATGACTTTTTAGGGGACTGCATACAAATTGGAGGTTGCTGCTAGAAGCCTGACCATGAATGTGGTGGCTGTGCACTGACAGTGACAGGTCTGTAACATTTCATTTGGGCATGTTCTTTTTCTACGCCGGCATACTACTATTTTTTTTTCCCCTAGAAGGAATATATATACATACATATAYAYACACACACACACACACACACACACACRYATATAWWKWRTGTGTGTRTGTATGTATATAAAAATGCACTCAGTGTACAGTATGCAGTACTATGATGTACAAACACAGATCGAGCATTTAAAAAGGTGCTGCCTGATCTATTTTCTTACTGCACTGATGAACAGTGGACAAATCTACTTAYTGCTCCAACATTTTCACTTGATTTGTAATCACTGACTCATACCTAGTAATATTTCTGGGAAGGCAGGGGATTATTGACCAAACTATATCTGAAGATCTAACTAAAAATGTCACCTTATGTGACTGAAGTGTTTTGCAGTGATTCAGAGAGTAATCAAGCCAGATGGCAAATTCAGATGCATAAAAATACTGTGAGTACAGGCTAAGTACTTTCATCACTATGCTATTATTTCTCAGACTGTACTATATCTGAGGTGACCAAGGAAGGATTCTAGTTTATGTCTAAGTGGTTTGATGAAGTTGAGCCAGGAATCTTGGCTGTGCTAGCAGATTCTTTTTCTTCTATTAAAAAGACAAGGTAGAATACAGGAAATAAWTATTAAATACTTATGCTCTTAGCCCAAGTGAGCAGATAGATAGTTTTTCTTCGAGTGACTTGGCTTGGAGTGATCTGTTCATGTGCAGTAGCAAGATAAGCCAGGCTGGCTAATAGGACTGATTTTCCATGTCTCTCAACAAGTAGCTTTCTTACTAGATAAAATAGTATCACAAAAACTTTTCTGCACTAAATTAAATTTTGGGGGGGGGGGCATGTTTCTTTTTGAGTGTGTGTTTATTACTATTTTTGTTTTAGAAGCATCTGCATGTAGATCTGTGTCTGCATGATATTTTGGAAGGGGATATTGATTTGACTGTGAAAGTGATAATGTCTATACCTCAGTCATGAGGCTCCCTTGCAAAGTAAACAATAAAAAGGGCTTCCCCCCCCCCTCTTTCCTGGCACAGAGTCTGACAGGACTCTCTGAACCCTTGAATGCAATTTTTGTAATTCAGTGATTCAAGCATTATCTTCTGCAGGTGCCCTTCTTGAGCTTTGGCTGCTCTATGCTGTTCAGATGGACAAGAATTAAAAGTGCTCATTCTAACTTTGGCTTTCTTGAGAAATGTGACTCTATAGAAGCCATATTATTTTATCTTTCCTTCTTAAATATTAACAGAAACATTACTTGTCCACAGCTATAAAAATTTCCTAGAACAGATAAAGCCAGCAGTGAAGATCAGACTGTAACGCAAGACAATCTTATCTTCGCTTATTTTGTCAAATTCTAGTAAATCTATGAAGAGACGTGGAATTATTTTGTTGTGAATGGGATTATATAATCTGGTCTGACAAGTATGCATAAATACAGCATTCTCATCAAGAAGGTATAACTATTGTCCTTAACAAGAAGGATATGTAATCTCTTCTCCTAGTAACAAGGAAAAAGATSTTCTTATTTCTACATTACAGAAAGTCTATACTTAAAATGAACGGAATATCTGTAATTTCACAAGTATTTAAATGGATTATGGGGGATATTTTGCAAACAATTAGAACTGCATAAACAAAGGAATTCTCATTTGGTGTCTCAACTGAAAYGTGCTTCAGGTTGACTTGAAATCATTTTTAGCTCTTGCTGAAAAAGAGCTCTATTAAAAGAATTATTTTGTTTTATTTCTTTTTATTTTCGTGTTATTTCATCAGCTTCATCACTGTTACAACTTAGGTCAATCTTGAAATGTTATTCTGAAACTAAGTGAAATAATGAGACCTTTCCAGTTCAAGCTATTCTGAAAATGTCAAAGCATTTTTATCACAGAAGTTTTTCCTACTGTTTTTTTTTTTTTCAGCTAGAGGTAGTTGATGGACTTGTACATAGATCATTCCATCCAAATTTTTTTAATGCACTCAGTATTCACAATATTCTTAGTATACAACTTCTGCATGAAGGAACTTTCTGTACAAGGAACTGTACTAAAACAGCTCAGGAAAAAGTCATTCTTAAATTGAAGAAAAAGAATGTCAATAGCAAATGATACTTGGAACACTGAGAATTTTCTGTTTTTTCTGAGAAGAAACAAAAGTGAGTTTAAAGCCAGTCTTATAAATGTTTGTTCCTTTTGCCTTAAAATTAGGATGARATTAGGGAATATTTACAAAGGTGTATCCAGGCTTTCATAGAAACACAAGATACTATGTTGTGAACAACAACAAAAAAGCTAAAGCTGACTCAGCTGTCTGTTTTTTTCTGATACCTGTTCTTATTCCTTACAGCTCACAGTTACCCTGATAAGGGTAGTTAAGGTGGGTACACTCATGTCTTTTTTCATACACATACACACATACACTCATCTGTCTAGATGTGAATGCTTAAATTAGAATGCCCAAATTGATGACCAAGTATCATTTGTTAGATTTTTGTAATACWAACTTCCTAAGCAAGTTGTCACAGATGATAACTTTCTGAATAGCTAATTAACCACTGGTCTTATATTGCTCAGCATGGGGCTATATGAATTAACAGCTTATACATGGTATCTGAGTGTGTGCTTGAAGAGTCAGTCTTCTTTTTTCTTTCTGAAAGTGTCAGATCAGTAAAGGAAGAAACAATTTGTTATAATTTGCTGTTTGCTTCTATTCCCTTTACCTTAGTTAGTTAAGATATGAAATAAACTTGCCTGGTTTCACTAATCAGAAGGCAGCATGGGATGCCTCACAGTAACTTCTTATAAATGCACAAACTACAAACCATACAAAATAGGTGTTTTTTTTGTTTTTTCTTTTTCCCCCTGCAGAGAAGAGGCAGGGTGAAAATAAGAGGGGCCATATTCTAACTGCTGTAAGTGTTCAAGTAGTGAGAAATAACGAGAGGTAGGGTTTAAACCTGACCCTACATTCCTTATCTGTTTTACTCTAACAGGTCTGAACTCYTATTGTGAACCAGGAACCCATTGCACAAAAATAGCCCTGAAAGCAGTTTGTGACTTCAGCAAATGGCTGTAGAACACGTTAGATTCTTGTAATACAGAAAATGGACTGAAGCAGCCTAAAATATGCATGTTGTTGAAAGTCAGTAAGACTTCTCACTTTGGGGGCAGGTTTAGCTCAGTTGGTCAGAGCGTGGTGCTGCTAATGCCAGGGTCGCAGGTTCAGTCCCCGTATGGGCTATGCTGAGGGTTGGACTAGATGATCTCCAGAAGCCCCTTCCAACCTTACCGTTCTATGATTCTATGACAAGCTGTTAATTACTTTCTTGGTGTTGACTTAAGGAACCTATACTGTATTACTGCTATGATGTAGTTGTATAAAAATTACTGTTTTCCCCTAAGCTCTGTTGTCTAATCAATACATGCAGTTAATCCAGCACAGAGACACAATTAATTTCAATGGACAGCATCTTTTGCTGCCAGGTACTTGTTTCAGGATACAGCATCTACCTTTCCAGTCCTCAGCACAGTAACACCTTCCTACACATTACTGACTGCTCACAGTTGCTGCACAAATTTGTCTCAGTAACAAAGTTAAAAAGAAATTAAATTATGAAGTGCCAAGTAATTCCAAAGGGATGTAACAGGTAATTTTCAACCCACTGCTTTTGCAGTTTGGGACACAGCTATAATGCTTACTATTTTTTCTAACTAACTAAGGGATGCCATTTCAAACGGTGTGTGGGAAGTTATGCACAAATGCAGTCAGTGGGAATCTGTATGCTAACCTCCTACATTGCATTACAATGTTCTGCACCACAGGAGGAGGTATGTGGAAGTGGGTAGGCAAACTTCAGAATAGAGGAAGGTACTGAATCACTCGAGAAATTCTCTCTGCTCTTTATTTATGTATTCTATTATTTGTTCCAGTTTTTCACCTCGTAACCACACTTGCCGTACAGGGTTATTTCAAGGCTGAATAGAAGTGCTACAGTTTGGATAAGAACTTGTCCCTACTCTCCCTCTTTCCTTAAATTTAAGCTTAACATATATGTGATATTCCTAAAAATAAACAAAACAGTACTGCAGCAGGCTTCGTTTGTGAAAAGGAAAGAAATATTCATCAGCTTAGAAAGGCAGATGTAGTGATAACTTGATGATTGTAGCATCTTCCAAGTAGACTTCAACGTGCTAAATGTTTTTTGCTTAATATCTTTCTTCTCCTATATCTTTTTATACAGCCTTTATGCTCCTCACTAATTTTAGCAAAGTCATTTTTTTTTTAATCTACAGCACAGTTCTAACCTACAATAGGTCCATAAAGACCAGAGAAGCTCCATGGAAACTAAGGTATTCCTTTTCAGACTGCCTATTTTTTTTTTTAATCATGTAACTGCCAGCAAGAAGATGATTTAGTAGACCTAATGCTTTGATTTCTAAGACAAGTTGAGTATGAAGACAAGAATGTATTTATGAAGAATGATGTTTGCTACTTTCCTTCACAAATTATTTTCCATATTTAAGTGCTGCTATTATCCTCTGCAGTCTGAAACTAAAATAKTAAAGCTGCCTATTATATTGTTGCTTTTGTAGTGAACATGCTCATCAAGCACCCAAGCTCACTGCTTTTGCTGCAGAACAGAAAGAGTTATAATATCCTTAAATAATGTTCTCATTTACTCTTGAAGTTAACGWGAGACTCCTAAGGTTGACCTATCAAATTTTTCCCTCCATTTTGAGTTCTTAATGAATTATATTCTGAAAAATAACCCCTTCCAACCAAACTCCATAACATATAAATACTATAAATGATAAGTGAATAAATTATTTTTAATTAATATATGTTCATGCAAAACCCAGCAGTTTTGCAGCTGGGAGAACAGTTCTTCGYGCCGTAAAGTTAACTGTCTGTATTATGCACATTTTCTTGAACGCCTGCTTAACGCACTGCAAACTTCTGAGGCAAAAAATATTTTTGAGAAGTTTAAATAGGAAGTAGGAAAGCTTGCTGCTTTTAACAAAGCCACAGAGGCTTCCAAATCAGTGGTGGTCTACAGACCACAAGTTGAAAAGGCCACTTTTTTAATATATATAYTTTTAATTCTTCAATTAAATTACATTCTTTGTATGAAAGTAAGCTTCCAAATATCACAGACAGACATCACAACAGTACTAATTATTTTTAGTGCAGTGTGGTAAATCCTTTTGATATACAGGAATATGTTATTTTTGCAGCAAAAGTGTATTGAAATTGTGCTCTAAAGGGAATATAGAAAATCGGCAGTTTGGACAATAACCGTGCAGTATAATTAATCCAGGGGGAAGAATGGGTATATTAGGTGCATATATTAGGTGTAAGCCCAGATCAAAAGCYTCTCTCATTTGTTAGATAATGCAAGTGCTTTACTTAGTACCAAGGTGAAATCTGYAGAAATTGCTGCTAAATTCTACATTTAAGCATAGTCTTTGTTCATTAATGTACTCTTTCAAAAAAGCCCCGTGTATTAGTTTAGTTATCCTAAATTATCTCCAACAACAAGTCCAAGATAACTGATACCATTACAGCCTTTGCACTTGAGAGCTTAAAAAACAATCCCTGAAAATACATGTGGAAAATTGATCTTTAACCCACTTGTAAAGATTTATGAAACATGGTGAGGTTAAACTTACTTAAATAAATAACGATTTACAAATAGAACTCTGGTGAGGACTGAAGAATTGCCTAGATACTGTTGGGCTTTTGAGGCACGTGCTCTCAACAGGACATGGACAGTAGTTGTAGAAACAGATGTTTTATTTGTGGTCAGTCACTGCGCAATGATCCCATGGAGGGTAGAAAGTGTGTGACAGGTCTAATAGCTTTAAGTAAGCACTTCTGCAACCACTCCCACAACTGCAGATCCCTCCCAGTGCAACTTGGGAGAAAACAAAAATAGGAAAGGTCCATAAATTTCTTTCTCTCTTCTGTAAGGAAAATTTTCTGCTTTCAAATATAGCAGAATCAAATATAACCATAATTTTCTTAAAGACAAGAAATCTCTCAATATTTCAGATGAAAGGTAAAATGAAAAATAACTAAAATATTAGTTTGGTGGGATTCATCTGTATTCAGTAAATAATTTTAAAGTGTTTGGGGAAAAGAATAATTACAGCATCAAATCAGAATAAATCAAGGAGAGAAAAATAACAAGCATTTTATCTGATAATCAGATTAAACAACAGAGCACACATTTTTGAGTAAGAAGTTTGCAGAGAATCAGGCAAATCACTTTAGCAAAAAATTTATGACACAAAATTGTCTCCTAAAGTCAAACTTATTTCCAATAGATTATTGGATGTAAGRGGGATTGTTATATTTGGACCAAAAGCCACCCTTTTTTTGCCCCCCAATGTAGACTTCCAAGTACAGCAATTAAGAAGAAATCCTATCAAAGAGTATTTATATCGAATTCAGAGAACTGATATTGTTGAGGACTAGTGTCAAAAACTTACTGCCTTTCCAAACAGGTCCAACAATATTGGTGAAAAAACTTAAAGTATCTCTCTCATTTACATAAAGGGAATTTTCATTTTTTGCTACAATTAYGGAAGTCATATTTTGTCATTTAGCAGAGAATTATTTATGAAGACATACAAAGGATGAAAGAGAACTAAGCTTAACAACTGAATTGCCTTTCGTTTGCTGCAGGTTGAAACCATGCTTACAGACAGTTAACACAAACAGCTTGCCTGTGATTGTTTTGTTTATTTAAACCCCATATATCATTACTATCAAAGCCAACTTCGTTGCCTTTTAACATGAGTTACAGAAAAGATTCTATTAAAACTGTTCATGAAGTAGCATTTAGGCTTCTGGTGTTTAACAGGAGCATCAGTAAACCAGCATCCTGCAAAATACWGTGATTTTGATTTAGTTTTATTTGTAAATGCACCATAGGCATGTTTGAAGCTTGCCAAAAGGAACTTGAAACTCATGAGAAGAAAAACATGGTTCTTTGCTATCAAATTTTTAAAGGGGAAAGTACAGTAAATGCATGCTTTGAAGAATGAAAAGGTATACTGCAGATGTTAGTCTTCATACTTGTCACATAACTGAAGCAGCTGAGTAACATTCAACAGTCTCCATTGCCATAGCAACGGCTGCTTGTCAGAGTATGGCTGATCTGATACAGGCATCTCCCATGTGGAAACAATCTGCTAACTCTTTAATCTGCATCTCCCAAATCCTTGTTACACAGTGCATCTCAAGATAACCTGTCTGATCTGAATCTGTGTAACTTGCTCTTCACTAAACTATAGTTCTAGGCTATTTAATACAGCTAGACATGGAAAAGGATGACTTAGGTTCCTTTTTTTTTTTTTTTAACTGGGAAGCCATAAATGAAACTAACCAGATTTTGAAGTCTAGTTAGCATTTATATGATAGTACACAAACACTGGATATCACCCTGTTCTGTTTGGAGTTAAGAGAGCCCACCTCCTTTCCCCCCTTAATTTCAGCATTAGCAAAGTGTATTCAATTTTAATATGTGGGTCATAAGACACTCAGGTAGCATTATCATCATACACAGATTGAGCAAGTGAGGGGTGCACAGTTAAGTCATTTGTTGATTGTTATGTAAAAAGTTAGTATGAGAAATACTGTTTTGCAGCTCTGGACCAGTTATTAAATTATACTACCATCTGCATTTTCATTATTATTTTATTAGAAGAAAAAACAGCAATAGAAAAACCTCTAAGCTGATGCTGCACACTACGAGCAATTCACCCCTTACTGAGACTACTCAGCCACTCCCGTTCTCCACTGCAGTTAAACTGTGGTCTAGAACCTGGGTGAACTTTTAATTAGTTGTTGCTGMATTCAGAATGTATGCAGATTAAATGACTCTAGAAACTGAGGCTTGAAAAAACACAAATGTAACTATAAGTTATATTCAATACTGTATTTGTCATGCTTTTTAATTTTACATTTTTAGAAGAAAGTTGGCTGGACTCCCTTACTGCAGGGCAAATGAAGTGATTTCTATGGGAACATTGCCTCAGATATACAACTGCCTCTTGAAGGATTGCTAGAATCTACTCAAGATACTTGGGTATTCTGAATCTCTAGCATAATCACTGCTAGAAAAGCTGATTTTTCAAAGGAACAGGTAATTTATTTCCAATAATTGAAGTAATAAAACCCCATTAACTTTACTTCATGTACTTACAGATGTCTTTAAATTCATCTTATAATAGGACTACATTATGTGAATGCTGAGAAAGATTCAAAACATTATGTGCTGTAATCCATACTGGTATTCCTCAAACATGAATATTCACCGTGATTTGTTTTGAATTAAAGTGTTCTATAACGAAGAGCCTTCTGGCAAATATGGTTAAATATTCATTTCTTTTTAGTATGTTCAAACCTACTTGGTAGGCTCAAATAAAATCTTATGCAGCATTTTTTTTGCTGGAAGATTTTTATATGGATCAAATTAAAAAAGATATGATCCTTCAGCCACAAGTGCACATGAGTTAGGAGACACTTAGGCACACAGACATATCACAGACAAATCACAGACAAGCTGAAACACATCACCAGTTAACCTAGTAAGTCACAGTTTGCTTATTATGAGGAACACAACTGACCTTTATCATTATCATAGGGCTATGATACCTTAGAATGACTTAAAATATTCTCTAATGTTTATTAATGTCAGGTGATTTGCAGAGCTTCCTAAGTTTGTTTGCTCAGAGCAATGCTAAATCAAAAGACTGTAGTGAGATGAGAGTAATTCCCCATGTTCACTGTTTCCTGCTGCATTCTTCAATAAAGCCTACCAGCCATAATTTGTTTCTTTTAAATAAGACATTAGACATGAGTCAAATTCAAACTACCATCTCTTTAATCTAAACTGACTTTTAAAAGAAAAATATAAGCTAATATTTAGAACAGTAGTTCCTCAACTATTTCAGCTTGTGACCCAATTGCAATAAGGCTTGTGAGCATGAATAACTGAAAATCTGTTGGATTTGTGAGTCTAAATTAAGTACATCTTACTCTTTTCACTTGGAAATAACTTGTTTATAGCAGTCTCATACCACAGTTGATGATACTCTCAGAATTTTTAGAAATGTTGCTAAGTTACCTTGAGAAGGTTTCACAACATGCCAGTCAGTTCCTCTTCCTTTCCTCTTTTTCTCTCACATTTCTGATGTATTCCATTTCATGTTATCTCTTCCTTGGTCAATTGCTAGAAAAATGTATGTGTATGTACAGTTAAGAAAAATCGAACACATAATGCTCTTGGATCAAATAATCATTCTTTCTAGAAAATGGAAATTCATTAAAAAGTTATAATCTCCCTATCTTGAAAGAAAATTACTTAACTATAGAGTAATATTGCATCAGTATTGTTAAGTACTGCAACTAGTGTGGCTGGCATTAAAACATGATGTACTGACAGTGCTAAAACTGTATTTCAGGAAACTTGTTAGACTAATAAAAATCTGTGTGTGTGGAGGGGGGATGATAGAAAATAATCACCTACTATATCCCCAATGAAGCCAGATCATATACAGGTAAATTATCTGCGGCAGCTACTGATGTAATTTAGTCTTAAAAGTCTCTGCCAATAGAGATTCCAGTCCTCTTAGGAGTCTGTTATAATGTTAAATTCCCACCCCCTCCCCCCAAAAAAAAGCAAAAAAAAAAAAAAAAAAAAAGCCCTATACCCAACTTGTATTGTATTTACTGCGAAAGTACATAGAAGTCTTGTCTTTTCTTCAGTAGATATATAACAATTCATCACTGTTGCCTTTTACATATCAAAAGAATATTAGCACATCATCTGAAGCTTGAAGCAAGGAAAAACCATCTTCTATCCTTCCTCATGTTCTTTAGGACAGTGCAGTTTCTTAAATGATAAATTCATATAACTGTGTTTCTGTAATTTCTCTCTGCCCTCCTACCAATGCATATATATGTGTGTATATACATACACACACACAAACACACATAAAAATGTATATACATATATATGTATAAACATAAAGTATATTTTGAAGAATGGTATGAAGTCTGGTACATTTAAAGCATTCAAAACTGTTATGACCTTTCAGATCATCTGAAAGGAAAGAAAAAAAAAAGCTTCATGAAAGACATGAAAGATTTGGTAGTTGCTCTGTGAAAATCACCTGTGAGGAACCAAAGTGCTTTTTTTTTTGCTGCAGCTGTTGAAAAACAGCTGTCTGTATAGTAAGACCGAGAAGTATTAGAGCCAGACCGCTCCTGGGCAGCTGCTATACTTGCAGGTAAACATTTGGTAGCTTTTGGAAAGAGGTGGAAAAAGATGTGGAACTAAAGTGGCAGTTCCTTAGACCTGTTGCTATGCATACCACATTTCTTACTACTGCATACTACCATTACATTTCTCACGAAAATATCAGAGAGAGAGAGAGAGAGACTGGTGTCTATTTATTTTTACCCTCTCCGTACATCTAAACATAGTGTGTATTTTATCACTTTCTGATATGCTAGTTTTGCTCACTAGTATTTGAACCAGGAACTGCTTAATACACTTTGCATTTTCTGTAACACCAGACCCTGGTGTGCTCCTGTAACACTAGAATTCATTAGAATTCTAGTTCCAAAATCCAGCCACTATAACTACATTTTAAAGTATCCAATTTAACTTTAAAAACTAAGCAAAATGACAATGGTCTCTGTACCTACCATAAAGGGAACCCTGATCAGATTATTTAAAAATAAACACAATTATGCTTACTGAGGGTGATTTTCAGATTTAATTTACATCTATACAAGCTAAGGAGAAATCTTCAAAGTGGGCAGAATTTCAGGTTGCAAATTTTACTCTACTTGCATAGAACATTTATTCTCTTCAAAATGTTTTTAAACTTTCCAAAATATACAGCTAATTACAAAATTAATCTACAGTTTTAAATCTTGCAGCCTTGGGGACTGAAGTATTATTTAAACATATTGCTTGGTGAAGTTACAGTATGTATTTATTTATGAATGAGAAAAAGATCCCAAACAAATGTCCTGGGTTTGAGAAGATACATACAACATGCCTTTCAAATACCCATGTGATATATGAGTGTTTTTATTCAGACAAATAAAATATGTGCAGACACKCTAGTGTAATTTTAATTTGCTATACTTATGTATCTAGCTTTCAATGCAACAGCAATGTTGCTATGGACACAGGCTCCCTACAAAAGCAGGAGAAAACTAAGCAATGAGACATAACAGGCAGCACATTTTTGCATGGCTTTTGTATGTGTTATGCCAAGTGGATGGAAAACATTTCAATGCTTAAGCCAACGAAGTCTTATATRCCCCGACCTCTAACTAGGTTTCATTGATCATTCTGTATTACACTTTCCTCTTTTTTTAAGGCTTCTGCAAAGCACTACTTCTTTCAAGTGCAGCCTTTCCCAAGTGTGCAATTTTAATTTATAATTTTCTATCTTCTAAGCAGGTGCTCTCTTTTTGTTTTCCTCTAAATATATTCACATTGCTCACACACCCTTTCTGTTYACTGAACACCTGCCTTTCTCATCATACTGTGTAACATTTTCTCAGGATTTTTCAGTCATGTTTTGTGTGTTTTACAGTCTTCTCTTATAGTGCTACAAACTGACAAAAGACAGCACTATACACATTTCCTCCCAGTATAGAGGCCAATACGTATATAGCCCCATTAACAATACTTGGAGTGGTGTTTTTTTCACTCAACAAAACTGAATGCAGATTTCTTCCTCCCAGCTCCTCAGCAGGCAACATAAGAGATCTCTGTGAATCTTTAACAAAATGCACCATTAAGAGTTAATTCTCCCTCGTTTAGTTTCAGATCCTTACTGTAGCATGCCTAACGGGGGAGGAGACCGATTTATCTGAATCAGCACTTTATCAGTACTAGCAGATAGCATGTAAAACTACATGGAAATAATTTGAGGTCATCTACACAGGAAGTTTAACTAAGCAAAAAGATAAACTAATCCAAGTTTGTTTTGGGACACATTTATATAAGTTGTAAACTAGTTCTGTTAGTCAATGTGCATGTCAGGTGAAAAACAGTGTAAAAATATGCCCTGGTTATCATCACAGACCCTTAGACATCCATTTACATGTCAATATGGCTTTAGCACTCTTAGCRCCATATTACAGAGCTACATTCAACATTCTATACTGTCTTTCTAATTGGTATCAACACTGCTTTTTGCTTTATGCAGTAAATGAGCTATAGCAAAATGAGCTCAGTGTATTCTTTTCCTATTGTAGCAGGCATGACATTTTGAGTGAAGTGCTGTTATGATACAACCTTTACATCCTAGTACAGTGTTTCGAAAGCTGACATCCCCAGCAGCTTTGGAGTTAAAAGGTACACAGGCTCCCAGGAGGTGAGACAATGCTAGTACAGCAGTGTTCCTGAAATCAGTTTCCCCAATTCTTTTAGTTTTTTTTTTTTTAAAGACGTCCACAACAATTTATTAAAGATGTTTATAGGCCTTAATAGAAAAGCTGACTATTTTATGCCTGTTAGCATATGTGCGTATGTTTTTATTTTGAAGATTTAATGTTACTATGTAGTAGAGAACACTACAAACTAGTAGCTTGCAGGAATAATGCACTGTCCTTAGGTCTAGAAGCCATATTGTACTCTTAAAAGATACTTCAAACCATTAGTCAGATATTGACAGCATCAAGAAAACTTCAGTTGAATTGAAAAGCAATATACTCCACTCAGTTTTACTTTCCCAGTTTCTTGATTTGTTCTTGTTCCATGATTATTTCTCTGTATCAGCATTTGCAGAAATTTGTAAGTCAAATATAGAATTTTTAGATTGCCAGCAACTCAATTTCCATCTGGGATCTGAATATTCAAGCTGAGCTCCTTCTGCTACATACAATACTAACACCACCATTAACCAGTAAATATTGTGAAATCAGAATTCTGCAGACAGATTTTCTAATGATCCACAAGCAGAACAGAACAATTTGCTCTTTCACTCTCTTACTGAGTAACCCAAACCTAGTTCCTATAAAAACTGATTTTGTAAGTAACATTTTTATGTTCTGATGAATCAAAATTTTAGTCAGATGAGTCTAAATTCACATGCATCTGTAAAAATATTTAATAACTGTATGTGTGGCATGTTTATAGGCATACTTGACCTGAAATTACTGAACAAGCGCAGATCAGCAATCTGGTAGAGTGATAGCCACTAGCAAGTATGATTCACTTTGAGGCTTTGCTTTAAGAAGCAAACAATAGCTTCTTGAAAATTGTCCCTGCAATCTATATGAATACAAAATTTTCTTTTCTATTACCTATGAACATTCCACATAGTGATCACTTTTCAGCTCATACCTGGGCTGGTGTACTAGTAATACTCATTTTATTACGAGCAGGTAAAACCTATGACTTCCAGTGAGGTTGGTCATGGCTGCCTTCTATAATCACGAATAATAATGATGAACAAAAATTCACATCCAGCTGTGGACACAGGTCTATTAATGGGTATAGCTTGTTTCACAAATTCCAGCACAGCTTATAGAAACCCAGAAGACTCAGATCAGGTTTTTACAATAATAGCATGCAACAAAAGTGGTATTCTAACTGTTTTACACATTTATAAGTAGAAGAGATGTCTGAATTATTGTTTAGACTTACTACATTCAGCTAATTAAGAAAAAAGCAAGATCAGCAATTTTCTATTTTAACTGGCTTTCACTTTCAAATAAAATGATTAAATGAGTATATTGTATTTTTTAACAGATGCTATTTAAACTTCTCCATTTATCCACTACTACTTCAAGCACTGCAAAATGTGAAATACAGTGTTTTGAATAAAGTTTGCCATCATAWTAAGACTGCTCCCTGCAAAAGCAATTGTTTTTTCTATTTCTTTTTTTTTCAAATAGACTCAAGAGCAAGTTATATTTGTTTGACAAGTACTTTAAATAGATCCTATTCCAGACTGAATTGGGTGCCAGACCACAAACCAAACTGCTTTGCCTGAACCTGTTATAAAACTAAGTTAATTTATAAAATTGACACGGTATAGAAATAAATAACGGAAATGGAAAGAACTTGGACATAGTGAGCTTGCTCATTTATCCCGGATTGTTTTATCAGAGAATGACTGATCCATAAGTCAGTCATTGTGTGARGAGGAGAGAGAAGTACCAGATCCTTATAAAATCAATTTAGTAAAAGCATTTGAATACCAAAATAACTCTGAAGCATATTCCAAGATTCCAACAATAGCCAGACATATCTATTTACCTATCTAAATAGCAAATGTGAATTCAATGAATTCAAAATATTTAAAAAGTGTTGAAATTATTTTTTTAAAAAAATCAAGCTTACTGAGCAACAAGACGTTGCTTTTAAAATATCAAGGGTTTGCTTCTTTTGTGTAAAATAAAGTTTAAAAWTTTCAAAGAACTATTATGTATTTTAACAATATTGTTTCAGAACTTTAAGATGCAGTTTTCACCCTAAAGTTTCTAGTTTAACATTACATTATACAGCAGAGGCTGCCCTTAAGAAAAAACATTTTTTAAAAAGCAGGTTCTGCTGTTCATTTCAAAGCAAGAAAGATTTTAAGAGGGGGAGTAGTAGTAACTTGAAGAGAAATTTCTAGCTGTGAGTAGTATATGAAATTTATTCTTCAACTGCTTTGTGCTGAAGTCAACCCAGCACATTTAATACTGTTGCATCGCCTTTGTATCCTGGGAATACTGGGGAGCATTATGAGTTCTTTTTCAAGTTTGGCCAGAATCTCAAGACTAGTGCATATCATCATCAGGAGGATGTATTTCAATCCATCTCTCTTGAATATATCAACAAAACCTTTATTTCTGATGACAAAAATCTGTAAATTATGAGTATGGGTATTTACTGAACCCTTTGAAGGATACAGGGCATACTGTCTAAAGAAAAAGTTACCTTACTGCTCTGATTCAGCAAGGCAAATGAATGTGCTTAAAACCTTTATTGAAACAGGAATTAGGATTTTCTTTTTTTCTTCACCTTAAATCTCAGCTAGGCGACAGAACCAATTTGTATTTTTGTTAGCTTAATCAAGGAAAATCAACTCATCTGCCCAATTTTCCCCAGAGTTTTGGAAAGAAAAAGGTAAGAAAAGGAAAGGAAAAAAAATTGCTCACTGTGGCAGTATGAGCATTATTTCTTCAATTTTTGAAAAAAATACAATCATAAAGACCATTCTTTTTTCTCTGAGAACCACCTCCCTTTTGAGCAATATTCTATTTSACTACAGGAAATCTCACCTCTGTTTGCATAACAGAGGCATAATAATGCAATCATAGAATGGTAAGGTTGGAAGGGACCTCTGGAGATCCATCTAGTCCAACCCTCAGGGTAGCCCATTTGGGGACTGAACCCGTGACCCTGGCATTAGCAGCACCACATTGACYAACTGAGCTAAACCTGCCCCCAATGTTATCACATGGAGCTCATTACCATGGTATTCCATTGCATTACAAAAATGTCTGGGGTTATTTAGTTTCTTCYCTTCTCAGCTAGATACATTTAGGAAACCCATAGAAAACAGTTTCTTCCTGTAATTTAACTTCTTTGTAAATGTAACATGAGGCTTGCACTCTTACAAAGGAAACTGCAGGCCTCAACATTACCTGAGGCAAAAACATCAAACTGCATTCTTATAATTGAGAAGACAGTTTTTGAATAGACATATATCCATGAACAACAAGGATTACAGAGCAGTATTAGATGGCAAATATTAAAATAATCTGTCAATAGAAATAGAAGCAGATGATTTCCTCTTCACTCCACTGTAATATACACTATATCCCTAACCACCTAACATTTCAGAAAATTAACTAAGTACACCATTTAGAAATCTACTATCAAGCATTTGCTTTTGGAGGATTTAACAGTAGATGGCATATCACACCACGGAATATGTACTGAAGTGTAACCAAACATTGCTGTAAAACTAGACCACACTAGTCATTTTAAAAGCCCCTTAAATCAATATGAGTAATGTTTCCTTATCAGTTTGTTATTCTTATAAAGTATACTTAATTTTGTTTTCTGTGAGTGGTTGCAGACACAGATGCTATAACACTATTAAATGTGCAGGGTCAACTTCTGAAAAAAGCCATTGAAAAATAAATTTCAGGCACTCTTCACAATTAGATGTTTCTCTTCAATTTACTACTAAATTAATTCTATCAGTTGTTATTATATACTAAACATCTATTACATTAGCTGATGCTAAAATATAGCTCAATAACCACAGGTTATTGACAGTCACGGGTATTAAGTCACATTATTTCTTCACAGCTCCTCCTTGAAATAATAGTATCGTGTTCCAGTTCCATTACTGGTGCATCCCTGTACAAAAAATGTTTTAACACACAAGAATAGAATCAAATGAACTACCAAGCTTGGTTCTCAGAACTGATAACTACATAGTCTTTTTTTTTCATATAAAATATTAAGACTATCAAGTTGGGCTGGAGTTCTCCAGACTGCATTTTTTCATAATGAATGAAAGGTCAGTTACAGATAAAGTAAACGACAAGGCTCAGAAGCTGATGCATCAATCAATTAGCGTAACATCTATTTTCATACATTTACTACAGGTAAAGGCATGTGAAAAAAAAATAAACACCAACTTCTAAGTAAAAATAAATATATATATTAAATTAGTTGTTGCACAATACATTGTTTGCTTTTTTGAATGGAAAGCATTTCAAAAACTATTTGCATTTAATAAATCTGCAATAAACATGTTTTTCTCCTGCATCCTACATAGAAATACAGCTATTTCTGAAGATATTTGAGAGGGATTATACTATACTGGAGTCATTTATAACAAGTCTCATAAGGCCTGGTTTTAGTTTTCTGATTTTACAAGACTACTACTTCTTAAAATACAACCATTATTATAATTTCTATGTATTTTCGCATGAGATACCCAGTTATCAAATCAGCAACTTACACAGAAAATATATACAAGCCTTCATCCTATCAGACAGTAACTTCTACATAGTATGCGGCAGCATAGTTGAGTATCATGAATATGGCAAAAAATGACTATAAAGACAGTCATGAATTCTGGTTTAAAGATTTTTTAATTAGAGTTTTCGCTTTTGGACGAGTAGCCTTTAACCAGTGTCAGGTTTCCTGCAGACAAGATTGCCATGCTGAACAATGCAGATAAGGAAGAGAACAAATATTGTTCAAACACGAGCAAACATTATGCAGAACTGAAACACCAGTCCAATGAACAAGACACTGCTTTCTYTTCTAAACCCGGAATTCATGGACTATAAACACAACTAACAACTACCTCAGACATACAGGTACTTTACTGTACTTTGTCCATCACACAATTCACACTTCATTCATTCTGTATGTTCTACTACCAAATCATAGAATCATAGAATCACTAAGGCTGGAAGGGACCTCTGGAGATCATTTAGTCCAACCTCCCTGCTCAGCAGGGTCACCGATACAATTTAGGTATTTAAATATCTATCTGTATAAACAGATGTTATGTTCAGACATACCAGTTAAATGCACCAGACAGGTACCACAGTAAATACACTGTGATTCTTCCTGCCTAATTATCAAGTGATAGAAACTCCTTAAGTTACTGTTCTTTCTTTCTCACTTCCTTTTGTCATGAAATAGCTGAGATTTCAGCCCCAATAATGAAAATTTACTTGTGYAGTTGTACTCCAGGTGTCGTGGCTATGCACTGCAAACCTAATTTTGAACGATAACCTTTTAAAATCACTATGGTTCCTATGGTGAGAGCTTTACCGTTCAAGGTTTGGAGCTTTCTAGGCAACCAATGTACTCTTTTCACGAGGCAACTCCTAAGTGTATTTTTAGCTCTGTAAATAAGTGTCTATCATCCACTTAGGTATTGCATTTGTTATGCTCAGTTTCATAAAAAACCTGTAAATTAAACCTGTATTTCATACYCCCTATAATAGCTTAGAAACATTTAAGTAAGAATCTATTAGGCAGAGTATTTTTAAGCTACATTGATGTCTGATGCTTGAACCCTAGAATTGAAAGAAAATGCAAAATAATCACTGAGAATAAGAAACAGCACGTACTTCTTTTAAGCTCTAGCCCAAAGAATAAAAGAGAGTACCTSCTTTCACAATAGGAACTAAAACTAGAGCTTGTAGGGACACAGTTCAGCCAGTGGAAAACAATGTTTACAGATGCCTTCATATAAAGGCACGGAGATGAGAGTTGAGAGAGATGAGAAAAAAATGTAATTTTTTTCTGGAAGACAAAAATAAGTTTTTAGAACTCAAATTTGCCTACAYTGAGACCAAAACTAAGAAGTTTTAAATGACAATGTAATTGCAAAAAGTAAAAGTTATATGGTTGCCATGACTGCCTTCAAACGCTTCACTATGCTTTCATTTCTTTACACTGAACCGCAACTCTCAATTAACTCTGAATTTAACTCTGTTAATATTTTATCAGTCATTTTCCTCAGAAATCTATTCCATAGCTTAATGACTTACACTGGTAAGACTTTTGCTACAATATATCTCACTATTTAACATTTCAATTCAATTTACATGTTCTAAACAAGACTGGAAAAGAATAGTTTAACATCAAGTTCCATTTACTTTGCAAAAATAGCTCTGGTTAAGCAATTACAGCTGATTTTCTTAGCATGATTTTTCTTGTCTCTGGGCAGATACCTAGCCTAGAGTAAGACTGTTTTACCCATATAACATGTTTTTCTCCACTGACATAGGCAATAAAAGACACAAGTGTTCTAAGTACAGTTAGGGAACCAACATACTAATCATAGCTATTTTGGTAGCAACGGCACCTTACAAAGAGGTAGGTTTTACAAAGATAATGTGGCTAAAATTATTTCACTCAAGTAAGGAGGTCAAATCGTCAAAAATAGCTTCCTCTCAAACACAATAATCAGCCTTGTATCTGTATGTTCAAATTACAGGCTGGTTTGTGTTGCAGACAACTTTGTGGCCAACCAAAAACATAGGCTTTTTTTCCAATACATACATGCTGATTTATGTTGTCCTTTCTGTAGGAGTTTCCTCTGTCTTTAAAATAAAACAATCCCTTATTAAAATGTGTTGGGACTTTGAAAYTAGAAAATAGTAGCTGGGATAACGTCACCTAAAGATAACTCCTTTCCTCTCACACTCCTGTGGCTATAATCAGCATAATTACTTGAATTCCTCTTCCCCCCCCCTTCTGTTTTTTAAGATGCTGACAAGAACTGCTCATCAATGGGGTTCAGTTTTCAACACAATTTCACCCTTGTTCAGACAAGTTGGTGTATGTCACTTTTTTTCTGGAACCCAAGGGACAAAACGGAGTTTTGAAGATTGGCAAAATTCTTGATGACTAGCTTTTGTAAAAAAGTTATTAATGAAAGAGCAATGCTCACTATCGTGTTGTCACGGTGTGAAGGTGCTTTTTAATTTTTTATATAGAAACCTTTAAGTCTTAGGAACATTTGTAAGAAATCAAATACAAGTAATAAAAATAAGTATCAGGGAGATTTATCCCAAATCCTTAGGGAGTCAGATGCCAGATACATATGACTACATATGCTGACAATTATAAATCATTTTGGGAAGGCTTTATTTTACTTGTGTTATTTTAGGTTGCAATCATATTTAATGTATATCATTGTGACAGTACTGTCAAGCAGGAAATTCAAAGAGGCAAAAAGATTCAGACATACCCCTGGACTAATGACATACTCCTGTCTCCATACTCCTGACTATAAGGACAGCAGTTCAGACTTTTGAGGATAACTAYCACTAACTATTCTAAAGTCACTGTAGTATCTAGGCACAACCACATATGCAAGTCTTAAATAGCAAAAAAATCCCCACAATATCAAACTCAAGCACAACCAGTTAAGAAACYGCCATTTGTAAAAATCACTGAAACTGTATGCTTTGTACTTTACCATTTCAAGACCAAACTTTCAGCCTTCTGTTAGCAATCAAAGTATAAGATTATAGGGTAAGATATTTCAAAGAAGTCAGTAGTTTCCATTTAGGCTAGAAAAGGAAGTAGCTAAGTTTCCTAACATGCTGATCTAACAGCAAGTTTCCAATCAGTTTAGATGTTTTTAAAATATCACTGTTTAATTTCAGACTATGAATATGAATTAATGCTGCTTAATGCCATGTGGAGAGTAACTGTTTGAAAAGCATGTTTTCCTTTAGAAACACAGTCGTAAAAAACCTGCACCACTCTAAGCAAGTTGTCATCTGGCCCCTTACTGCAACCACAGTATTGCAATACTATCTATTTGCAGCAACAAAGGCCTTACAGATTTGCCAACATAAAAATAGAAATTTGAGGCAAGCAAATTGGTACTCACATTAGCTTTGCACCCTAAACAAATACTGAGTAACTAAAGAGCTGGTTCTCTGGATTTAACCTGACAGAAGTGATTTTTGTCTTTCATTTTAAAAAGTGTAAAACCTTCCAACTACATAAATCAGCATACATAAATCCAGCAAAAGCTGGAACGTTGATCACAGTGCAAAGTTGTTTAATGAGGAGAAAGAAAAGAASAGAATTTATACGCTTGGATAAGGAGTGTGTTCAAGTAGTAGGCAGAATATTTTTCAATGACTAAACCCTAAAGCCCCAAAACTTTGGGGTTTAAGTCTAAGGTCTTTTTCCTGCCTCACACAACAAGCTCAAATCTTCATTTTAAAATGACATGGCACCAAAAACGAGACCGTAGGTGAACATATTTTCAGCAAGCACATGCATGAACATCAGACAAAAAAAATCAGTATTTGAATAAAGAGCACTTATCCTTTATCTTTTCAAGGAAATCCGTGTTTCCCCAATTCAGTTATAAAGCACTATGCATGCTATAAACAAGTTAACACAAAAATGACTGAAATCACCAGAGAATAAAAATAAGCTGGATATGTACTACAACTTGGAGTACAATCAGAAATTCTTGCATACATGAATATGGAGAAAAAGAATTCCTGGAAAGTCTTTGGCTATATAATATTCAATAGATGCCTCTGTCCCAAAGACTTTGTCTAGACCAAAGAGTCTAAAACTCATAGTTCAAGTCTATTACTAATCCTATGCTGAAAAAYGCTGTTTTAACTCATAGATCTCATCTAACCTACTTTCTGCTGAAGAAACAAAGCTAAGAGCAGAAGACTATTACCACTCAAGAATATAGTACATGCAGCTATGAAATAACTGAGGATTTGCTTTCAGTGTGTTACAACTTAACTTTACAATAGTGTTCTCCATCTTTTCACTCATTGCAGACCACATATTTAAAACACACTATCGTCTCCCACTGAAGAATTATTTGTTTTCATTCCTTCTCCTAAAATAAAATGAAGTTAAAATACATTGTTACTATGGGTGTCCATGAAAGTAGAATCAGTAGATCAATAACTTTTAAGTGCTCCTTCCCTAATTAAGTTATTCACATTAAGTTAAAAAATTTCACTCAGGAACTTGCTGAATGATATTGCTATGGCAACGTTAGAGCAATGAGTTCAGTTTTTCAAAAGCTTTGTTATCCAGCTTTTTGCAGCATGACAAGCTAGCAGTTCAGTTCTGGGACCCAGTGTTGCTTACTATAACCAAGAATCAGGGATTTACAAAAGTATGCAAAAGCTCTGCAGAACACTAGATACTCACACATTGAATACTGATATAGTAACAAACTAGAAATTGAAGGTAATGCACTTAGGACTACAACAAGCAGATTGAA
Organism: Rhea americana; assembly: GCF_003343005.1. Taxonomy (NCBI): domain Eukaryota; kingdom Metazoa; phylum Chordata; class Aves; order Rheiformes; family Rheidae; genus Rhea; species Rhea americana. The sequence goes on from NW_028185839.1 coordinate 817,889, forward strand.
CAGCCAGAATCTTCTTCAAAAAAATCATGTCATTGAGCTCCTTAGTACAGACAGCAAACAACAACAGCAAAACAGGGAGATACTGTAAAGYGTGCCAATCTGTAAGAAGTCATAAATTGATGGGCTAGCACCTCCAAAACTAGAAATCCAGTGAAACTCACCAGAGAAAATAAATCAGATTAGATCCCAGTCTATTGCAAACTGAGTTTATTAGCAGTAATAGAGATTTGGGACTTTCATTCTTAATAGCAGTAAGTCCCCAATAACTCTCTTGAAAGGGTTAAGTGAAAAGGAGACATTTGCTCAAGAAAAGAGATGTCTCTGTAAGTGCCATAGATGCCCAGTGTCATCTTCCACAATACACAGGTGAATACATTTAAATATCTACCAGAAAGAGAATTTTCTTAGACATGTCAATTATACCAGGCAGAACCGAACAACCATATTCCATGAAGACACATGGCTTACAGATGTTCATATGTGAGYAGTGTGACATTGTGTTTTTATATCAAACTACTATTTTAAAGGATGTTCAAGAAATGGTAGAGGAAGGATAAAAATGAGATTATTAATTAGATTAGTATTCTCATTACATACATTTAAAAATCTTTCTTTGTCTTTCATTGGTCTGTATAATTTGAAGAATAGAAGGCAAGATTGTGGATTAACAAAGATATCAGGAAGATTTAGAAATAGGTTCCATTTAACAAAATCCCTCCAGCCACACGGACTTCATTTGAGATTCATATGCCTAAAAAGTACAGAATGCAAAGTTCCAGTTATATGGGAAGCCATAGTGTCCAGCATCCATAACCTAATGATTAATTGGGACACAAAAGAGGCTGTAGATCTCTACTCTCCTATGTTCATTTTAAAAGTTGGCACAGCTGTCTTGCACATAGCCTTTCCCTCCTACACTTTTGGAAACTAAAACCACAATCTTGCACTTTATTTACTGAAATTTCACCGTACTTGCTCTTCACTGAAGGGCGTCATTATAGACTCTCTCCTGCATAATTCCATGCCAAAAGGCAGAAATATTTAAGGATCTTTGTGGCAGGAGAGGTTAAATAGGGATACTGATGGAAATTTAAGGCAAGTCCTAAAATTTGGGATCTTGATCAGAATTCTTTAGGTGAGATGGCAGAGAAAGAATTGCAAATACTATGTATGTTATTCTTAGATGATCACATTTAGCAGAATAAAATGAGCTATGATTCATTCTACTTTTATTTCCATTTCCAAGTATACATGTGGTTTGAAGAAGATCCTGTTCCCTGATTTGCTATAYGATCTTCCACACCTAAAAGACCTCCTTGACGTCTTTTCATGAAGATACTTATTTTTTCATTCATGTTTCCTTTTGAAGGATCAGCAATTAAAAGATGGCATATATTTGCATATCTAATAATGTGGAAAAAGCTATGGAATATTTATAAAGGCGATATTGTAGGTGATGTGATGATGTAAGGAAAAATGATTTTACGGGAGAGACAAGATAYCTAGTTAGATGAGCTGATACGGATAGAGAAAAAAGCCAGTTCCAAAGCAGGTCAGCTCTCACGTAGCAAAGACTCAATACAGATGGCTGTTTCATAGCCCTTTATGATTTTCCCTATTATGCACCTTGTGCTAATCCCTCAGATTCACGGCTGCCTGCTTAAACATATGTTCTGTCCCCTTTAACCTCTTTCTTTACAGCACTCCCTCTGGTCCACAAGTCTACCTTTTCCTTGAAATTAATCTAACTAATTAACATATTTAGGTAAACTCWGAGCAACTGTTTACTGCCTGCCTCTGCTTCAGGATCTGAGAGACTGTGCCCAAAGCTTCTTCTTTCCAGCCATATATATTTCTTCATCTCACAGGAGTTATTTCTTCCTACAAGCCTTGCACAATTAAAATGTTGCTACTGTTTCTTTATATTTTTACTCCTGTGGGTTTGGTAATACTATTTTGTAAATCTTTGAGTTTGCATTTAGCTTCCTTACTGGAAGCTGATGTCTGAGTTTTCTGTTAGAGCCTCACTTTGCCTGAAGAAGAGACACATTAACAAGATGAAAGACTAGTAACTTAACAGAAATGCTGACTGAGAGGATATTTTCAGTAGTAGACGCAAACTGCTTCTTTGGCGAACTCCATTCATAGTTTACAGCTCCCTTTCGTCATACTGAAGCTCTGACCAGATTAGAAACCACAGATTAGGCCTCAGTCCTGCAAACATAAATATAATTCTGCACRTATGTGATAACAGACTTGCAGAATTCGTAATTCAAATTAATTTCATTTTCCTGTATAAATTTGGTTAATATGACAATATGCATTTTATTAAAATATTGCTTTTACATAAAGACTGAAAGAACTAAAAGACACTTTCTGTCATTGAAAATATAAAGTTTATCTGGTAGGTAACTAATAGCTAAATTTAGAAATTTTTAGCTGTTAATTCTTTCTTCATAAAACCCAATAATTACCTACCCTTACTTTGTCTCCTCTTCTTCAGTTTACTGCCTTCAGTTACTGTAAAGTAATAAACCTCTCTACAAGAACACTTCATCGATGCATAGCTGTGTGTGGGAACAGAATTTACTGGCTAATCCTCAGTATGATCCTTCAGTGTTTTATGGTAGGAAAACATCTGTCTTATAAAGCAATGTTCATTCATCAGTTTGCAGTTTAACTGTATTTAATCAGATAAAATTCAACAAATTAAAATGCAGCAAATAATATGATATATCCTTAAAAGAATTTAAATTTAATTTGAATTTGGAAGATTTATATAATACTTGCACGACAATTAAAACTAACTTCTCATTTACAAAACTCTCCTTTCGGCTCTATACACCTTTTTCATTAGGCAGCCAACACGCAAGGTCACACGCCAAAGTAAATGGGAAATAATATAGCAGGATATACCAGCTTTTCTAATTACAAAGAAGGGAAATACGAATGAACAATTTAAATATCTTCTACAATCAAGCAAGCTAAAATATATGAAATAACCAAATAAGTATAGAAACATAATTCTATCACAGCACCCTGAGAAGAGCATAAACTATCTATAATCTTATTTCTCTCAATTCTATACAAAATATCTTCATAATCTTCCATGATAGTTCCCTCCTAGAGATAAATCGTTACAAGATTACAGAACATACATGAGATCATGAAACTAGAACGAAAAATGCGGTTTGTGCAACTAGACTTCTCCATTTTTCTGACCAATAGATCTCACCCAGTCACAAACTGAAATACCATTCTGTCCCTTAAAATGAGTTTTTTAGTCAATTTTTGCTTCAGAAGAGGAGCTGTGCATGATGGATTTAAAGAATTACTCTTTTTACATGAACAGAAGCTGTCTACTCTGTTCTTTCTGTACTGTATCAGTAGTTTCCCTCCTTGCTCTGCTGACAGTCACATAATCTCCCAATTCATATGTGGCATATGATTTGGTTCATAAATTAGAAGACTTATTTTGATACAAYTGACTACATATTTAATGCATAAATCTAGACACTAGAAATATTCAGGCTTTTTACCCTTGCTAAACTTTTTTGATAAGCTCTGTTGAATCCTCTTAGAACTGGAGATAATATTACATGAATGTTTCAGACTGAAAAAAAGGCTTGCTAGAGGCCTAAAATGAAATTATTTGTAGTTTTCCAAGTAGAATGCCTGTGTGTATTATTCATAACTGTARGTAAAATAAATGACTAAATGCAATATTTCTGAACTTGGTACACATACTATCAAGTAGCTTAAAACATCTATACATTAAAAAAAAAAATGCAGTTAAATCAGAATTCTAAACTTAGGCTTAGAAAGGGATGTTAAAATATTGCCTGATGGATCATATTTTGTTATCTAAAGCAGTGAAATATACTTTGAAAATAAGATGTAGATTAAATACTTTTAGAAAAGAAATGGTCATAAAGGTTCCAGCAACTATAGTCAGTTCCAATCACCAACCTTAAGGAAAAAAAATCCTATTACATCAAGATTATCATTAACTGCTACATCTACAGGCAGAATATCATATGASTGAAGAGGGTATTTTAGTATAGAGTTAGAATTAAGTTCTTGTTTTTATCTGATCACCTTGGCTACRTGCAAGGAAAGCCCAACATCATTTCTGTCATGCTCTGCAAGCTTAGGTGACTTAAAGAGATAATCCATAATCCCTTATTCATAGCAGAAATTATCTTAACTCCAGAGTTCCTCAGAGGAGCACTCTTTATGCAGCACACATTGAGGAAAGAGATTTGGGGCAAAGCAAGTGTGTGGGAAGGGGGAAGGCTGTATATTATTAAACCTTTCAGGAATTATGTCTTACTAACATCAATCTAAAGAACTTGGGCACTCAATCCTGTTGCAGTATCTATGCTATAGTGTTCTACTATGTTAGTATCAATAAAGATGCACATTATACATCCAAATTCCAGGTGGGACTGTTCAACACACGTTGCTATAGCTTTCTTGCTACTACCAAATAAGCAAGCTTGATTCTTGTTCGCTTGCTAGGCCTACAAGTTCCGCAGTATAATAAATGTATCCATTGAGTAATTTCATCAGTATAACAGCTAGGAGGTTATGGTGACACTGAACGTGCTTCTGAAGACTCAAAATATAGGATTGTGTTTTCATATGGTACTTCAGGTCAGATCAGATGTGCAAACCAATTTAAAAGTTGTGACTTGCCAAAGCCCTTGCTTTATTTCTTCTCTTGTCTTTTTTAAATCTTCTACTTAAAGATTATTTGTAATAAGCAGCAAAAAGAAAAAAAGAATCTGCTTTAAACAGCAATGATCTGGGAYAAGTCTCTACATACCAGAACTCTTAAAATCAAATTCCAGCTTAAGTTTACATCATGTATCTTTGTTTCCAGTAAAGTACATCTTACCTTTATTTTTGTCAGTTACATGCATCACCTTAAACACTGTCTTCCCTGGGAATTACTGCTCCTTGTATACCTGCAAAAAATAAAAGGTCACGTTTTACTTTCTTAAGGTCATGGTATAAACATGTCACTCATGTTGCTATAGAAACAGAGAGGGTTTCATCATTTTAATGCACACAGTAATAATTGTTTTTATTTTAGTCCACAGATAGGTAGTTAATGGTGCCAGCTGCAGTTAGTGCACACACAGACTCTTGTCATTTAAGCACAAAGCTGCTGCCTCCTGTCTTGTCGGTGTGAGCTCCCCTAACCAACAGCAATTCAAGAGGAACAGTCAGGCACAAAGAAGAACTGCTCATAGGCCTTTTTCCTAGGGCTGAAACTCCTCCCTGTAGGAACTACATTTTCATACGAAAAAGAAAGAAACAAATGGCAGCACATAGTGCTTCTTCATATTCTCTAGTCAGCTCATTGCACAAAAACTAGGTTCTAYGTGGCAACTTATAAAATTTGGATTGTACCGAAATAAAATGTTCTGCTGCCATCCTCCTTTCCATGATACAGCTTTCTCTAGAAAGTACAGCTGGATATTAGGAGTATAAAGTTGCAACTAACGTAGATCCCTGTGCAACTGTGTATTTCAACCCTGATATTACAAAYAGACCAACAAGCATGAAAATAAATGAAAATACTATGGCTTAGTAAGATGACAGCTACTACATACATTCTAAATGAGCACAAGTCTGAACATACAATATGCAAATAGATATTAACAGAAAATGAAATCACAAATGAAAGTAATATGAGATAAGAGGGCTGCTGTCCAAATTCTGGGGGCATTCAGTCCCTACACAAAATTAGGTCACATCAATTTGAAAATTGTCATCTAAAATAAGCAGTTAATGGCCCAACAGAACACTACAACAGGTAGGGATCACTGGTGGTTTTGGATAACATCTTTTCCAGGCAACAGACACACACTGGCTAGCACTGGTATTTTTCTTACATGYGTTACATTCAACATGAATTCTGCCTCAGTCTAGAAAGCGCATCACCCTTTTAGATCCTCTCTCTCTCTCTCTTCACTCCCTTTGCCTCTAACTATGCAGGCCACTGTATTATCTTTGAAAGGTCACAGAGATGAGGGAAGGTTCCTGAAAAGACAAATCTCTCCCCCAATGTCAAGAAGGAGGATCTGGGGAGCTATAGGCCAGTCAGCCTAACCTAAATACCCAGAAAAATTATGGTGTAAACCCTTGTGGAAGCCACTCCCAGGCACATAAAGAGCAAGAATGTGACTCAGAACAGCCAACCTGGATTTGCCAAGGCAAATATCACTTGACTAACCTGACAACTCTATATGATGAGATGACTGCTTCAGTGGGGCACGGTGCAGGGAGCAGATAGTATAAACCTTGGCTTAACAGAGTCTCTCACAGAATCGTTAGAGTAAGAAAGACTGCTAAGATATGGACTGGTAAAGTGAACCATGAGAAGGGTGGAAAATCAGCTGGACTACTGAGCTCAAAGGACTATGATCTAGAGTATGAAGTTCAACTGGTACCATCTTTCAGAGGCCAATACTGGGGCAAATACCATTTAAAGTCTTTGTTAATAGCCTGGATGATGGAACAAAATGCAATTTAAACAATACCAAGTTGCGGGGGGGAATGCTGATACACAGGAGGGCCTCTATTGAGAGAGGCCTCAATAGGCTGAACTTTTGTGAAGTTCAAAAGCCATCAGCATAGGTTATGGAATGATTGGCTAGAAAGCAACTTTGCAGTAAGGATTTGGGGAATCTTGGTGGACAGTAATTTGAACATGAGTCTGCAGTGTGTTCTTGCAGAAAAGATGGCCAACTGCACRCTGGGCTGTATAAGAAAAGCAGAGCCAGCAAGTTGAAGGAAGTGGTTATTCCCCTCTATTCACAACTTGTGAGACTGTTTCTGGAGCACTCTGTATAGTTTTTCATTTTCCAATATGAAAAGACATCACAGACTGAAGCAAGTCCAGTGGGGGACCACCAAAATGAGCAGAATCCTGAAGCACATGACACACAAAAAGAGGCTGAGAGAACTGGACTCGTTCAGCTGTAAGTAGAGAAGACTTGGGAGACTTCAGCTCCCCATTGGGAGGGTGTGGAGAAAATGGAGCCACACTCTGCATGGAGGTGCACATGAGAGAAGAACAAGAGGCAACACGTGCAACTTGGAACAAGAAAAATTTCAGTCAGGATTTTTTTTTTTTTCCTGCTGTGATGGTAGTCAAACACTGGAACAGGAGCCTAGAGAGATTATGGTATCTAAATCCCTGGAGATATTCAAAACTTAACTGGAAAAGGCCCCGAGCAACTTGCTCTAGGTTGTCCCTGCACTGAGCAGGGGAGCTGGATTAGATGACTTCCAACTTAAATTACTCAATGCTTCTATGATAAGTCTATGTCAGGAAAGTGAGAATAGCAGTATAGAACAAAACTACAGATTTAAACAATAAAAAATCTCCCCCCTCTTTTTTCTAATTTTCAAGATATGCCYTCATAGCAGTGTTTTCAATATCCAAATCTACTGAAGAAGAAGGTTAAGTGGTTCTTCTTAGCATTCATGACAGTCATCCATCTTTGATATTACCTTTACAACTACTACAAGATGCAAAATAAATTTTTGTACTGTTGTATAGTCCCAGCATTACACTGATGTACATGTTGGTCTTTTATTTATTTCTGTTAACTTAAATATATTTTTTTTTGTTTAGATTTAATCTAACAGCGGTGACTCTTTCCAGTCAGCTCGACCATTTTCCCGTGGATCAGTATACCACACATGTAAAGCTTCAGAGCCCTCCATATCAGCTGTATTTTTTAATGACCCTTCCTACAAAACTCTTCTATCTTGGAAGTGCAGAAGTATAGTTATAGTATTAAGTATTTCTTCTCCACAAATAAGGTATTGGGTGTGCACATGCACATGTTTCTGCTWTTCTCTCTCTCTCTTTTCACAAACCAGAAGTCTACTAAGGCACTCAGACTTGTTAAGAGGCAAACCTCTCCCCCAAAATTACTGTTGCCATACCCACTTTTTTTGTTATGGGCAAATATCCCCATTTTTCATACATAGCTAATATTTTCAATCAGTGTGCAAATATAGTTTCTTTTTTTCTTTCTTCCTCTACCATCACCAAGAAACATATTCTATTTCCTTGCTCACTCTAGGTCTGTCAAAGTAACAAAACTACTTTACTCTTGCAAAATCTTTTACAAAAAAGTCTTATGGCAAGAGGAACTTTGCTTGAGATATGAATTCAAATATCATCTATCCCCCCAAAAACAAGCACTCCTTTCTCAAATATTACTACAAGTTGGAGTTTTTCTAATTTATTAACAGATATGCTTTTTGTTTAAATCATAAATCACATTTTTTTTCTCATTTGAAATTACTCACACACCTTGCTCATGCACTTCTTTGGAGATAATTCTGCTTTCTTCCCTTTAAAAGTATTTATGCTGTTTTCTGATAGCTTTTTGTCACCAATGTTTAAAGTAAAAGCTATAAATTCTACACTTACTTTCAGCTTGGCACCCTACTTATTAATTCTGCATTAAATCTATTTTTCCTATGTGGAATTATCTGAGGGAACTACTGCAAGCATTGTTGTATCATCTGCATATTGTACATATTGCTAGCCAGTTCAAGCGTGCAAAATGATGTAATCCATTGCGTGTCACAACTTCTGCAGACTAGCGACTGGCATAATGTGTAAGTCATTAAAAAAGCAACAGCTCTTACCACTGTTTATGCTAGCTCTGTGACCCACATACTGTAATGTCTGTTCTTCTGCATTTCTGCACCATTTTGGATTCTCAGTTCCATTAGCAATGTTAAAACACCATTTCACTCCACATACTTCCTTATGAATTGGGTACATTATGGTGCTTGGCAAATTTCAGCTGCTTAGTTCAGAACTAATTCTAAATATTTGTTTTTTTATTCCAGATTCCAGTTACAATTTGGTCTCTTATCAGGAACTTGGTTAGTTTCTTTCTCACATTACAACATTAGTTCTATGGACTCCAAACCATTAAAAAAAAAAAAAAAAGATATTCCAATTACCTTTCAGAGGTCTCATTTTCATGTGGAATGCGTATTTTCCATGCAAACTTCTACATTAGAAAAAATCTCTTTCATTCCCTGAGTCATTAAGTCATCCTTCTAAGTTCCTTCAAGTCTTTCTTGAACATATGCCTAAGAATCCACATTCCAGAGTATTTTAAATAATGGYTTCTGTACTAAGTTATCCCCAAATAATGACTATTCACTGAGGTAAAATGACGCATCATCTGCCTTCTTTTTCCTCGATCCTCATTATTTCTTTACATACTATGGATTTAGATTGGAAGTCAACTGGCGTAGAAACAGATTTTTTACTTTAAGAAGTATTTTCAACATTTGCAACACTTTTTACATGGGTCTTTTCTGTAATTTATTTTGCTCCAGATTGATATTATTATTATTATTTTATTAAGCATGCTTAATTCTTTGCAAAAAGAGAGGCAGGCAGACCTACTTTGGACCCTGGAATCTAAATACAACACGAAGTTCAGTCCAGATGTAAAGAATCTGATCATCTAAAAAGAATGCTTTAAAGGAAAAGGGGAGGATGGAGGGGAAGAAGTATTATTTTCTTGGTAAGCTAACATAGTACATAGAAGTCCTTAAGGGAGATTATTAGAAATGAAACTGATCATTTGATCTAGAAAAATAAAGAAGGAACTTGCATCCATTCTGTTTGAAATAGTCCCTTCTGTCTGTCCAGATGGTGCTTGCTACAGGAACTGAAGTCTGAACATCAGTTTTTCCCATCTCATTTCTTTAAATAACAGGATTAACGACAAAGATCATTGCAGCAGTTTACGCTGCAAAATCTTGCTTAAACCAGGTGACTGGTAATGAAATAAATCTACTTTTGTCACTTCCAGTTAATTCACCCACAGGCAGATGAATTGATCTGAATACAAAGGCCCCCAGAAAGCCACGTTTCTGAGTTTCCTTGTCGAAAATTCCACTCTGAATATGCCTATAAATTTTAGGATTATTAGCAAAAACACAAGTCAGTATTCAGGTACAAAGATCTCAAACTGTCCTATACTGCTCCTTTTTATTATAAGTAATAAACATTTAGAATGATAAGGCCACCTAATCTAGCCACCTCAATTATAGCTGCATAAAAATATACAGATTAAATCCAAATAAAAATTTCATCCAAAAGATCTGCAGATGGCAAWTCTACCACAGGTTAAGTCAAATACTGAAAAACATGGATAATATGCAGATGCAGAAGTGCTTGGAGAGGTTTATATGAGTTTGAAGCTATGGTGAAAATCAAGCCTACGAATTGAGCCTGACCTTAGAGAACCTTTACCTCAATAGCCAAAATAATTTTAATTGTCTCCAGGACAAAAGACTGTTTGGAAGTACTAAAGGGAGGTTTCTCAAAGTTATGGGATAGTTCTCCATTATGCCATTTGGAAACCTATGAATCCTCTGAAATATTAAAGGTAATGATATCCAAAGCAGAAAACAATCCAAACTTAATGTAGCTAATATTTTAATCCCCTCCAAAAGCATCAAAACTTAGAACAACTGGTTTTACTTTGACTTCTTCATAGCACAGGAGCATTCATTGAACTCATTCAAGTCATGAGAGATTACGTAAGTATTGGAACCACCCTTGGAAATCCTAAAATGAATGGATGGCATAAAAGTGCATTTACTAAAAACTAAAATGACATATAACCGTAACTTTAGGTTTACATGTTAGTTATCTAGTAAAAATAATTAAATTACTCTAAAACTTGGTTGAACAAAAAGATAAATCACCTTCTAAAATCATTTAAAACATACAAGTGATGTACAAATTACAACAAAGAGCCATATCCTCATGCCTCCTCAAAAGAGAAATTATTAATCCATATACAACTACATTAAGTTTTCTGCCTGAGATATCATTACTTTTAGTATTACTGTGGAGAGCTATGATTTTACCTTTGCTGTAACAAAAAGAATTGTTCTTAATTTTCTTTGAGAAAGAGAGTTCCTTCGAGAAGATGCCATTTGGTAGTTACAAATACTTGCTATCTTCTGGCCATGAGGCAATTAATTAGAATTATTTTGGCTGTTGAGGGGAAGGTTCTCAGATTGGTCTGCATGAATTGTTGACTTCCACTCATGGACAACTTCAGTGTGCTCCATTTACTCATAGTCAGCCTGAAAGGTAACTGGAGAGCAAGTCTGCCTCAAATAAATTAGTGTTGTTTATTCAGTATAGTGTCAAAAGTGTCATGTATCTTTTACAACACCGAAGTTTGGGCCAGAAAAGGGCTATGCATCATGCAAAAACAATAGCAAAATACTACTGTAATCTGTGCTCTCTGGCATTATGAGAAAACAGTATTTTCTTGGAACAAATTTCTGTTAATTCTCTAAATTGGTTACTGTGATTTTTAGGATTTGAAGAACAGTAAATTATATATGAATGAGTATTATACAACTCTTTCCATCCTAGTAATTTACCTTTACTTCAGTTTTGCCCCATACAGAACTGAGTTGAGCAACATCTAAGTTGAGTGCTCTTTCTTACTATATAATTAGAACTAATATAGAATAACTATAACTGTTAAGAAATTAAAATTGTTATTTTATATTCAAGTTATCTTTATTACTTTTACTAAGATTTGACTTGGACCATAAAAGATTTATTCTCAATCAGTTATTCTCAGTTCATGGCAATTTGCCTATAATTAATGGAGGTTACGGGGAATATTATCACCCTCTTATAAGAGATGGAGCTGATGTGCAGATTAAATATTAATGAGCATATTCTTTATAAGGATAACTGTGATGCTCAATGTAGATTATTAGCCAAGCAGACTGTTTTTTTTTTTATTATTATTAACCTGCTTCAAATCAATAGGTTTACAGGCTAACTATTAAGTACCATTTTCTGTGCTTAGCTTTCCTTGTTCAGCACCATGAATTATACAAATTATACACAGGACTGTATTTCCCTTTTACATATGTCTGTGTCATTTAGTTCTGAAAATCTCGTAGAAGCCATCAAAAGTATATGGAAAACGGTTCGCTTTGCTCGTCAGTTTGCCCCAATCTAGAATTGGGGAAAATGCTGTAATGAATTACAGTAGTGTATCATCAACAAATAGACATTTATGCAAGGTATTATGAAAACTGAATTACAGATAAAATTATACTTGGAAATGTCTGGTTAGATGTCCCATCTGTTACTACAGAAAATTGCAACAGACAAAATGTTGATAGTATTATAATTCATGAATATCAATGATGACATTACATGTTGCTGGCCAGGTAATACATAGCAGTCACTGAGCTCTATAATTCTTGCAGTTCTCTCACGGTTCACTTCTCCTCAAACCTAGGAATTTTAAACATGCAGATTCTATGCCGTGAGGTTTTATGTTGCATACCACTGCATGCCTCTGACTACAGAGGTTTTCCCAGTTCCTTGGGAGATTCCTTCCTCTGTTATTCTGGATAATAAAGAGTTGACAGAATATGTATCTTGCGTATTTTGTATTTCAGCTACACTGTATGTCCAAAAATTCCAGATAAGTTTGTTATATAGTCTGTACATTCCAAAGCGCATTAGATTTACTACAGAAGAATATATATATTTGTCCAGAAATGCAGTAATCATAATTACAACTTAAGTTGTACACGGTACAGAGAAATGTTGCACTTACTGCAYGTCTGCCCCATAGCGCATGCACACATACCACTGTCTAGTAAATCTGAAGCAACTATGACAACTYACTCAGTCTTTTCTGAACCTTTTTTAGGCAAACAGCCAGATTGGAAAGATTCTACTGCAGCCTTACAAGCTATATTTGGTAATAATTCACTTCCCAGCAAGTTTATATGAAACCATGTGAGAGGAAAAACAAGGCTCTAATTCTCATCCATTTGAAAAGAACCCAGTGGAAAGAAAACTGACAGTGTTCTGTGCAAATGTGGCTTGCTACATAAAGTTTGAAACAACTGTGACTACCATTCCTGTTTATCTAACCCTGGCACATTTCCCCACAACCTGGCTTATTTGCTCAGGCCAGGCATTGAGCTGTGAGTTAAAACAGGAATGAAATGGGATCAGTAATGTGGTGTTAGCTGTTTTATTTTTACAAATGTATGTTTTGATCAAGTATACTAAAACAAATAGACTATAATAAGCAAAGAATATTTTAAGCATATTGCAGCAGCCAGCTTGACTCCCATAACATTTTGTTATGGGATATTTGTTAAATACCTTACCTTCATTAATATTTCTATATTTCTACAGTGTGACACTGTTTTTCTAAGTTTTCTAAGCTGAACTTAATCAGAATGCACTGTGTAGTAAGACGACATGAAAACAGTAATAAATAACAGTGATATGAAGCACAGCATTAGAATGTGAACTGTGACAGATCATCAAAAAAGGCATTATTTTCACATCTCAAACATTAGTGTGTTCAGTTTCCTTGTGGTTTTCTAGGATTCTGCTTAGCTACAACAGTAAACCAGGCATGCACATACAATTTACAGGTGTCAATACAAGAACAGCAAGAAAAGTGACATTTTGCCAAATGGAGCAAAAGTGAAACATGTAAGAAAAGCCTGCAACATTTCAAAATAAGTAATCTGTGTAATTATAGGCATATTTTGATGAACCATAAATTGTACAATGCTAAGTGAATTCAAAGACACTTGGAAAAACTTCAAAAGTTCGTTTTTGAACTACTTACATGGGACTGTGTATCTTCTTACTGATTTCAGAGAAAATAAGTGAGAGAATTTTGGTCTTTCATAAGATTAAATATACAGCTCCAGACAGATCACTCTGAAACATGGTGATGTCTGCTTCCTGGTATATGCAACATGTCTGAAAGGTGGAGAGAACCTTTCATACCAGCACAGAGTTCTGATTTGAGGAACTAATTAGGAAAGGGAAAAAGGGGAGAAAAAAAAAAAAAAAAAAATCAGTCAAACAACCATTCACCAAATTAATCGTATTTACATATAGATTACTTTATGAATAGTGACTGCTTGAATTCTTCTCTTGAAAGTTATTAGAATTCCAGGTAGCTAGCTTTATTTTACATGACAACACAGAGAATACAAGAAAAAAAATCAGTTTTTGAGAAATACAGACAGATTTTGCAAAAAAGCAAGTTTCCTTTCTCACAGATGCCCTTTGTATGCAGCTGCTATTTTTCTTGATATTTTCTGTATTTTCATTGTATTTCATTATGTTCGTCACCCTGTGTGCAGGGAACACAACAACAAACAGAAATAGCCAAATATTTTTCAGGATTCATCTGACCTTCTGGAAGAACAGTTTGCCTTTTATTTAGCACTTGCTATAACAGTACAGCTCCTGCCCTTATATCACTGGTACCTTATTTCAAGCTGTTATCTTTCTTCACTCATCCTCCTATCAATGTGAGCAATATATGAGCTTTGGTTACCAGAATATTTATCGCTAAGCATGCAAGAGCAACCAGGAGCAATCTCCTGTGACTTCAGTAGTGCTACTGCATTAATCTGGCAATAGCTGGAAACTGATCCAGAAAATTGCACTTACACAAGTAGAGTGATTGATTTCCATGGGCCTATGGCATAAACAAAAATGTAACATTCTGCAAATCTATCTAGGACTTCTGGGTTTGGGAGGGGGGTGGAAGAGGACCTGAAGAACCAGAAGTTACCCACTGATTTCACTAAGCAAGACAGTGCACAGCACAATCATGTTGTTTCAAGTTTATATTGCTTAAACTAACCTAGTTCATCATAACAGTTCCTCTGTATTTTATCTACAAGAAATTTCTAAAGGTACAGATTTTCCGTGAGATTCAGTAAAGAGCTATTCCTCATTTCAAGTTCCTCTCTATTTACTTCCATTTTTAGTCATTAATATGTTTAGTGAAAAAACAAGGAAACCCCTACTGTACATAATAAAATACAGTAAGGAATGTTATAAGCATTCTAGTGGAAAGCAACAAGCAGAATATTTGGATACGATCTTTTTCCATCAAGCTGGCACAAATTGATTAAGACCGCAAGGATAGTTGCTTACACAATCAGCCTGCATTTGAAAATATAAATGGACATTTTTCCATACCACAAATCTAACTTCACCTAACAATATTTTGCATCGATAAATGCATGTTTAGAAGGTCAAACGTGGCCTTCTGTTGCTCACAGCTGCCACAATTTAGTCAATATCTTCCAGAGATCTGCTGAGAAATCTGCTCTGTACTATCAAGAGTAACACTTGTGAATCACCAAAGCCAGAGTCTGACAAACACTGAATAAGTATTTGTTATACAAGATGTAGAAACTTACAATTTCTAATATCATTTTCTTTGACCAAATAATAAAACTTTTACTATGGATGTTCACAAAGAACTTAAACAGATTACAGCATTAATGTATTACACACTTTTATATAGTTCCTATCCATATCTCTGCCCTTTGTCTATCATAAAGCTCAGTGAGAAATGTGGCCCCTAGGACAGACAACATGCAGAAGTCTTCCCAGATAATAAAATGAGGATGCCTGATGTAACAAAGCTGACAGTCTATCAGCTTAACTGAGCATCCAGCATTACCTGCAATCATGCTARCAGAGTGCAGAGAGGAAGTCTTTCTCTCAGCAATCATTGAACTGTGTGGTGGGAATTCAATGGGAGATAAATAATCTACAGATCCCTCACTCATTCATATTATATGAATGAACACGTAGAGCTCACAAAGCACTTAACAGGACTTTTTAGACACTAATATGGAATCCTTCCAAGCCACTCTCCCTTAGGATGCATGTGCAGCTATTAAGAGACAGTTTTGAGAGACAGGATATTATTTATTAACAACATTTTAATGTAGGCTGCCATGCTCAGGAAAGCAAATTTGGTCTGGATTAAAAACACTTCCACATCAGTTCTTAAAATGATTCAGGTAGTATTCTCTCTGATCAAAAGACTAGCCAATTTCCTTCTGACTGCATCCTTCTTTGCTCTGACAGTGAATGCAATGGAATGCAGGCCTAGAGGCGCGTTCTGGAGAAAAAATATTTTTAGACTTTTATTTCTCTGGCTGGATAGAGCCATATTAAATATAGATTACTTTTGTGACTGGAGATAAAACTGAATGAGAGAAGGAAATAAGTCACTGAATAAGAGAAAAGTATGGCAGTGGACGTATATTCTAYGTGCAGTGGATAATACAGAGAAAGTTAATGTGTTTGTACATCCTATCATGCAAAACAACAAACATGATACTTCTGGGAAATTACTTCAGTATTAATAATACATTAATACATTCTTACTTTAATTCCAGCCATCCTTGAACATACAAGGGCTTTTTTGTAAATGTCCTGGGTACAAAATGAGATTCAAGCCCAGCAACTTTAATTTATACAGCAGTGTCTCTAGATACAGAGGATACATAACACCATTTTCATTTTAAAAGTTATTGCACTCTTGATTTTAAATTCAATCATGTTTGACATATACAAATGCTTTGTTTTACTTGGCTAGCCTTGCAAAACAAAATAGTACTATTTTGATATGGATTGTAAATATAGCTCTTTTTTTATAAATTAAATGAAAAACTGTTCTTTCAATAAGGTTTTGACTGTTTCTGGTACAATCARTCAAAGTCTTCCTGTGATTATTTCAAATATTTTGATTTGGCTTTTCATTGAGACTTCAGCAGAASTTCCCTTCTGTGGATAAAATTTATACTGTGTAGAAGTGCATTCAAGGATGGTTGGAATTAAAGATGAGAGATGGCTTAATTTTAACAATTTAAGGGGTTAAAAAGAGCATACTAAGCATACAAAGTCTATTTTATTATAGAGGGGCAGAATAATATACTGCAATCAATCATGCGTCTTCTAAAACATGTCTTGAAGATACTTTGAATACAGTACAGCATGTACAGTATATTTCACCTCTTCTACCACACATAGGATATTGAACTGCCTAGACTTCACAGTAGCTAAAATCATGTGTTAGAAGAATCCACCCACTTTTATCACTCTAAGAAGCAGATATTATCATAGTACAATTATTTCTACCAGCAGTGGTCCCTGCTCAACTCCAAACTTTTGTTTTACAGATATCATTGTTATTTTATCCCCTTTCCTACTCTTATATCATCTTTTACCAATATTCCTCTAAGGATGACTCATTTCAAAACCTTCTGAGTTATGAACGAGCCATAATCCTGTTCATATTTAACACTGGTATAAACCAGCTGGAATCCGTAGACAGGCATGGGCTGAATTTCATACTTTGTTTACATTAATTGTTTCACCATTTGAAACAAATGTTTATTTAAAGCTGATTGAGGTAAGAGCTGACACAGTGTGCCATTTATATCATCAGTGACTTTGCCACTCCATCTCAGCAGGTTTTACTTTGAAGAATCAAAAATAGCTTCATCAGACACAGAAGGAAAAACTTAAAGCTCTGGTTAATCAGCACCAGTCTGTAGAGAGAATAGCAAAGTAATGAAACCTCCACTTCTGAATAATTTTATTGGGAAGTAAAGTCACAGATTTCAGCATAAATTAATTCTGAGCATTCATCTCAGTTTTCAGCTAGAAGAATCAAGCCAGAACTGAAAATAAATTCTCAGCTCTTCATGGCTTTAAGGCCATACTCTTTAGGGCAGGACACAGAAAGATCAACCCTTTTCCCCCCCCCCCCCCCCCCACGTTTGGCACTAGATGCTTAATAGTTTTCCCATATAGGAAATCCACTTATAAAACAGAAACCACACAGTTACCGACAGTGGTAATAACCTGAAGTTCTCAATATTCTGAACACCAGTAGTCTCGACACAGAGATATTCAGAGTCTAAATACATTTAGACATTTGTTGCTTTTCTCTCTCAGCCTAGTGAATATAGCACTCTGCACCCCAAGCACCAGAGTATTTCTGAGATTACATATTGAAGTTACGCATAACCAGACTGCAAATACAGAAAAAAGCATCTGAAATCTATAAAAAAATCATAACTGAATTACTATGGCCATTTATGCTAACAATAAATTCAATGTTATTTAACAACAAAGGTGCACAACTAATATAGTGAAGCAATGTCATATGCTCATCAGTGCAGCTTACTCATATGTTTTCAAGAGTAACAATAGATTTGTTTGGAGTAATCTTCCTCTCTTCTTTTCTCCAATTTGCTTTACATTTCACAAGGAATGAAGCAAGCTCTTAACAACCTAACACCTGTGCACTGCAGTGGAATAAGGTTTTTCAACCTTTCCATTAAACAAATCCAAAGAGGTTATTCAACAGCAGCTTACATCAAGAATGTCATTTGCCTGGCTAAGTTTCCAAGACCAACGTCTACATTAACATCAGCATTCCAATGAAAATTACAGGCACAAACAACTATTTAAAATCATTCCACTTTTGGCTTGCAAACCAACCAACTATGAATGCTATCACTTTCAGTACACATACATCATCAGAAAGTAGAAAAATATAGAGTTTATTTTAAAAGGTCCTGGGAGATCAGAAATTCTGAATTATCCTAAGAACACTCATTATGAGATGTAATGTTTCCCTGCAGACAGTGAAAATGCTCTGAATATTAGTGTCCAGCAGAACTACTCTATAAAGCTGCTCGTGCCCTATTTTCCAAGATTAGCATAGGTACATTGTGTTTAAAGTAAATATTCGTGCTTCTGAAGATGTTCATCTAGATTTGCTGTTCTTTCAAACAGTAGAAATTAATTTTATTTAGAAAAGATTAAATGTGTATTTAATAAATGTAATTAGCTTTGAAACAGATTAAAAAAAATAAATTTAAGATGACATAAATACAAAATATATTTTTATTAAAAGTGTAAATAATTAAAATGTTATTAATGCAAGACATTTACACAAGTCATTCTTGAATTTTTAAGGTAGAGAAAAGTCTTGTACCAACCAGACACTGTTAATTAGTTGACGCGTCACTTAGCATAGTTTCAAAACATTTACTTCTTTCTTTGTGAGCTTTTTCTGCCTTCAAATTCCACACAGAGAAGGTAAAATCAAGCCAACTACAAAACTGGTTGCTCCTCAATAACCTTTAGCTAAGCACTTCCTTAAGAGCAAATATACAACAATTACTTGCAGATCAAAATGCAATTTTTTTTAAATAGAGTTTTCCATTTGCATAGCACTCTATGTTTTCTGTGAGGGTTCCAGTGACATATATATTTTACTTCTGCTGCAAATGAGTATTTGTATGTGCACTTTAGTAGCATACATTCACTTTGGTGTGAGAATATTTTGAGATTGTCATAACTATAAAGCCAAACAAACTGGGATTACAGCGTGCAAAGTCCTTCTGGAAGCAACAGAAGTAGTAACCTGCATGAATAATCATAYATTTACACAATTCTTACATCTCTTACTTTGAACAGTTTTACTAATAACCTTTGATCCTCCCTTCTAAGCCATCTGCTATTGRTATAAGCCAGTAAAGCAACGCTCACATTCTTACAGGATCAACAGGTAATAAAAACTTTAATTCTTATTTGTAATTAAAATTGAAAATGTATTATTTAAACTGGATTATTGAGGTAACCCATGACAGCAACCTGACCTGYAGACAGAAAAAGGAGTGGAAATTGTATGGCAACACTGACAACATGAATGCTCACTACAGCATGAGCTTGTGCAATTAATATATCATTTCTATCTTATAGCTTTCTAAAAGAACGGAGAAGAATAGCATTCTTTGTGTCAAAACTGATATTCCTGCCATAATAACAGTACCTATACAGATTACATTTCAATTAAGAAAGGAATTATTTAAGTTCCAAAAATGAACAGCCAGTATAGGATCAGGTCAATTTGGGTCTGAATGTGGTCCCAAGACACACATACACAAAAAAGTCAGATGGAAAACCCAGTCTGGATTATTTTCTACTGTTTTATTTATTGCTACACTTATTTCCTTTATAGGAGAAYGAAAGCAGCCTTAGGTTCTATTCCTCCTTTGACAAAGGTAATATTTTTAGTTCTCCATCCCTCCACTCCCCACCCCCACCCAAATTCAAGGTATGAAGACTTGGAAGATATGGATTTCCTTGACCAGGATCACAGAAGTTGTGACCGGCTCTTGGGAGTTCTGCAGCTGTACTCTAACAACACCATGCCTTCCAATGGAGCGCAATCAGGGCAGGAACTATCCATAGGGAAGAAAAAGTCCCTTGGGACTTTATTCTGATTTATGGAGAATCCACAAAATATAAGGGCCCCATCGTACAATGTACTGTAAACCTGTTACTTGTGCAGAATTCACAAGGTAGGTCAGAAAAAGGTTTGCAATGTGCATTTAAACTGCCAGATTTTGTGATCTCTCTTTTCCTCATTTGGAATTAACTTCACCATTCTGAAAGATGCCTTTTGCTTCTAATAGCCATCTTTATCCTTCTCTTTTCGCACACAAAATTCCTCTTGGGTTTTTTCAAATCATTTTTTACAGCTGACGTATTCACGCTCAGCCTTTCCTTTGAAAGGTCTAAATAATCCTCAATTTTCTTTCAAATGGGAGACCAAAACATGTCCCCAAAAATACACATTACTATTCTAAAATTTTTCACTGTGAATAGTTTCACTGAGGGCAAAAAGGCCAGCCATAGAGTAAGGTAGTATTTCATATAAATAAAAAAATTAAAAAACAAATATACAAAAATCACGGAGTTGAATCTATACCACTTTTGGGATCTAAATTGAAGATCAGGCACCTACTTCAATTACAATGTCTGCAATCTAACACAAAGACAGATATATTTCTGCTGCTCCATTCCAAGACTGTATCAGAACATTCAAATCTCAAAAATTGATGGCTGGACTATTAAAAGCATAATGTTCTTCTGTAAAGGTCTAACATATTGGAACGATTATTCAGTCATTTGTTTCACTGAATTCTCGGTATACATGATCCAGGAGGTTAGCAAATTTCACAAACTTATCCTCWAAAATCAATCTTCTGTTGTGATTTATACCATATATAGACTTTGTGCAAAGTTCATGAAAAGCTGAACTCTTATCAGTTTAAAAAAAGGAATGTGAATCAACCATAGTACTTACACTGCATTTAACGTTACAAGCACTCATAATTCATGGGAGCATAATGAAGAGAAAGCAGCTGGAAATGTGTTAATTAAGATATACTGTAGAACTTCAGGCCATCAGAAGCAAGGGGAGGGGATGCAATCACCCAAAATACCTTGTACTATCCCTAGTATCCAGTCAAAGAAAATAAAGATCTAGTAAATAAAAGTGAGCAGAAGAAGTAAAAATTATATTCAAGTGTAGAAATACACTGTCATGAGTTAGTCAAATGTAGCTTTAAGAACTGCCCAGAACATTCCACCTTGGCCAATCAGACTTTACAACTCCAATTTAGGCGAGTAAAATGTTGAACTGTTTGAAAAAAAATTAATTTTCTTCCATCATTGTGCACATCTATTTTAAAGATGATATATTCTCTAATCTTAAAATATAACATGCTATTCATTCCATTCCTTTTGGTACTTGATCAGTCTTCCAGAGGCCAATGAAATTTAAAAGGCCTTAGAAGGATACCAGAGTGCTCTTCTACTAAACTTACAGACTGATTAAAGAGTTGATAATGCATGAAAATACTGTGGACGAAAAGTCTTCCTGTGACCAGTATTACCCAGAAAATTTCTCATCCTGCTGTATTTCAATGAAAGTGCCTACACCCAGAGAATCGTTGGAAGGTTTTTGGGAGTTAATTTGGAATGCTGAGAATTTCTTCTAGAGAGAGAGAAAAAAAATCAGCTTTGTTAGTAAGAAAACTGTCATTTACCTAAACTGTAAACTGTACAGTCTCTAGGACTTGAAGTATTTCTTACAAATTGGGATTTCTGTCAAAAGACTCACTACACTATTTTCAGACTACAATTGAATAGTTTTCTGTTAAAGGAATTTTGATATGAGTTTCAGACAGTTTCTGTGGTAAGAAATATTTAGCCTTACGGTCAGTAAAAATACCAAAACACACTCCAATATAATGCTAACTGCAAAGAAGCCTCTCCCAACCCTGACAGAGAAGCATAAACTGTCTGTTGCTCTTCAGGACTATTTCAACAGCTAGGTTAGAAAAGGATTGACATTTAAAAAAAAAAATCTTAAAATGTTCTGCTTTGAATAATAAATATTAAACAAAAAATTCTTAATAGCAGTGGTCATTCCATGCAAGAAAATGATAAAACCTCAAGTTCTAGTCAGTTAATGGGCTTTCCGCTGCACAACAATGTGTCTCAAATGATTCATCTCTTCAAAACTTTCCAAATTACTGAACTAACTCTCATATGCTTTACAAAAATTTAAAATAAAGATCCAAGCATTTATGTACAATGCCTCTAGAACTGGCATACTTCATTTCAGTCTCCTGTGCATTCAGTTATATTCTCAGAGTGATTTTTGGTAACCTCTGTTGGCAGCTAAGTAATCTATTAGAGTTCTTCTATCCTTTAGGGTAAGAAAAGGATACCATGGACAATCCTTCGCTGTTACCTGTTAAACTCCTTATTCAGAATTAAAGATAGCTTAAATGCCTTAGGATTTCTTTAGAATTTACTTCAGTAAATTATTGTGTCAATGTTAAAAGAACTCATTTGTTTGCATTTTTTTTCCCCAATATATGCATARGGAATTTCATCTCCCTGCTCTTGATCTAGGTCTGCCATAACAAACAGGAGAACCATAAAATTCATACTGAAGTTGTCTGAATTTGTATATCATCTATCTAGAGATGTAATGTCTACATTCCAAAGACTAGATGACCTATCTCCTTCCCTGATGGCGCAAGAAATTTTCAGGAGTGCTTTCTGGTCTTCCAGTTGCTGGCACAAACCCGGACGCTGGCCTAAAGTAGCCTGTAYATTGTTTCCAGGGAATGTCAGAGCACCACATCTCAGCCAACCTTTCTATATGGGAGCTTCTGACAGACAAAACAGAAGGTGGGCACATTAGTGTTATAAAAATAAATCAATCACCTTCTACAGAGAGACTTTTCCTATGTGCTATCTTCATCATCTTATTATACTGGTGAAGAYGCCTCAACAGGGGAAGACTTGAGTCTGACAATGGACTTTTCAGTTTTTATGAAAACACAGCATAGAKCCTTAAATAAATAATTGCATTTGTGTCTTCATAAAACTTTTTAATAGTTTCAAAAACAAACAAAAGAAATAATTAATCCACCTGGGTTCAAATCTGAAATTATCATACTAAAGGAACTTATGTATGAGTTAAGAATATATTAAAGAGTGGCATTATCTGGAAAAATAACTGGAATGGCTTTCAATAAATCAGTACCCTTTTGAGACTTTTACTTCCAAGACAGACACCAGTTGGAAGCTCATCGAAAAATCAACACCCTTGCAAAGATGGAACACAAGGTGCATCRATCTGAGTATTATGATAGTTCTGCAACATTAGAACAAAAGTCACTTCTGAAAGCTTTCTTCTGTTTATCTCAATTGTGACAGTCTTCTACTACAGCTGTTTCTAAAACACACAAACCCAGAAGTTGATCCAATATCAACTGAAAGCTTAATGGTGCAAAATAGAGTGCAGTTTCTGCATTTCTCATCCCTCACTCAAGGATGTGATTATTCTTTCTTTGTTTCAGAATCTGAAAGCTATTTACTCATTTGTTATGACTTCCCAGGAGATCTGGAGACACAGGAATTACTGTCATGACAGCAGCTCTCAGAATATTTTTTTTGTATAACCACAGCACCTCAGATTTCAGATTTGTTTTTAATGTTCGTTGTTGACCCACATCAATGCTGTTCAAAGGAAACATAATTATATAAAAGTTGCCGCACAGTCCAAATTAAAGATCTCATAATTGATCTGAATGACAAACTTGTCTACAACAGAAGACTTGAATTGTAAGGCTTGCTTCTCCTTCAATTAATGGTAGGCTCCACTGGCCTCAGTTTTACTCTTCATTGCTTAAATTAGAAGATCAAAGTACAGTGGTTAGCAATGACATTTTGGCTCACATTCATCTCTATCTTCCTCCTTACTCCCCAAACTTTTTGCTTTAAAAATGGCAGCAATTCTAGTATTTTACTATAGTAACTGCTAGCTTTTATTATAGGGACAGGCAGTAAATTCAGAATCAGAAAAACAAAGTTTAAGCACAGCAAGAAACTGAAGATTTAAAGAACTGTCTTGCTACCTTCTGGCTGCACACATGCCACAGCCCAGACAGCATGACAGACTTAATTTAGTACATTATGGTCACCTGCCTGTAATTTCCATAGTTTGGGAAAACTTTTAAACTTGTTTTCATGTGACAGTATTTCAACATAATAGCAAAGATGGTGATAATTATAATAAGTACAGGAAAGTAGAGCAGGAAAACTACTTTTGCATAGTAGAATAAAATTTYATGATGTAGTGCATAAATTTTTTTCTCATCAGCAGTTAATCAGAGGATGTTTCATGTTTCARGTTAGATTGTGCTGCTTGGAGTGCAATGCAATCACAGTAGTCACTACCCAAATTCCATTTAATTTCTGTGTYGAAAGGATTTTAAAAGCCTAAATTTAAACAGGCCACTAAAGCAAAACCCAGTGAGGAGATCTGACAGAGCTTCCTGTCTAGAAGATATCCTGCCTTACGTTAAGAGAGATAGTATTCTAATACTGAAGTTACTGGGACTACTCAATGTCATAAGGTAAGAATTCTGCCTCCTCTTATTTTAGAAGGGTTGCAACAGAGAATCATGTTTCATGAYAAGAAAGATGTTATCACATCATAGATGTTACCAGAACAGTTGGGAAAATCCTGTGAATAAGCAGCCAGCAAACAATAGCAGCATGCATCAACATTTGCTGAAAGAAGTATTTCTCACCTTTGAGAGGTCTAAAATGAGAAGTTTACTCCAGTTGAACAGACCAGCTCATCAAGAAGGCTTAGTTCTATCAAGGTCATAAACACAACTTGATTGATTTCAGATATACTCTAGGATATAAAGAGCTTTGAATCTGCAGAAAGCAATGCAGTATCACACAAAAATGTCTGCTTTACCTCAGGTACTTCAGTAGAGGTATGTTAGCTGAAGGAGAGTGCCACATCACTCAACAGCTGCCAGCAGCCACGCCAGTCTGAACAGACCTAGCACAGATACCCCAGCACAGCACCAATTTATGTCTAGTTGAACAGAACACTAACATATAACCCCAAAGATGACAGGGAAATGCACCCTCAGAGTGAACTAAGTCTGTGTTTCTGCACTCCTGCTGATCTTTTCATGAAAAACTGCATTTCAGCCTCTTTCCTTGCACCAGTGCAGGCATGTACAGCAAACTAATCTTCACCAAACACACCAGAGTTCTGAAAAGCCTGTTCATATTATTGCATAAGTGCCAGTGTCAGAGCAGCAGCAGGTGGGAAACTTCTGGTCATGGACAGATGGATCTTAGCTTCAAATTCTAGGAAGTATATTTTGAGTATTTCATTCATTTCTCCGTGTGCTACAGTCCACTTGATCTTCAGTAAAATCCAAAACCATTTGTTTTTCTTATGTAGTTTTTCTTATGACTCCTACAGTTTCTCTGATAGGATCACTACATCTTTTTAATAGATAATGTTTTGTACACACGGAAGTATATGTTTCTGAYCAGGTAAGTGGAAAGGTTAGGAAAAGTGCTACCGTGAAATTTCACGAGGCTTTCTCTGGCTAGTGATCCTTGGACAGCCTACAGAAGTCCTTTAACACTAACCTCCAGGAAACTGCTACTGCAGATTGTTGAACCAGAACTCTTGCTAGTACAGCTGCAAGCCTACATATTATACTTCCAAACTAAGAAATCACATACTGCTAAGTACTTGCAAAATCTCTTCTGAAAATGATTCATTGATTGACAAAAAGAAAACAAAAGCCCAAACTCCATTCTGGATAGTTTAGGGTTCTGCTCTCAAAAAAGCCAGCATATGAACATTAAAAAGGGTCAAATGTATGCTGAAAGTGAAAGTTTTGTTTCTGCCTTATTTTCAGCTCTTTGTTAAACAAAGCTTACTTGCTGTTTATCAAGGAATTTCATGCTTMCGTCTGTAGCTTTGCTGCTATATTTCGTCCCGGTATCAGATCTGCTATGGAATATACATTTGCCTTCCATCCAGAAAGTAATCAAGATTAAGAAATGAATATGGATTTCAGAACTGAACAGAGAAGAGAGAGAATGATGCAAAGGAGTTTTCTGGAGGCTATTAAGACTTGTTTCCTGATGCTATCTTGATCTATTCAGAGTGACTGATGTTCTGGCAACTTATGTTTTACATTTCTTAGGTCTTAAATGCTGTTCAGTAGATATATTTTATACATAGAAGAAGAAAAAGGATTAAATTATCTTCCTGAGCAAAGTCTTTAAGATTAGGCCTCTCAGACAGTGTTTTAACTACACTGACTAAGAAGCTAGAAAGACAGGAATTGTTATAGTAGATATTATGCCTATGATTAGCTCAGTCTCGTCTCTGATGCTGGCCAGTACCAGGTACTGACTGCAAGAGAGTTAAGTATTTTGATTACACTTTATATTTCTGTGGTCATAAACCAGGTTCCAACTTTTTTATTTGCTGYATAGGTGAAGGCTGTCCAGCAGATGCTTAAACATGAATGTAGCATACTAAAATGTAATTGTGAAATAGAGTTCTACGGTTAAGTTAAAAACAGAAAACCTAAAACCACCTTCAGATACTATGTCATCTTGGGAGCTGCTGTCTTCTAGAGAGTATTCAAGTTTATTTTTCCACTATTTACCAACTCTGCTTCTAGATACGGGGGGACTAGCTTAATGATCAGAAGACTACTGAAGTGAGATGGTAAAATGACCRATATCTGGTGCCTGTGGGAAAAGAGAATACTGTGGCAGACTTAACAGGTTCTGCAGAATCCAGAGGTAGGTCTGTTTATGAGAAAGAACAAGGAAAGACATTCAAAGTTCATAGCTGAAAAAAACTGAGGAAGGCTTCAGAGAAGTCTGTATTCACGGTAACCGTGTAATATAAAAGGCAGTTCTTTCTGAACTCAGAAGTAGTGGATCTGTACAGCAAAGTCTGAACTTCTACGTTCCCAAGATATACAAGCCCGCAAAAAATATGAGGTTAGGTTATAACCAATGTAACACAGAACTAACAAGTTCCCATAATCAACATAAGTGTGGTGGTGGGGATCTACATTACTATCTTGGTGCAGTCAGCACTAGGTGCTCAAATAAAGAACTTATTTCAAAATTGCGGGTGTGTTCTAAAGACTTTTTTTTTTCATCCYTTCCCATGATGCTTGCAAGTTGATTCACAATTCTAACAAATGAACTGGTTATAAGTATGGCCCCATTTTAGGGCATCAGAGCAAGTGAATTATTTTGTTTTTCTACTTTTAAGTAGAAAAACTACTACCATAAGAACTACAATAGATTTCACATTACATTTTAGCATACTATATTTGGGTGTATTTACCATGACCTATAAGTCAGTCTTTCGGTTTATACAGTATTTGGTAAGACAGAGAAATGTTTAAAGAATTGTAGCAATGTATTGGTTTTGTGTATCAAGTGAATTCAGAATGCCTATGATGAGGAGACTAAAAAGAACATGATAAAGGTTCACCATCAGTAAAAGATGCTAGTTCTACACAATGTAAACACTTAGATATTTGAAATAAGGTGTTACTCTAAAAACCTTGTTTACAGCCAGAAAGATCTCTGCTGCACATCACGAAAAATAATAMAGCAAACAAAAACAGGCACAGCTTGTCCTAGTGAAAGGAGATGGAAACATTTTGCACAAAGATTACATTTTTAATTTGATTAAAACTTCAACAGAACTCGTGGCATTAGACCATTTGATTAATTTACTGGAAGATTAGTTTCACCTCTATACATACCTCTTACAGAAACTTGACCCGTAAGTCAGAATTTCTGAAATGATCGATCAAGAGAGTTAGCACTGTGGATGAGTAGCTACACAAAGCACAGTCRTCTTACCTCAGCTCATGACCTATGATTAGTTTTGCACCTCAGTTATATTAAAAATTAAATATGTTTCATGGGAAGTAATACTATCAAGAGACAACTGATGACACACAAAAATTCCAAGAACTKCTAATCAACTCAGCAGTGTATCAGTACCACAGTACACAAATGTTGTTAATGGCAATAATTATCAAGTGTGATAAAGAAGTCCAGCTCATTGATGCCAGAAAATAAAGAAATGATTTAGATGCAACGCTTAGCTTCCCAGTTAACTTAGGAGAGCCACTGCCATTCTTTATTGTACAGCAGCTTACTTCAGAAGAGAATCTTCCATACCACAARCAAGACAGAATCAAGTCTAAAAAATTTTTTTTTAGTTGAGAAAATGCATAATCCTAAATTATGCCACAACTGGAAAACCACATTTGGACATTTCTGTCATGAGACTGGATAGCACCTGCTGCAGGAATCACATAGTTGAAAATAAGTATCAGTAGATTATCAAGAAACAGATGAGCAGCTTCTACTCTAAAATCCATCTGTGAACTCCTAAACCAGGATACTAAATTGTGTCTTTTACTTGCTGAACCTTGCTAGGATGCAGAGAAGTCAGAAATTTACTGCTTCAGTTCATACGACTTAATTCAATACAAGTACTCCCCCCACTGTAACCTTTTGTTTAGATGAGCTCTTGAGGGCCCAAACCTTTCTTTTCCTAAGGAATCTGAAGTGATCTTTTAGAGCTAAGCCTGGGAGTGGGTCTGGTATTTATACAGAGGTATGCTTGTAGACTGGAAAGGCTGGAAGGGTTTTCTGCCCTCTCCCTTTGCTGTGATCCTATGCTTTGTTCAGCCCTGAAGAAGCAAGCTGAGAAAACCGAACTAGTAAAATATGGGAAGTTTTTAACTATGAAAGCACATAGCAGTTTGAAACTCTGTGAGATGAGGTAATGCTTTCTTCTGTTCTCCTTCCTTATCCTTCATTAAAAAAAATCTGCATAAATTAATTTCATACYGTAGTCAACCAATACCCATAAGGATGATCTAAAGAGTATGTTTTATTTCTGTGTAAGTCACAGAATTCCATTGATTACTTAGGCATTCTAAGCATTTTAAAATTAAAGATTTTTTACCCATCTGCCCAAATAGGTGATAGAATCTTTGACACTGATGATCTAGGGATGCGAACAATGTAGTATAAACAGGCACATTCCAATAAACTGAAAAATCCCTTTTACAAAACCACTCAGTCCCAAGTAATAGATAGTAATTAGCTTGAGAGGTACTTACTACCTCCCACAGYACAAAAATATAAAGAAACCAAGTAAGAAATTTAGTAAATAGATCATAACATACAATGTTCCTGCCATACAGCAGGTTCTGACAGCAACAGGCAGGCCAGCACAAAATGGACCTTTCTTGCGCTGTTTCAGCTATTACCAAAATTGAAACTTGATGTTTTATAAAGCATACTGAACTTTCCACTTCACTTCATTATGTTCTTAAAGGAAGGTTAAAAGTTAGAAAAGATGTACTACTGGAAKTTAAAACCCTTTCACGGTTTTCAGCCCTTACAGGGCTCAGACTGCACACTCAAAAAAGTTGACACACTGATCTCTCTGGTAAAGCAGATGGTAATTAAACTTTTTTTAAAAATCAGAATTGCATCATAAGAACTTCTAGATTTTAAAAAATATAACTTGAGTGTAGGAATGCCCACATTCAGCAGGAAATATTCTGATGACAAAGGTGATTAAATAGCTTGCAATTTCTGGCACTTCTACTGTAAGATTCCCTTGAACTGCTGACTTGCTACTTTTACAGGCAGATGCATCGATGTAAGCCATTAGTGACAAACTGAAATTAAAAGGGAAAAATTTCTTTGGAGTAATAAAAAAAATTCAGATGTGATTCAGATGTGGAATTTTCACCTTCACTGAACAGTGAAGATACAATTTTAAAAGCAAAGGAAACAGAGTTGGAAATGATAAATCTAAATGGCAGGAAATGAAAACACATTTCTGATCTCAATTCCACAGCTAAATGGCTTGTAACAAACACTAGCATAGATAAAAGTTAACTAGCCTTCTAATAAAAAATTGCCTGCTCTTCAACCCCACAGTATTTTTTGCTTAATTGAAGGTATTTTGGAAAGTATCATAAAATCATAGAAAATAAGTTAGTTTTGCCAACATGAGCTGATTTTATGTCACAATGTATAAAACTGCTAAAACATCAAAGTAGAAATACAAGGAGGATGTTACACAGGAAAAGAATTCTGAAAAATAAAGACTTGAATATGAATTCATACTCTTTTAGTTAGTCTCAGAGAATGAGAGTATTTAGCACAAAAATCCAGACCAGAATAAGCTTCAGTCTTTAGATCGTACTTCACCTGAACACTATTCTGCAATTAAGATGATCTTGTACCTATTGTGCAACTCAAGGTAGTAGTCTTGCACCTACCATGGCAAACAGTTTCCAAAAAGGACTCCAGTGTCTGCAGGAGATAAAAGCGAGAATTTGGCAGTTTCCTGCTTGAAAAACACACATCTCCAACAGTATAAACTATAAAAATGTTTCACTGGAAGTAAACCCTATGCTATACTAGGAAAAACTTAATCTCTCTTTTGAATTCTGATTTAGCAAAGTACTTAAACTTCAACCAAACTTGTAAGTTGACATTTGATATAACTCCTGATAACCTTATTACGTCCTTAGAAGAATTAAGGATTTACATAAGTAAGTTTTTAAAACTAAATACCTAGTAGAAACATATTAGATCAAAAACATGTAGAACAAGCAGCTTTAAATACTGAAATCTTCCTTGTAAAAAATAAAAACAAAAGAGTTGAAATAACAGTATTTGGGTAGTAGAAGGCAGCTCCTTGTTACTTAATGACTAAATTTTTCTTCTTCCTCTTCAATAAATAAACTACCAATAAAACCTACTTACAAAAAGATCACACAAAAGAAAAGTAGTCATAAATACCTTCAAATAGATTTCTTCATCAATAAAATTATAATGAAATAGAGAATTTCCTCAATTCTAATTTCTGCTTATTTAGTATTCACTGTAGATTTTGGGCGGGTCCTTTGATTTGCTTCATTAAACAACGTATTAAGTCTCTCTAATATTTTCTTAGAGGTTTCTATTTTAGTAGATAATGAACTCTCTTTCTTGAACCTTGTTAAGCTTTTTTTCTAATATCTTCTTTATTACAGTGATTTTTTTTCATCAGGTGAGCAGCATATGGCTTCAGTGTGGACTAATACTTCGTGAATCTTGTTTTAGTGAACTTAATGAACTTGTTTAATGAACTTCCCCTCCTCTATTGGTTAATAATCTATGATCAGATCAAATTTTGGAATAATCTTGGAATAATCTCTTATTTCAAAATTGATCTGGGCAACTGAAGTTAATTCTTGAGTAGAATCTTGTTTGCAAACTGTTTATTGCAATTATTTGATACTAAATCAGTTTGACTTACAAAGCCTTCTGAATTTTCACAACTTGGATATCCAAAAGTAGGCAACTCAATCTATGTTTAGGTAGCTAAATTAATGGTTTGGTTTTTCAAATGTGCTATGTAAAGTCATTTTCTTGACTAATGAGATTTAACTAATTATAGCTTGTACAAATGTAATATATTTGAAGTGCTATGGAAGTGGCAAATATTTTATTTTTATTCCCTAAGTAACTCTCAAAAAGGAAAATGACATTTCAACAATTTTGTGCAGCRTGCCTTCCCCACCCAAAACAAAAAACAAAGTGGCTTTACGCTCTTAAATAAAGCATCAAACAAAACAGTAAAACTCTTGCTCCACACACAACATCAATGAAGTTGTCTTTTAAAATGCAAAACTTTTAAATCAAGTGAATAATGAAAGACTTCACTACACTTTTTATGCTTCTGTTTACTTATAGGGCATTTAATTTCCTCCTTAGGCTAGCATGATAAGTGGAAGCTGCTGCCATACACTGTCAATGATCTTCCTAGAAGGTTAGTGTGAGATATGGAAGAGATTGCCAAAAGCAATTAGTCAGAAGTTAGATTCATTTATTTTTTGGTAGAGAAAAAGCAATACTAACACTTCACAGCACTCTRTTTGGTTCACTGACTCTTCCCTGTGAAGGAGGATGCTCAAATCTGCAAATGTTTTGCATGATTGGCTGGATCTTATCAACACTGTCTGAGCAAGGAGAGAGGACAACAATATATGTTGCAGTTTATAATTTTTGTAAAGTTCTTGTCACAATAAAGAGCACAAATTCAGCTTATCAGTTCTTACTGATATTAGATATATTTTGTGCTGAAAAGAAGGTTGAGTCGYTTTGTATGGGATATAAAAATTATCTGGCTGCTTTAGAAAACTGAATTACAATAAAAGATCACACCTGATATCAGGAACAGAGAGTTTTTCTAGGAACAGCAAGAACCAGAAACTGCAAGATTCACATATATAAGATGTTGCTTATTTTAACTATTGCTGTTCTTTGATCACATGACAAACAATACATGTACATTAATCTAACTGGACCTTCGTGAAACATTAACTGTAGAATCTTGACAATATTTTCCAGCCCATGTTCCTAAAGTCAGGCTTAGAGACCTAATCTTCTAAAAGTGATCTAACTTAACCCCTTACATAGGCAACATTTTTTGAAAATGATAACGTCTCACCATAAAAAGAGTTGTTCTAAGATACGAAGCACTCCTAAGAATCAAAACATCAAAAACTCTTGAAATTGCAAGCAGAAATTTAGCTCTAATTCCATTTGTAGGTGTACAAATGCAAGTGGCTTAGGCATCCAAATAGAAGTAGTTTTCAGGGGTGAAAAGACACAAAATATGAATTTAAGTATTCAGATTGAATATTTGTTCATTGTTAATATCTGACGAATAAATTAATTTTTGTAACAGTTACTTACTGACTACTCTACAGATAAATCCAGCCCATTTGTACTAGATACTTGTCCTCCTACAGGCTATTGATAGATTAAAACTTTTCCTTGGTACATTTAAAAGTTGCCTGTAGAATCTTAGGATAATCTCTTTGGATCTCAAGCTTACACCGCATTTCCCTTGTATGTTCCCATGGTGTTCTCTGACCGACAAGTTTCTTATGATTCAATTACTGAAGTTTTATTCAGGCTCCATTTTTCCCCCCTCAAAACATTTCTGCATTTTTACACAGCAAAACAAGCATCACCATAGTTTGAAGATTCTCCGCACATTTTTGTTTTTGCCTGATTTATGATAAACTATTTAAATTATGTTTTTCCCTAGTCTATGTTCTGAATCATAGCCTATGTCCATCCAGCATGGACAATGCTGTATCAAACGCAGAACTCTTTCTCTTTCCTCCTCTATTTGCTCACCTACTCTCCTTTTCTTCTTTTCTTTTCCCCAAAGTAGTAATGACAGTATCTGCTACATAGTTCCACCAAAAAAGTCCACTGCTACAGAGAATTTAGAAAGATGTGAAAGAAGTCAAAATTATCTCCTAATTTTAGATTACTGAGAAGAGCCATTCATTTGGAATGGTTTCAGTAAAWGTCAAACTAAATCTTAATATTCTTCATTTCTCTGCTTGGACCAAAAGCCAAACATGTTTTGGAGTCCAAAAGTCTTTCACATCGTTCTCAGATATCTGCAACATGAAAAAGTCTTGGAAATTGGTCATTTATCCAATACAATTTTGGAAAGCTTTCCAGCTGACAACTCATTACAGGACTTACAGGACATCAATTATATTCAACTTCAAGATGTTTTACTTACAATCATGTCATAGAGGTAAGATACCTGAACATCTGGGCACACAATAGCGAAACTTAAAATAAATACTTTTAATTWAATCATCCCCTGTCACTAACTTCTTGAAAGCGAGTAACCTTTCATAAAAGGCTTTTAATGGAGATTTTGCTGAACCACTTAAGA
This sequence comes from Rhea americana, assembly GCF_003343005.1. Taxonomy (NCBI): domain Eukaryota; kingdom Metazoa; phylum Chordata; class Aves; order Rheiformes; family Rheidae; genus Rhea; species Rhea americana. Next base: position 851,836 of record NW_028185839.1, read on the forward strand.
AAATGATCTCAGAATGAACACTCGCTATTTCTGTGGCAACCCATCATTTACATGATTACCCAGAAGAGTATTTTAAACATCTCACAGACAGAAGCTGGTAATGTATTCCAAAACAGGAGCATTTTACTGATGGCTGRCAGTGAAGTGCATTGCTTGAGACCCATTTTAACACCTCTGAAAACAAACTTTTCCTGAAATATTGAAACTAGCAACCTTGAAACTCACAAATACATAATGTTCAAAGAATTAAGAACTATTTCTCAGTAGGTTTAGCCAAAAAGTTCTTATCTTACTGTAAAAGTATCAACCTGATAACACACTTCATGCAAAAAAATTAACATCTTTGTCTCATAGCTGTCTTCCATGTTCTCTACAGTAGCTTCAATTTCCAGGTTATTAAAGTATATATCATAAGTGTCAAGTTACAGAGCTGTAGGCACATACAAGTTTTCCTATTATTAGGCTATCCAGAAAAAAAGTATTAAACGTGGCTTAAAGGCCTTTAAAATCAAATGTGCTTTTCCAGTCATTCAGAGATTTGCTGGCAAAATATTGCTTTACATGCAGCAATTTTCTCCAGTTTTAAACAGAAGTTTTGCACACCCCTTCTCTCAAGAAACTCAACTATTAAAAGCAAAGATAAATAATCAATAACACCTTTTGAGCCCTAAGAAGGTAGAACATTATCTTGAAAGAGCTATAACCCTTAGAACTTGGGAGTATCTGAAAGCAGAGAGAACTGCCAAAAATCAGCTTCTGCCTACTAGTTAAATACTAATTTCAATTTTGATTAAGTGGTCAGCCCAAGAAGCACAAAGGAACAAGCATTTTGGAGAATGACTGTAAATTTGAAATCACTTAAACCTAGAAAGGACAAATCAGAAAAATCCCCAAATTTAGTAACTTGAGTTGTAAACGATGGTTTCAATGCCCTGGACATCTGCAGATTTTTTTTAATTTTTTTTTAATAAAGAGGAAGACCTAAAGTGTAATTCAAATCCAATAATGAATGAATCTGCGCTCTCAAAGATGAAYAGAGAACAAGGAACACAAACAAGTATATCCAGCTCAAGAAAGGAGGACAAAAAATTTGAAAATCATAAAAASGTCATGGTAGCACATATTCCTACAAACAAGTTCTGGCTGCCTCCCACAAATACTTCTACTTCTTTTATGGCTAATAYCTTAATCTACCATTTTATCCTAAAATAATAGAAAAAAAAATCCCAACAACTTAATTCACTTCCATATAGAAGTTAGTCAAACTATTTATATGTACAAGGATTCTGACTTGAGTTATTTTTATTTAGCCAGCAAAATCAACAACAGAAGTGGTGTCTGCTGTATCTATTCCACTTCATTTAAACAGTTCACAGAACGAGAGTGTGAGATGCCCTGCTGTTTCTGATTATCAGGATAAGACTAACAGCCATCTTCTGCTTCTGTTGCTCATTTGGATGCTACAGTCATTCTGGCCAATTGCACTTGAAAAAGGACACAGATTCTTTCAGAAATCTGAAGCATAGTCTACTAGTCTGGGTAAGTATACTTCCCAAGAGTTGACGGATCCAACCAAAACAATCGTAATTTGCTGCACAGCAATAGAAAGTTTTAGACTTCTTCAGTAATCAGCACATCACACCTTAAGTTGAAAATAAACATTTGACTTCTGCTTCAGTATCTTTTGTACACTTTACCAAGCAACACAATAATGGATTGCGTGTCCTCAGTAACTTCAWGTGTTTTCTTCTTGCTCTCCAGTTTTAATTCCTTGGTTGTACCTGTTTTACCAAGAAGACCTAGAAAGATGTGCTTTTTAAACAAGACTGAATAGATTTCTAGTAAGCATATCATAAAGTTAATTTTTCTTTTTTTAGATTGCTTCTTAATGCTGATGAACTAAAAACAAAAAAAGGGAAACTCCCTTACCCCCTGCCCAAAACAACTGAGCTACAAAGCACATCTCATTCCATAAAGCTGTCACCCAAACACTGGATAAAACATCCACCTTAGTCACTTCATAACAGCTAACAAAATTTGATTTTGGTTAARTTTTTGACACTAGATATTTGATGTCAGCTAATCAAATTGTGATACTGGTTTCTTGAATATTAACTTTGATGGAAAGAAAAATATACAGCAAATTTACTTTAGTGAATTAAAAATAGCATTGTTACATTCTTTAAATGAAGTTTGCTCTATATGCTTGATTTGACTACATTTTATACTAATGTAATATTTCAACAAAGTATTTCTTTTTTTATAACAGAACTTGTAGTTAAGAGCATAGAAGTGATTAGAATGAAATTTCACGTGGTGGTCTGAAGAAAACTATTAGGCTCTTGCTGTATCTAGTAATTTTTTTTTCTTTCTTTCCTTACATTTCAATAGAAGTAGCCTTTAATGGACAAAAATGTTCTCAGGTTAAAATTATTTTATTTTTTTTCCTGCTGAAGAAAAATGATTCTCATGGACAGCAATAAAAAGGTTCCCTCCATAAATCAAAGGTAGCCTCAAGCCAACATCATGTACCATAAATACCAAATGAGAATACTAACTGTCAAGTACTAGATGTCTTCATGTCTTAATCTATGGTTACTTGCCTTAAGGTTGCATGTCCAGTGTTTTACAATCCATGTTACAAGGCTACAATAACGGCTTTATGAACAGACTTTTAGTTCTTGATGGCACACTGAATTTGGAAGGAATTGCTATCCAGTTGTTATGTAAATCCAGGCAATACTGCATGTCAGGGTTTGTCAACATTATTTTGACTCTGTGTTCAGGAAGCTAAATTAAATCAAGGATATTTTTTAATGAATTAGTGTTTAATTGACACTTTTTTATTACTATTATTAAATTTGTAGGGCCATGTTTTCCTGGTTTTCAGAAACTGAGACTGATGCCATTTCTCTAAAGAAGTTAAACTGAAGGAGCAGCAAAAGATTAAACAAGCTTGCCTTTATTGGACCTTGCCTGTGAAATATTTCTGTGCATCACTACAACCGTATGAATGGAAAACCAACTCAGTCATGCCCTCTTGATTGATTTTTATCTCCTGAGAGCTACAGATTATATTTTAGTTATCATAAGTCCCTTCATTCTTCCTTGCTGATAGCAGGACAGTCTGTGTAATCAATTCTCTTTTCTTTAGATCTAGTACAGCTGCCTTACAATGAACAAGACTTAGGTTTCTTTCTATATACTTCTTTCTACTATCAAAAGTATTCCTGACTTTAGTTTTTCACTTCTCACACAGAGTTCAAAGAAAGAAAAGTCATGGCATGAAATGAGAATTGGAGAATTAATTTCCAACAGTGAGTAATAATAAATTAAAGTATACAATTAAATCGTATTATGACTTAAAATATATTTCCACAGCAATGACAGAAAAGAACCTGCAGGCAGTAATTCCAGTACTTACCCCAATGCCTTACTTTTTAGTACAGAGTGCTACCTTTGCTTCTTTTTTCCTGTACTTTTTCGAATTCCCTCACCTGTATGCTTCCCAACAATATGCCACAATTACAGCTACTGCATCGTGCTCCATTTCACTTCTGGCAACACGACAGCTGCAGTCTCTTTCTGTGAAGCCAACCTGATTATCTTCTCAATTCCCTGAATCTTTAAGGATTAACAGCAGAACTTTCTAATTAGCCCCTCTCCTCATTATTGTTTGACATCTCCCCTTGCATAACTGTGACATCTCTTCTTTGCTAGGCATTCTAAAATCAACTGCTTTCTCAGTCCTGTACCTGTTTTTTCTGTGTATTTAGGAACTACCCTTGAACAATGCTAAACATACTACTGCATCTATATGCATACAGAGTTCTGTGTCAGGGTATCTGTCATAGTGATAAAGAAATTAACTTCAAACGGCAGAATCATGAAAGGGTTATGCAGGCCATCTCAAACCAAATTTCAGTATTCTCTATGTAAACTGAAAGATCTGAAAATAATTTTGAAAAATCAGATTAGATAGATCTTAGGGGCAGATCAACGTGGTCTCTAGGAAGGACTTTTTCTTAACAAAAAGTTTATTGTACTTTTAAATACTTAAACAGCTTAAGCTTATTCTTCTGTATATCCTTTCAATTGATGAGGTGCTTCAACTCCTCAATTACATGACGTTCTTAGTGTATCCAGCTGTGCCATTTCTTTTGGCTAGACCACTTGGCACACTCTCTTTTACTTTCATATCAAATAGAAAGAAATTCTTCTCTATTTTAATTTGTTTTGAGTTTACTCCTTTGATAAAGCAATCAAAGTGGTGACCCTGCATGGCTGTAATTGACCAAGGGTGGGAAAATGGAGGTAATGAAGATGAATCATGACATCTGTTATTCTTCCATGTAGTTATGAGAAAAATTTTGGAAGCATAATTGAATGACCCTTAGACAGACTGATTCTTCAGCATGTCTAATTAAATGTTTACTAAGCTCATCAATAAGCATGTGGATTTATAATAAAAAAGCAACCTATTAAAGTATCCTTAGATATTAGCATCCGTAACCTCTTTCCTGCTTTCCTTTTATTTAAGATAGATGAGCTTCTGAGGTAAAAACAGGAATTCTATTGATATTAGGAAGAAGTTTAATCTATCTGGCTTCCCCTGGACCCATTTTGTGTGTTCAGGAAAACAGGAGTCACTGTCTGCTTGGTAGGCAGGCCGGTTGCTGCTGACAACAGCACAGTACTGCTGCTAAGAGAAGCCAGGATCCACGAATCCAGTTATTCAGCTGTGCTTGAATGGCTGATGACTGCGTATGTATGGTCTTAAAGAACATTTTATATTTGATTTGATAAAGTCATTCTACTTTTACTTATGTCTRGAACCATGTGGAACTCTAACAAACTGATTTAACCTAGGCAGATCTATTTCAGCTTCAAGGCATTTTTATGACTTTGGAAGGAAAGTGATGTTTGTTCTTCTATTTCAGTGCCCCAAAAGTTATAGTTCAGTTCAGGGCTGGGGAGACAAGAAAGGGAAAGGAAGAGGAGAGGAGAAAAGAAGTGAGATCTGAGGTCTGAATTATCCAGTTTAACTGTAATTTCTGTAACATGGCTGTTGTCACCAAGTCCTTTAATGGAAGGATAACCTGAACTGTTCAAGCAAACAATTCTTGTTTGAATTAATATTTTTAGTTCTTTCACAACTATTTTGACTATATTTTGGATGTGTCTCTATTTCAAATTTTCTGCTTTSTGGAGCAGAAAATGATAAAACACTTTAGTACGAGCCTTTCAGTTGAAAAAATTAACAAACTTGGCTTCATCAGAATTAACAGGGTGGGAGAAGTGAAGCAATGAGCTATAGTTTTAGTGGCCCTCCTCCACATTAGCACTGCCAGCTTTGCTTATTTCTGGTCTTGAAAGTGACCATTTGAGAGTGCCTTACAACTGCACATATTCCTGAAAGTTTTCCTCAGCTATCCTCATTATGTAGCTAGAACAGCTAGGCTCTTCATCATTTAAAGTCCCCTGCTATCTCAGAGATAGCATATATCTGAAAAATTGCAGGCCAAAAGATACCGCTCCAGCTTTGTGCAAGTAYATTCTATTGTTGCTTGAAGGTAAACGAAATGACAGAAAAAAAGAAACCCTTTTTTTCCTCCCCAATTAGTTCTTGACTATATTCTGAACTCACCTTTAACAATATCAAGAATTCAAAAAATTCAAAGTGGAGCATTTGTTTTACAGTCCCGTATGTATTTTTCACACCTACATTTGTTTCACAAAAGGAAAGTTGTAATAAAATAAATACTCTTTTAAGCTTAACTACTGTACAATGCCACAACTGTATAATGCTGAGAAGTTCAGGTAGGGCATTGAGAATATAGAACCACCTGATCTAAGCAAGTCTTTTGTGAAAATACTGGTGAAGGCACTTGAGGAAGTAATTTGGCAGTGGTCAGGTACAAAAACTTAGAATAATCATCAAATAGCTGTAGGTAATCCACAGATTTTACTTATGCTCTCATCAAGCTGGTATGCTRGTGGCATAGAATGTTATGTCAAAATGAGAGTCCATTATAGTAAGACAAATCCTACAGTACTTTAAATGCAAGAACCATTGTACAACATGTAATATCAGAGTCAGCATCAACATCTCAGCTTTTCAGGCTTGCTGCTGAAAACTTGCTCAGTAAGGTAGAGTTGCAGCTGCATGATCCAGTTGCTATCAAGGCAAACTGTTACATTGACTCTAAGAATCATCCAAGAAAGCACCTGAAAGGGGATAAGAAATCATTGCAATATCCACTCGTTGGGGAGAGGGGAGAAAAAAAGTTAATATTTAAATTCGTATGCATCACTAGCTTAGAATAAACTATACAGGGAAGAAGACAATCCAAAAGAAGGTTTTGCGCTTAGTTTAATTCAACAGCCCTAGTTTTCTTTCATATTGTTTTCCAGCTTCCAGTATAACTGCTAGAAAAACATTTCCTAGGTAAGGGTGATGGTTTGGCTTTGGGGTTTCAAAGTAGCAGTAGCAGCGGGCATACATACCACCTTAATATAGAGGATTCTAGAGTCCTCTCAACAAAGAAAAAGCTTAAGCATGATTTAATACTCTCCCTTTCCACTTTTGTGAAATTCCTATGGAAAAAAACCCGAGGAACAAAAAAAACGGAAGTTTTCAGTATCTTCACCGGAACCATGTTAAGAGACAGTATAGCACTCAAAGTTCAAAACTGACTTGCTACCCCTAAACACATCAACAACTGTTCTCTACTGTGGTCCCTACCAAAATGTAAATTAATTTTTAGTAAAAACTACACTAAATAGTTACTCTCTCTCTTGATGATCAAACACACAGATTTTCTATCTGGAAATATTACTCCTCTAGTCTCTTCCTAGTTTTACCTTTATAATTGTGCTCACCCTACTTCGTAAGTTGTTCATAATCACCTGAAGAACCCTGTATGAACACCGCGATTAGAGACGCCTTCCTGAAAGCCTGCTGTAATAGTTTCACTGTATCTTTCGCTTCATCTTTGTGGTGCTTTGCTTTTGGTTAGTAACATAGCATTAAAAGTCCTGACTTAAATTCTTTTAAGTAGCTTCAGAACACTGGAGGGAGATCCGGTGGTGGTGGTGGGGGGCGTGACATGGTTTTCAGACCTTACTCTAAAACCACGATAGCAATAGTATTACTTATTTTTCCTCAATAAGCCCCTAACACTGCCGAAGAACGGCAGAACCTTAGATTCYTGTTGAAAAACAAAACCGGAAAACGGTCAAAGGCCTGAAAATTCCTCACAGAAAGCGAGACGTGCCAGCACCCACTGACAACATACGAGCGAGGGGCAACCGCGGCACCAAGAAACGCCCGGCAGGGAGAAGCGCCGCGCGGCCCTGAGGCAGCAGCAGACCGTTGGTGCCTCAGCCCGCCCCGCCCCGCCCCGCGCTCGCGCCGTAAGCCGCAGCACTACAACTCCCGGCAGCCCCCGGGAGCAGAGCGGGGCCGCCTGGGAAGCGCGCTCCTCCCC
>NW_028185839.1:859480-864342 GCF_003343005.1 Rhea americana
CCCCGGCACACGGAGGCTCCGGCGGCAGCGGCGCTCCCTTCCCACCGCTCCCCCGGGCGGCGATGGCTCCGGCGCCCAGCCGCCYCCTCCGGGCACTGTGAGCGCCCGGCCCAGCCCCCGGCGTGGATGCAGCAGCTCCAGGCGCCCCAGACACCGCGGGGGGACGTGGCAGGTAAAGCCCGGTAAAGCCTCCCCGGCCTCTCCCTGCCCACCCCGGGGGCTCCCGCCGGCTCGAGCGCCCGAGGCGAAGGCAGGCGCGAGGCGGCTGGCAGGGAGCGATCACCACGGGGAACAAAGCGGCGCAGTGCATATGCTTTAAGTACTTTCGTTATTTGATTTCCAGCGGGTGGGGAAGGGAAGAGGCAGATGGCTTTTTCAATTGCAAAAATCTGTGCTTAGCTATATAAAGAATGAAATGCCTTGTCTTACAAATCTTTAAATGTATTAATCTGCTCTTGGAATACATGCTCACAGCAGATAAGTCTSGTGGTTCAGCAGTGGGAAAAAATAAAGGCAATATTTGTCATGCAGGTAGTGCTATATCCAAGACTGCAAAATGGTTTCCTTGAGTACCCTCCTTAGCTCTAGTGCCTTCATGGATTTTGCACAGACTAATTTCTTATTTTTGTGTGGACTTCTAGCCACACCAAAGAGCTGGGGCAAGCAGCAGAAGGCTCAAAGCACACCAGCATATAAAATTCCTGCAAATAGGTGTCAGAAAAGCAAGGAAGAAATTTCAATATATTTAAGGCCAAATGACAAGTTACATCCTACATGAATTCATTTACAGCCAACCATTGTGCTGCTATGCCTGACGCTTCAGGCTTCCTCTTAGTGTTGGGTGATGAGCAGGGAAATGAGCATGCATATTAGACATGCATAATCAAGCAGCAAGTGTTCAACTGTTTGTATTATAGATGCTTCTGTTGTAAAAGGGATGTCAATCTCTTGATAGTTAAGAAATTCATCTTCTACCCTGGAGAGAATAGGTGATGGCTGTACTTATTTGTGTTGATATGTGTTGATTTACAATTTCTCAGAGTGGAAGGGGGAGGGAGAAACAGAAAAAGAAAACTCAGCACTTTTGTTGGGTGTAGACAGTGAGAATTAAGTTTAACCTAGGAGAGTGCATGCAGCCAGACAAAGAGCTCCGATTCTGTACCAATAATCAGCAAGAAACCAGAGAACCAAACTAAGTACAAAATTGCTTCCTCTAGAGAACTAAATGTAATCCAATTAGGATACTCTTTACATCTTCTCTCTCACTTACATTGAGAGAATTTCTTTGTGTGCAAGGCATCCCCCTCTCCTTATGTATTAAACTAAAACAGAAAAGGAGTGACTGGAATCAGTATGCCTTAAGCAAGCTGAGACTCACTTCACTTCTCATGCTCTAGTCTGGGTAGAAATATTAATACTTCTATTTCTCTTCACAGAATTAACCTTTTGGTACTAAAAATTAAGGTCTGTGCATCTAATTCAACTCTATGAGGAAAAGATGCATTTGATTTGTCTATTTGTTACATAGGATGGAGTTTGTGCTTTATTGTAACAGAAGCAAGTTGAACAGCTTGGATACCATCTCACAGTTCTTGCACACCCCACTGTCCCTCCACTGGGAACCYTGGACATCAGGCCCCTAGAAGTAGCCTTTTAAAAATAAAGTTAATATTGTAATAGCATGACAAAAAAAAATGAAATCAACTGATTTGTGCATATGACTATACGCAAGGCAAGCTTTTTCCAGCAGAAATACAATTCCTGATATGATTCTTAGTCTGTGTAAGATAGAAGCCTCAGAGTGTGCAGTCAGCTATGCTATTTAAGCCATGCTATGGAATTTTTTCCCCCACAGGGAGCAATTACTATAGAGTGACAAGTCAACCATTTTGCTCTCTGCACATCTAGCTGTTTAGTGATAACCACAGCATCCACTACCTAAACAAGTCTGAATATCCAGCTGTGGAAGTTTCCTTCTAATTTAAGAGAACACCATTAAATCTTAAAATAGGTCCTCATTTTTGGGCAGGAATGAAAGAGTCTTAATGTTAGAAAGGCACTGTAGACATTCCAGTTGTATTTTCAGTTGCTGCTGCCTGCAATAGCCYTCAAGGAGCCACTAAAAGAGAAGGACAGCTAAGCCTCCAGCATGCTCTGACCACACCCCTACACTGCCATAATTCATAAACAGACTCTGTGCTGGCTGCCACATTCATATTTTACCTGGTCAGTTAGGACAAAGACAAAGCTGCTTTATGCTAATGAAGTCAGTTCAGCACGCTTTTAGTCAGTGAGCTGGTCTTCCCTAAAGATTTTATAACTCAGGTCTCTTACTTAGTGTCTCTTATGTTGCTCATGCTAGAGGCTACTGCAAATATTTTATGCTAATTATTTACACTTCAGCTTGGGCAACAAACAATCAGTTTTTGCCTGATGTCARTCCACTGTGACTTACCTTGTCCAGGTACCATGCATTCAGCACAGTACAGCAAGTTAAGTCACAAGCTCTTCATGAAAATGTTTAAATAAACCTCTATACTGTACTGAAGTCACAGAAATATTTCCATTACATTAAAAGCCTTGTTTTCAAACTTGGACTTATGCAAAAAGTGACCTGGAAACATTTTAGAGCCACTGTTATGATCACACTACAAAGCAATGGAATAAGTTAAGATGCAGTATCCTTATAAGCACAATCAATATAAAAATGTTCTAGGGAAAAAAAAAAAAAAAAACACACAGGTGCTACGTAAAGCAGAGACTAGTGTTCCCTAGCTGCTAGGTGTATGAAGGTGAGTGAAGAGACATACCCTGTGCTACCATAGAAATCTTGATTAACATCCTGTTCTGTTCCTTGGACTGGGGATGAGATAGCCTATGTACTTTACTCCAAGAAAAAACCTTTATGCATAGTGTCACTTTTCTGCTCAAGTTTTTAAGCAGTGCACAACATTAACTAGATCTTGCTTATCATAGCATCCTTAATTTATCAGTATGATACCCCCAACTCTACCCTTCAAAGACACTTAAGTATGCACACTGCAATAAACAGTTACTGAGAAGTGCCTCCTCCAGCAAGAGGGGGCCTGTTAGCTTAAAAGGAGTAATCCTAGTCACTTGCTCCAAGTGGCAAGCAGTGTTCTCAGTTTTTGAAGGTATGGTTCCTAWCTTGAGAACCTGAATTTTAAGTATTTGTGCATGTTCTCCATAACACTCAAAAGTAAACAGAAGAAAATTATAGCAATCATGCTTGCAGAGTGGCTATAATCATGCACTTTTATGTACCAGAGGTCCACATCACTGTAAGACTTGGAAAATGCTAGATTACAGTTGAATTGTGTCATTGTTGTAAGGCAACAGTCCATAATTTGAGCTGACAATGTAATGTTGACAGTTTGTGCAGAAATTTATCTCCATTTTATTTTCAAAAATTAGCTTCTGGGAAACTTAGTTTGGAGACAGTATCCCTGTAGAATGGCAACAAATACAAGACTTCCTCTTGACTAAACTCTACTCAGCTTTGTTTCTAGTGGTTGGGGTGAGGATAAGGGCAGGGAGAGGATGGGATTGAGGGGAAGTCCTGTACTTAAGGCTCTAGTTATCCATCAGGAAGTCACCAGATTTTAGTGATTCTTGGCTTAGTTATGCAAATACTGTCCTTTGGCTATTCCATCAGGGTCAATTACTCAGCTTTTACTCTAAGCAGGCAGAATACTTCCATTCCTTAATGAAGTAACCAGCAGACATCCTCTTAACCTAAGCCAAAGCAGGCACAAGCACCTTCATCATTACAAACAGTAGGTCTGGAAGTGAGAGGGATACTAGAGTCTCTCAGCTATGAATCTTGTGCTACAAGTCTGAGGTTTAGCAAGTATATTTAAAAAAATTCTAAGTATACTGTGTGAGCTGACCTAACTCTTCAATGGGAGTGGATACCTGGCAGCATGCCTGTTGTTCCTGTCTGTGTGATTACTTCCTCTGGCTGTCAGACTACTAGGCTTCATGTTAAGTTTTGACTCACCCACTGTTCTGTAGATAGTATGTAAGATGTGCCTGAATTAATATCTAGTTGTGAAGAAARAAATGGACAAAAACTTACTCTGTAGTTTTTCCCCACGGTTTCTCACTCCTGTTTTGAGATTTATCTGAGTCAGTCAAAAAGTTAAAGAAGTTTATCCAGCTCTTGCTGCTTCTCCTCAAACAATGCAGCTTGACAAAACATGCAGATAAAGCCACCTGAAGTACCCCATATGAAAGAGGGCCAAACCTTTTAGGAATTCTGAAACAGCCAGAATTCCTATTACCTCCAGCTTAAGTTGGGTACACAGCAATCTTTAGATTTGTCTAAAATATCTCAGCTAATACAAAAAAAGCAGAAACATTACAGAAACAAGACATCTATGCAGAACCCGTTTTCCATCCTTAAAAAAAGTTTAGCCTCAGTTTTATGCCTATAGACACTATATAGATTTTGATGTAGGGAACAACAACTGACATGGGTTGAATATCTTTGCTTTAGAAGAGCATTTGCAGCATCCCAAATACAGAGCAGGTAAACAAGCTGGCATTCTAAAAAATGGGAAACAATTCTAAGTGGTGTTCTGTTAACACTTCCAGAGAACCTGATAAAACTTACACTTTAAGGACTAGCATGTGACCTATAACAGTTCAACTAAATAAGATCTCACAAGACTTGACTAAATTCTATTTAGTTCTGAGATCATTCAAAACGTTCTTTGAATAATTAAAAGCATCTATTTATCTATTTACTCCATGAATAGGTTACCAGAGAATGGGTTACAATTAGACAACATAAGCCAAGAGGAACTTCATATTGAACTGAGGCTCAGACTTAAATCAGT
>NW_028185839.1:864357-927750 GCF_003343005.1 Rhea americana
GGGGGGAAGGGGGAAAACACACAAACAAAAAACTCCCCCACCAAACACACAAGATGTGCTATGAGCTAATTGAAGCTTCATAGAGCACATCATGACCATTGTTCTGGTTAGCTGAGGGCTGTCTTAAATAATACACCTAGGGAAGAAGTTTAACAGGTGTTTATAATACAATTCCAGAAACCCCTGTTCTCTTGCTCACTAGAAGGTACTGATTTGAACAGTATTCTGTTACTATTATAATATTTCAAAGCTTAAGCATATACACCTCCTTAAATYTCAGAACTGAGCCAATAAATTAAAGACAAGTATTTTTTTCTGGGCTATTTAAGTCTTCTGTCAGCTACCCTAACTCAACTACAATCTATTTAGATATTAACAATACTAAAAAATAACCTACAAACTGGCAAGCCATATCTGTCACTCAGAAGTATGCTAGCTTTAATTTATTTTTAAGAACTGCATCAGRGAGAAGAGATAGAAAAACAAATCAAATCTTAACTTCAGAAAGTCAAGAGAGGGACAGATGGAATCTGGTGATTCTAGAAGACTAGTGCTGCTATAAAGATTGTATTAGAAATTGGCACACTTTTCTCATGCTGCATATAATCAGGTTTGCTTCCAAACTTTGGAGTTCAGAATCAAGTCTTACTTGCCTCTTTGGTTTTTAGCTGTCAGTGGAAAAAGATTAGGGTTTCTTTGATGAAAAGAAAACATCATGAAGAAGTAGGAGATAAGATGTAGCAGTAGAAGAGAGAAACAGAAGTTAGGCAAGGAAGAGGMAATCTACAGAGCGCTGGATGACGCTTGTCATGTCTTGGCTTAGAAATTGAAGACAACATAAAGGAGAAGCAATGTCAGGGTCAAACAGCAATGCAGGACTCTTTCTATAGAGACAAATCAGGACAGAATGCAGGTCAAATATAATGTTAGATTTACGAGGATATAAATTTAGATTTAAAACCCACATACAGTTCAGAATGAGTATTAAGACTCCTTACTTGGTATTCTACTACGTCATGTACTTACGCAGACAGTGTCTGACCACTTATCACCAATCTCTAGAATACAGACATCTGCAGAGAATTTGAAATCTCTTTAAGGCATACCAGCACATGACAGCTAGGGCAGGAAGTGAAAAAAAATCCATTCAGATGGAGCTTTGCTACATCTAACTAGGAAAAAAAAAAAAAAAAGTATTTAACCTGGTAGGCTGTTTTGAATGCTGCTACCTACGTGCACTTGTTATCCTTACTTTACATCTCACCATAGACAGGCCATCAACAGAAAAGTACTTATTTATACTTTGCATCAAAATAACCTGCTAACTTCAAATTAATGAAATTTAATATTTTTACTGTGCTTTCATTTAATTCAACATTGCCATTTTGCAAGAGCTGCTGTTCAGTTATCAGCTTTTCAAAATAGACCTTCACATCACTACTGAAGCCACTAATCATGTCRTAAATTATGCTAGCCTTTACTACCTCTTCAATTATTTTTCTATTTGATCAGAAATAGGGCTGATCAATGCTGTCATTCTGGACAAAGTCTGGTTCACTGAGCAGGCAATGAATTTAAGGTCCACAGTTTTCCAACCAAGCCACTTGCTGTGTTACCTGGGGTAAGACACTTCAAAAGCCCCTCTAACTACTCAGTCTTGCCAGATTTATTTTACTCCTGTTGACATCACAAGTCCTCAGCTGTCCCAAGGGTTCAGCCTGGAAGAGCCTTATGTCTTGAGATAAGGAAGTGGTAGGTTAAGTCATGAATCTACTGTATTATTGGACTGCTGCTCCCAGTCCTTTCCTGCTGGGAAGGCCTTTATAGGGAAGTGTACATTAGTGTCAAGACTAACCATATTAATTCCTCTAACTGGCAGTAACATTGGTCAATAGTTTGCTCTACTGACACCAAATAATCATTGATCAAGTGACTGTTCCTTTACAACAAGTAAATCTGCTTTTTCCATAGTTTTTAAGGACACTTAGTATCACATCTAATATGCCAAAATAAGCCTCACAAAGCTTATCTGTCAAGGAAACTTCCAAAGAAGAGTAGTTCAGAGCTTTACTGCTGTTGTATTTCTGTATCTGGAGAGAAGTTTCAGTTGCTTTGAAGCTGATTTCACATGGAGCCAGAAACCCTAGGATAAGTGAAACAGATTTCTGATCAAGATGCAGCTGTCAGTACCACAACATGTGCAGTTTCTAATTTCAAGGCACAGTAAATTCATAGTCTCACAGTAAATTCTAGTGCTGGAGAACAGCTAGCAGTTTGTCAGCATAGTTTTGGTTTTGCACCAGTGACAGTAATGTTTGACCCATATATAGGAACTGATCCACTTTTGAAGTTTTGAAAGTGGATGTAAATCTTGAAAGAGCCAGGTCAAATTTCAGTTTTGTGCATTGCCTGAACTTCTCATCTTCGCTAGTTCTAAAGATAAAAACCCAGAAGCCAAAAGTTCTCAATATTTGATGGTCATTAGGGTATATTCCGCATATACTGGCAGTCTCCAACACCACTTTCTCATAAAAATAAAAAGATAGTTTGAAAAGCAATCATTCTGTGGTTGCTGGTCTTCAAAATGCCTCTTTGAAAATCATATATTGTACCTTTTAAAGTAGGAAGTATTTTTTTTTCCTTTCACTTTAATCATCTAATGCTAACAGTCTTCCACCTAATTAACAACATTTCAATGGYAAAAGAATGCAAAGATTCTTCAACATCTAAATTGTGTTTCTGGACACTATTGCTCACCATTGTTGTACAGGACTTTATTCTTAAAGAGCCAGTCACTGAAGTGTCACTGTGGAAATGGAACAATATAAAAGGCTCAGTGTTTGTGTACACTGTTACTGCAAGTGTAGTGAAGCTGCACATTTGTTTTTGTAGTTCCCTATGCACAATCAGGCTACTGTCATAATAGTCAATTTTTCGAACTTTATACTGCACAAATACCATAAGGGCCTGTATGACAATATGCTGTATTGTATGTATGAGAGTTGGTTATCATGTATTTTACCAAATTATGTATGTATCTGAGTATTGCATCCATGTCCAGAGTCAGTTATGTATTTGACACAAAGAAAAATCACTTGATAAAAAACAAAACAATGAATTCATGTTTTGCTTGAGATTACAAATGAGAAATATACAGTGTCCAGACCACTCACTACTAAGGTGGGTTCTCTACCCATCYTAGTAATTGTCGGTTACAAGCACAGATTATGGAGAGCTTCTTATCACCTCATATCTGCATAAACAAATGTTTACTCTTCCAGGTCTATATGCAAGCTTGAGTTGTTCACTAATCTTCAACTCTAAGATTTTTCCAAAACAACTCATGTTTTCAAGAACTCTAACTATTTATGAAGACTTCCATGATGTTTGCAGCAGATAAGTTTTGACTTTTCCATGCAAGCTGCTCAATAGCAATTGTAAACACTGAACTGACTGCAAACTTACTATTAAAGAACATGAAACTTTGCAGGTATTATATATCCAAGTACTGAACCAGAAACCAAAACGGCTCATGTTAAAATAAACTGCTGTTTTATAGAACATGCAAGTTCAGATTCAGAGAGCTTGTATATACAACTAGATRCTAGCACGTTGTTTTGGTCATGCATTTATAGTACCAAATGCATAATGAAAAATCTCATTTTTCTAGATGTGGTAAGTCACATGAAATTGCTCCCATGATAAAAATTCATGAACTACATGAAAAATTCTTACACTTCAACTAGAGCTTTGCAATAGCTTCTCAGTCACAGGACTGCTACTAAACATTTTTGTCAATTCCAATGAATCATCTAGGAAACTCCAACTCATTGGAGTTTTCCATTTCATTAAGAATGGTGATACAGATACTAAAATCTGTTGAGGCAAACCCATCATTTTGTTCTTTCACATCTGTATTGTGTTTCAGGTACGGCAGAAGTTGGATTTTACCCCAAGTCTGTGTACCCTTTATTCTAAGCAGCTATTCACTTTCATGACTTGCTTTAATTCCCTCTTTGCTGAAAGCATTACTATTGTTACTATTCCTTCGACTCAAACACTGGTAAAGCTATGCTGGAAAGGGAGGTAAAAATCCCTAARCTCTATTAGGATTAACTGCAGAGAGACTAGTAGAAGGATTCCTTATCACAATCCTCAGGAAATAGTAGCAGTTGCTTCTTCCTGTGCTGAGCAATCACAGAATGGAGGAAATGGAGTTTAAGCCATGCCTCGGAAGAAATCTACTATTTCAAAGCATTTAGCAGCTCAGTTGAAGGGCTGCAGCTTTCTATATAGATTACTGCACAGTTGTATTGCTAAACAGAAGCATTTAGTGCTGGTGTCAAAAACAATGAGAAGTTCCCTCTCGGTGAAGGGTAACTAGTGAAACGAAGATAKAACAGTCAACATGCCCTGAAACACTTCAGAGCTCAGAGACTGGAAGTAAAACAATTTAGATCCTGACTCTTCAGCACAGTTGCTTACTTCTGTGAAGTCAATGCAGCATTGCTGTACAAAGCAGAGATCAGAGTTCCACAGCAGTTTTTACAATAAGTGCCTAATCCAGCACAGTACTCAACTCCATGAATGGCTCTACTGGCAGAAAGACAATATAAGAAAAGTYTAGAAAATAGGACATAAGGAAGATCCTGTTTTTCTAAACAAACTGGTAGAAATCAGTGAAAATAAGTTTCAATCATTTAATATTTCTGCATGGACTGCAATATGGTAGCAACCTTATTCAAAGGCATAACGTATATTACAATACTTAATTGTCACTGGAGTATCCTGTAGTCCACATACTTATTCCTCCTCATCTCAGTTATCATGGTGCAATCCCTCAGAGCCTTTTTCAGAGAAAGAAACACTGACAGTGCTTATAGCTCATCCTTGTGCTCGAGGATGTATGTTTGGCCATATACATGCTGGGGATAGGGATTCTTGCTAGTCAGAGGATATATACATCATAGCTTAAACTCTGTAGAAGTGCAAGTTTCACTATTAAAGTTAAAGCTGCAGGCACTCTTCAAACATGCCAAGACATCTCAGGAGTAAAGATGACTGCCTAGTCTAAAAATAGCATTTCATGTTTTCTAGCCCAGGGAAGCCTGTACAGAACCTTTCTCCCAGAAAGGTGGAAAAACTACTGAAAAAGAAAGCCTGTCCTGATAAGGTGCAGCTATATAGATTCTAGATGCTGCCAGGGGATCAGTTATGATAAATGTTCCTTTGAAAGAATGATTTACTGTAGAAATGAAGTTGGCTACTACAGACTGGCAAACTTAACTGTAGCTCTATATTGCTGTAAATGAACGGGGAGATTTTGGGTATGCACTAAATTTATCATTTCAGCTTCTGTTAAGCTAGTATCTTCAGGTAAGAGGAATAGATTATTGGAGCTCTTTACAAGCCAAAGAAGCCTTCTGATCACTTCATCCACCAGATTCAGCTTAACATCTTCCAGTAGTTCGCAAGGATACCGTAGCATCTAAGGTATGCAAGGGAAAAATGCAGTCACAGCATTAACTACTTCAATGAGCAAAAGTATATTGAAACCTTCACTGAAGATTTACCTCTGACAACTAAACCTGATGTACAGATTTGGCATTTAATAAGCTCCTGCCTTTCCCTTCCTATGAAAAAAGGCCATAGAACACAAGAGCCAACCAATAGGTGCTGAATACTGCCTCAGCAGATCAATACATCAGCGTGAAATAAGCATTACCATACATAGATAAGTGTGTGAACATTTACTATATTGACTTTGAGACCGAGTCTCTACAAGTCACTTACTACAAAGATGAAGACTTCATCTCTGCCAGCAGATTTGATGGACAATTTCATTATTTCACAATGGGACAGTCCTTCAAGTTTAGGTTATACACCAACCTTACAGGTCTTGCACACCAAGTAACTCTCCTAAAGACAATCTAAGCATAGTCATAAAAAACATGAAAGCATGCTTCCACTCAGGCCAAATATTCTCACAGATCTTAATGCTTTTCACTATTATTTTCCTCACACAAAGAAATTTCAAGTGTCACAGCAGAGAGGGTAAGAAGTCTCAGCTTAACTGTGTAAAATAACTATTTCCATTCGCTTCTTTATCTGGTGGTCTGTCAGCAGCTCCCAGATGTCTACAACTCTTAGAAAAGGATCCATAACATTCACAAAAGAAGCCCTCCTCTAAGCAATCTCATTTGCAGATTTATGCATTTCTTTCCCAGAGAAGCTAGGAAAACCCTGACAGATTGAAGAGCCAGTAGATAGCTTCAGCCTTGGAAAGGCTGCACATTAACTCTATGTCAAGCAGAGATTACAGCTCTGATTTCATAATCTGCCTTTCAAGAGCTACTTTAGATAACACTGCAGAGCCCAGCTCCAGTTTTCTTCATTCAGAATCCACTCCCTATACGCTGTCTTAATGTCTTTGCCACAGTACATAAGTTACATCACATAACTCTCCATATTCTGTTCAAAGGAGTGGTTTTCTCTGACTTTCTTATAGAACTGAGTAAACTGAACAGCCTGCCTTTTAAAAAGTGTGAAGACTAACACAAACATCACTTTTTAGGGCCTATTACATTAGAATGTTGCAGATGAGCACTTCATGTCTTGGCAACTGATAGTGTGACCTACTCAATAATTAGAATACCTTATATTCTAATTATGAGTTTGCATTTTATTCAAACTGATGCAGCTAAAGCTTCTGCATCTTTCATGCTGGAAATATTAACAGAGTGTGAAGTTAAAACTTACAATATGAGCCAATGTACTTGCAAAAGTTAACTGTTCTGTTGGCAGAAATTCTCTTTGATTACTGAGGTTGAAAGTTAAATGCTTTAAGTCTTTAAGGCCTAATGATTTTTGGGCACAAGGAATTGAGATTCCTTTTAATAACTAGGGTGCTAAGTAGCAACTAGCTCTTCCATGGCCCACCATATAAATGGTTTGTCTGCTCTTAACGTATCCTTCCAATCACATTCTGGTGAACAGTTTTATTCTTCTGTAAAAAATTTCCACTGTTTCCAGCACAGTAAGGAACACTGCATTATGCAATAACAGTATTATTCCTCAATCTTCATAGGACAATGCTTAGTTTGAATCTAGGCTACAGGATACAGCACAGTAACAAACTTATTTCACCAGCTTCTGTCTGCAGCCTTCTTAGGTTTGACTACTTGCTCATATTAAAGTGACAAACTTCTTCACTTAACTAGAAGTCAGTTGAAACCAGTTCACAATTGCACAGACCACTGGACAGTCTCAACTACATCAGCTTCAAGATACCTCATCATAAGGCTTTTGATGACTACAGCTGTACTTTGCCAAATGTTGTTCTGGAGAGAGCTTCTGTGGCCTCAAATGCTAGCAACTGTACACCTTCATGTTGGGAACCACTGCCTTTGGGTCAGAAAATTAACTTGCCTGAGAGAAGATAAATTAATTTTTCACYCTTACTCTTCATGCTGCTGTCTTCCTCATTTTTACTTTCAGAAAGATAGCCAAAAAGGCCTGGTCAGTGCCAGAAAGGCTACATTGTATAACTTTTAGATAACACTACAGGCTTTTTTATACTACTGCAATTACACTGGCATAAGTTCTATTACCACTAGAGTACTACAGCTTTCACTTCCCAGTCCAGAACACACTAGCCTATTATAAAAATACATCCACTAGTGTGACAAAACCACAAGAAGAGATTTGCTGCCGTGGTTTAGTTAAGCAGCAAACCTTTCCTCATACAGACAGTCCTTCAGAGGTATCAAAGGACAGGTATGCTCGCCAAGAGGTCACAAGCACAGTGGGGAATAAACCCCAAGTTGCTAGTTGCCTGTAAGCACATGCAGTTTTCTTAACATGAAAAAAGAAAATGTATGAGACACCCTTAAGAGATGACAAACAGTAACACCTAATATATAAATCAGCATTCCAGGAGTTTTATTCTCCTGGGACCTTCTTCATGAGGACAATTGGCAGTTACAGATGCTTAGCTGACTGGCATAGGCAGCAAACAATATTTGAATGCAGCCATGAAAGAAGCAGTGAGCTTGAGAAGTGATCAATATACATTATGAAAAGCTGATATGGCTCTGTCTTTATCAAAATTACAATCTGTGTGGCTCATTTCTRCCTCTGAAATTTTACTACCACTAAGTAATGGTTTATAGTGCTCTAAACACTGTCTAAATGAAACATACAGTGTATGTTCTTTATTTATTATGGAAGCAGTTTGTTTTATTTTTTGCTTTTGGCAAATTATAAAGGATACTATACATTTGGGGCTTCCAAAAGCAGTTCTCAATCCAGGCCTCACTGGGCTGTAAGCAAATAAAACTTCTCATACAGAGACCCCTAGCTTGTTTAGCAGTATGACAGCCCCTAAACTGGGAGGCAAATCTATCCTATAATAGGAATACTGCTATAAAGAAATTGTTATCCACATTCTTAATGATAAAGATGCCAATCTTAAGTTTCTGAGGGGCTATTACCTGGCTTGTGCATTGTGAGAAAGTATTTAGATGGCTTCTCTAGGGATTTTAAAGAATGCCATTACAGGAAAACCATCCTGTTACCATACCATTATGTTCGGCAGCTCATCATTCTGTAATAAAAAAAAAAAATTCTCTCTAACAACTTGGAATTACTGTTTATAGAAACCTTTATTTACACRCTCAATATTGTGTTATTTCCCCATCATTACAATTGCTGTGGTGGGACACTGAGACAAATCCTGATAAAAGCAGAAGAAAAACTGTTTGTGCTAAGAAAGATACTAAATCTCATCTTGAAGTGTTATAGATAGATTTCCTGCCTCCACATCTTGGGTTGGAAGAATGTTTCTGCAAGACAAGTCTTTATAACCTAACAGACATTGAACTTCTAGAAACAATCAAAGAGAACCTAAATGTCAATCATGGTCAATTTATTTATACTAACATGATTGAATGTAGGTGTAAGAGGAGTAGCTATTAAAATTCCTAAATGTTTATAATAAACAAACTACATACAGCACTGCAAGTCARTTTTGAAGAGTTCATGAAGAACTTACCCTTTCAGCTCCCTTTAACCTTAAAAAAAAAATCAGGTCTTCTGTACACTGACTTCACTTTACAATTTTGGAGCCAAAGTTTTGCTTTAATGTTCCAAATGAAGAACTCCCACATTTTTATATAGCTTTTTTAAAATTAGAGTATCTACATTTCACCAGGGAAAGAGACACAGATCACTTGACATTTTGAAAAAAAAAATTAGATACTACCACAGTAGTTACAGCACAACAGCATATGCCAGGCAATTAGTGATGAAACTGGACTAGACTGTCCTTCCATTTAAGCATACACTTTCCATGCAGAATTTTACTACTTCAGAAGGAATGAAGTGATAGACAAACAAGTTGAAGTATCTGGATCCAGGAGGAAGCTGTAGAAAGCAACCTTAAATGACAAGGATGGAATAGAAGACTGAAATGCAAGACATTTATGTGCAGCAATTGTTTTAAAAGCTTTTGAATAAAAATAATAATAAAAAACCAGCTGATGCTGTACTCACTAGGACTTGCATCTAGTCTGAGAAGAKCAAGCCAAAGAGACAGATGGCTAGTGAAGGAACTGACATCGCAAGAGCTAGAACATTCAGTAGAGAGGAAAAGCAAAAGCTTTATCCATGGAAGAATTGCTGCCAAATGCATAAATGAAATGAGGCGAAGCATGACATTTGAACAGCTTCAGCACATCAGATTTCTAGAGAACTGCAAGCAAAGTATGAGGCCTTAAGACTGRCAGTTAAGTATCACTGCAGAAGCAAAGAGACAACAGAATGAATAAAAGGTCAAGTATTAATTGGAAAAAAAMCAGCAATTAGTTCAAAGACAAATGCTTACAAAGGTGAGTACTGAAAATGCTCAGCAGACATAAGCACGAAAGAGATAACCCATCACCTAGAACTAGTCTGCAAAAATGCTAGCTCCTGTTTTTCAGTACAAAAAGCTGGTGTTAGAAGCTAAATCTGTAGAAAAAGAAAAATTCAAAGTCTAAGGAAATGTAAGAATTAAAGGAAATATTTTCCACAATGCTTGTATTTCTCACAGCTACAGATCTACTTCCAGTAAATTCAGACATTCATAACCATAGGGAGGAAAGGAAAGAATATGTGCATATTAAGACTCACCTAGTATTTGGAACTGTTTCCACRTGGTTTCAAATACTGTTAGTATGATTTAGTTATTTCCATACTTGCCAAAAACCTCTGGAAAGTTTAGACATTCTTGAAAATAAACCAATTTAGATAGGGATGCAGACAAGAAGTTTAAGAATCTGATTTTGCATGTAGAGGGAGCTGTGTTGAAGCATCATCAAAACTGATCTCAATAGGTTTTATTAGCACTTGACACCATCATAAGAAAGGTTAGTTCTGACAAAAAATGGAGACATATAGTGATACCTGAAACCAGCATCTAAAAAGCCATTTCTATATTGACTAATGGTTAGCAAGTTCACTTTCTTAATACTTGTCCTGTTCTCCATAACTGGCAGAAATGGAGAAAAGCTGCATCCATTTTTTGAATTCTATGAAGCTGTACATGAATTTAATTAGTAAACAAATACACCACAATATATCAGATTTTCATTAAAGGTACTCACGCTATGATAGTAAAACTGTCAAAGGTGTCTAGTTAAAAAGTGATTCCATTTTGAAGATAGCATTTCCAACATTTTAAGTTAGGTTGAGATTTTACCACCAGTGTAGAAAAATAATGGCTGTGACAGGGAAAATAAAGTCCTGTCAAATTTATTACAGAATAAGACTTCTAGTATTCAGATAATTTACTTTCTAAAATACAGAAAAAATTTTTAGCACACAGGCCAGGGAGCCTAATTAAAGTTCCTGACTTTTGGATATAGAAAACAGGTTTAAACAAACCACTAATGTAATAAGCATGAAAATCAACATTTGAATGGAAATGTCAGTGCAAATGATAAAGACTAAATAGACTTACATTTTAGGGGGAAAAAATAGTACAGGCATCAGAAAAAACATACAAAACTACTACAAATAAGTCACTTTAAAGAGGCAGATAATACAAGTCTTAGTTGGATAAAACTAGTCTCCAAAAGCTACAGAGAGCTTGGCTATCAATGGAAAACCACTTCYGCCAAGTGGAAACAGGATGAGAGCCTAGTGGTAGTCATTACTTTAAAAAAAATATATATATATATAATCAGAAAATATACTTTCACAGCTTCTCCCTATCTCTTCAGTCCACATGAAGCTTTTCCTTCCTAGTCTTTCACAGCAGCCCAGTTCTGCAAGAAGGCAGCAGCACCAGGCACCAAAAGTGAGGGGGCAAAAAGTTATCTCTGCTGCAGAAAGACACCAAGAGGGGGCAAGTAACTGAAAAAATAAACAGAAAGCTGAATAATACCATGAGCAGCTCTTCCATAGCCCACAGAGAGTGACCACCTCTCCCATGCAGCACACTTCATGCCAGGCTCACACTCAGGCAATCTTCTTGCTCCAGGCTAGCAGCTCACAAACGAACTAGGCCTTTTGACTTCAGCAAGGAGTACAAGATTTATTCATAATAATCAACTAAAGACACCAAGATAGTTGCATCTTTCCCCTCACTTTAATACAGAGTAAGCTGGGACATTAGGAGTTTACTGCACAGCACTGGAAAGACATAGGTGAGGTAGAACAAAGCTACACCTCACCAGAGCACTGACATTTTACTTGTCATTAATATTTAATACCCCCAAACAAGTATAACACTTAGAGGAGTAACAGACAGTTTACACTTCACTTGGGGAAACCCAAGCAATGCTTCACCCTTAACCAATGCTAGCAAGGARGCAGCTGCACAAGAGGAGGCTCTGCCACCCCCTCCCCCCGCCCCCCCGCTGAAGGAAGGGGCCAACACCCACCCCACCCCATCCAGCTCCTATCTCCAGGGCATACCTATCAGCTCTCCCAGCTGCAGTCTTCAGGACACCCAATTACGTTAAGCTGGCTTTACGGAAGAAAACAGCCCAGCCGAGCTCCAGCGGCTCTAAGCTCAGCCGGATCCTCGAGGGCGCGAGGAGCGCTCCTCACAAGCCGCCTCACAGCACCAACCACCACCAGCCCGTTCCCGCCTCTGCCGCCCGGCCGTTATGCAGCCCGCCCTCGCGCCTGGTTGGTGCCTTCCAGCCGTGTCTCCGCCTCTGCTGCCGCGCAGCCAATCAGAGCGGGGAGAGCGGGCTCCCCTCTGCCGCACCTGGTGGCAGGCGAGGGCGCCATTACAGCTGCCCGAGGGCAGGCGGGGGCAGCGTCGCGGTGTGGACGTGCTCTCTCCTCGCGAGCGGTAAGCCGGCAGGCGGTCACTAGAAACGGGGCCCTTTCGGTCATGTCTTTTCGTCTTATCAGGCTACCTTTGTAGAAGAAGGAAAATAAAGAGGAAAAAGCAAACCTTTAGGAGGGTAGGACATGGGATGCCTGAGGGAGAGGCGAAGGAGGGCTTGGAGGCGTGAGGGGAGTCGACGAGCAGGAGGGCTGGGGTCTGCCGTTACCGGGGAAATGGCGCGGATGTAAGTTTGTAAAGCTCCTTTGGTTCTGTTTCTCCACTGTCATCTTTGAAAAATAACCCTCCTGAGTGGAGGTGTTTTGATGGGAGTAGCTTTTAAAAATAGTTAAATGTTTTTATTAAAGTATTTGCTGTTTTGCTAAACAATTAAAATGCTCTTCTAGTGGAGTGATTCTGTAAGTGCTAAGGCTTTGGGGTTTTGTTGGTCTGCAGCTCCTTACATAGCACTGTACGAAGATGTGATTGCTGCAGCCTGGTTCCTGTGCTGAGAGGAGAGGTCTGAAGCTAGAATCAGGGCAGCCCCGGTGCCCGTCTGCCTTGCGCCTCATCAGTGAGCCCTTCTTGCAAAACATGCAGTTAGTCAAGGAGAACAATAGAGAACTACAGGTAACTGAGGCTGACAGGGCAAGATCTTTCTGCTGGATTTACTGAAAAGCGAATGAAGCAAGCACAGTTCTCCTCCAGTTAAATGGCAGAAGAGCAAATTGGGTAAGCACTCTGATAACTTTGAGAGCTGGGGTGGAGCACGTATCTGGTGTGGGTCATGAGACTCCGTCAGGTTTCCTCTTTTTTCAAAGAGGAAAGAGGATTTTAGAGACTTGGGATCCAATTGATTAATTATTCTGTGTTGTGTTTGCTCAGGGAACAGGAAGAAAACATTAAATTACACCTACTTGAAGTTACTTGCTAATGAATAACTTAATTATACACTAGCATATTAGAAGAATTTTATATCCCTGAAGTCCCTGATGTTTTCTTCTGTGGCGTAAGAATCACCTATGCTTAGGCAGGCTAGAATTAACATGCACTCTTTAAAAAGTGCATCTTTGTAAATCGGGTAAAGAGAGGTTACATTAAGAAAATAGCAAGTTTAAATTTTTGGAGAGGATGGTAGCGGTGAAAAAAAAAAAAAGAAAAGAAAACCCCGCACTTTTACATTGATGTCATGCACATCTTCCAAAGGCAACAGTTCCTTAACAGATACTTGGTGACTTCTACTTATAGCTCTGATCACAGCATGTGAAGAAGTCTGATGTTTCTACTTTTCTGGAGGGAAGTTCAGATAATTAATGGAAAATAACTTTATAGTTTAGTAACTGTATGGAATTGCTGAAGGCATCATTTCAGTTTCACATTTGAATATAAAGGTGCAAGCAATTACTTATTGCTAACTCTGTGAAGTGGAAAAAAGAAAAAGAAAAAACCTTCAATAACAAACAACTTTTATTGATGTTTTTGGRACCCAGAGTTGTGCTGAAGACAGAACTTTAGTCTTGATTTTCCATTTTTTATATGAAAGTTCAAAAATGTGAAAGCTTCAGAATGCATAACAATTTCTTTAGGAAGTGATTGCTGGAGTGTGCGTTAAAGGTAAGTGATGCCATCATAGTGCATTTAAGTTATAAATGTACATTTAGAATCGCAGAATCATAGAATCAGTAAGGCTGGAAGGGACCTCTGGAGATCATCTAGTCYAGCCTCCCTGCTCAGCAGGGTCACCTAGAGCATGTTAGACAGGGCTGCATCCAGGCGGGCCTTGAAGATCTCCAGAGAAGGAGACTCCACAACCTCTCTGGGCAACCTATTCCAGTGCTCCGTCACTCTCACAGGGAAGAAATTCCCCCTCACGGTCAGGCAGAACTTCCTGTGCTTCAATTTCTGCCCATTGCCTCTTGTCTTGTCACACGGGACAACTGAAAAGAGTTTGKCCCYRTCCCCTTGACACCCTCCYTTCAGGTAGTTATACACATTGATCAGATCCCCCCTCAGTCTYCTCTYCCCCAGGCTGAAGAGGCCCAGCTCTCACAGCCGTTCCTTGCAGGGCAGGTGCTCCAGCCYTTGGATCATCTTYGTAGCCCTGCGCTGGACTCTCTCCAGTAGCTCCATGTGTCTCTTGACCTGGGGARCCCAAAACTGGATGCAGTACTTGAGATGAGGCCTCTCCAGGGCTGAGGAGAGGGGCAGGATCACCTCCCTCGACCTGCTGGCAACACTCTTCCTAATGCACCCCAGGAGACCACTGGCTTTCTTGGCCACAAGGGCACATTGCTGGCTCATGGTCAATTTTTCATCCACCAGCAAGTGGATGTCACAGATGACATAGTCATTTGTTGTTTTGGCAAAATGCTGCATAAATCTACCAAATGGGTAAATAGTTTGTTATTGTAATTCCTGTAATACTGGTGTCTTGTAAACTCAGTTTCATTTATATAGATTCAGCCTGGTTTGGTTGCAGGAAAAGAAAGATGTGAGGGATTGCTGCGTTTTCTTTCAGACTGATTTTTTTGTTCTGGCTCTAATCTACTATCACTAGCAACAGGCTAGGCTGACATCAGTATGGAATTGGCAAGAGGAAGAGGTGCCCAGTTCTGTCTCAGAAGAAATAATATATAAATAAAAGAGGGGCTAAAACTAGAACTAATCCATGGGCAGTGCCAGTAAATATAGTAGTACTAATAAGCTTTGTAATGTAAATTAGGTATCATTCACTCTGTTCCAGGTTAACTCATGTCTTACTCCTCTCCTGATAGATATACGTATGGTGTCAAGAGTCCCAAAAAGCTTTAGTGGCTGCAGTATTGGTTTTGAGCACACAAAATCATGTTTTTCAGAGCTTGGAGCCAAGTTTTCAAGTACTTGGCATGTGTAACTGGGGACAGATTTTCAAAACAGGCTAGTACTCACTGTGCTGAGCTCTCATGAAGAACTGTCCATTTTGATTTTTTGCCTACCTAAATTGATCTCTTGAAAATCTGGTCCCGGTAGCAAAGCATGACATTCTTAGTACTCAGTGAAGGCCATAATAACATACACACAAAAGCTCAGTAGAGGAATCCCACAGTTCGCTGTCCCAAAGCTGCCACCCTGCACAGAGTAAGACAAGGATGTGCTCTGTTATGTGCAGGCAGTAGTTTTCTAGGTTGAGACTAAATTTAACACTGGAGGTAACTTTCTTGTTTTATTATCTCCATTCTGGCTATGTATTTATGTAGAGTATAAAATTTTGTGAAAGGAAGGCTGCGTGTTATAACTAACTGCGACGTTTTGTGTGTGTTTGGGGAGCTCTAGTTATGAAATGCTTAAACTGTAATATGTACGTAAGTTACCAGTAATACTGTGCGTTCAGAGATACCACCACTGTTTTTAGAGTTACGCTGCCTTCTGCTTAGAGGTAGAAATAAATATTTTGTCTTTGATTCCCTTTCACTGTAATCAGTGCTGAAATACCTACTGAGTTTGATTTAACAGTGCTGAGTCCTGTATTAAAACAGTTGCAGAGCAAACAGAATTAATGGTTTGTATTGGAAAAAAAATTATTTCTATCAGCCATCTTTTTATTGACAGAGCTGTTACACAGTAGTGAAATTGATTCATGTAGTCTTCCTGACTAGTTACCAGAGATTCAGACACTCTAGAAGATTTCTAGTTCTGTTTTTGAATAATTCTTTTGATTTGAAATCAATTTAGTTATCCATTCATACAATATATTAGCCTTCTCTTTGGTCCCTTCAGAATCACTATAGCTGATAGATATTGTTAATAAGTTTTACATGGGCTTTCTGTGCTGAGAAGTAGTTAGAGGTTAGTTTGAATTTATGAGAGATACTTGCTGTAGCTATGTAAATAATGTAAGGATTTGACATTTTACTTTTATAATTAGGACACCAATGATAATTATGAATTTGCAAAGTCCTGGTAAATGGATTCATAAGTAATTTTTGTGCCAAGACAAACCACAGAAAGATAGTTTCCTTAATTTGAGATAAATTTTTCATATTTAGTTTGCAGTCCCATGCACTTTGCAATGCCTTGCTAATGAATAGAAGCTCTGCACCTATGTTCATTTTCGTAAGTGGGAAGGTAGTGTTCAATTCATTGTAGAATTTTCTAGTTCATTTACGTGTTTCTTTGAAGCAGAAAAACAAATACTGATCAACTTTACTTGAGAAACAAGAATTTTTTATGGAAAAAGGTAAATACTGTATGTTTAAAATGCAGAGGGTATTAACATGGCTGTCTTGTAGCAATTTAGCATGTCTTTACACAGAACTTTTTATTTTTTCTTTATACACACTCCATCAGTTGAAGCTAGCATAAATCCTGTGAAAATGTACTATTAATTGTTGGAACTGAAGAATCAAACCCATATTTTTCTGCAGACTTGAGAGGGGAAAATAAATCTCCCTGCAAGGAATTCAAAAGATTTCTTGGTCATAGTATGGCTATGTAAAAGACAAAGCAAATCAAAATAGATCTGTATCTTTGCATGCTTTGTAGTTATTGTATGCTGTGCTTGCCTAGTTTAAATATGGGCTGTAAATAATCCAAATTAATCAGATTATAATACTGTAATTCTTACTTAGGTAGCATGGAATACCTATATATATGCTAGTCATGTACTTACGGAATAGCTGAATGCACCTTAAAAAAACCATGAAAATAGACTCAAAATAGCTATATTTAAGCCAATAACTATTGGATCAGTAAAATTCAGAAATATTTGAATAAAGTTGATAATGACAAAAAAAAAATGATTTTAAGATGAGTACATTAGAGACCTTTCATAAAGTAGTTGCTTATGGGAACTCAAGACTGAAGTAGAAATCTGGGAAGTCGACTCTGCTAGTGTTAGCTGGGATAAATTCTAGGCTTTTTAGAAATGTAGTAAGTTAGAATAGTGTGATGGTTCTGCAATTAGTTTTGTTTCTCCCTCCCAGTCATGAACACAACTGCCCATAAACAACTGAAGGTCCTTCTGCTCTGCTTCAACCTCTGTCCTTGGTGGGATAGATACTGTGTTAAACTTGCAACCTCCYAGCTGCAATGATGTGACAATATTCTGTTTTGCTGGTGTCAAGTGCATGCAAGTTTCATCTGAAAGCTATTGATTTAAGGAGTATTGTCATGTTCCCTATTAGTGTGGATGCAAAGTTCTTGAATTTTAGTTATCTTTCTGCTGTTGCATACATGTGTACTAATAAATCAGTATATGTATTTATTAGTACATGTGTGCTGTTG
This sequence comes from Rhea americana, assembly GCF_003343005.1. Classification (NCBI taxonomy): domain Eukaryota; kingdom Metazoa; phylum Chordata; class Aves; order Rheiformes; family Rheidae; genus Rhea; species Rhea americana. The sequence continues at coordinate 881,939 of NW_028185839.1, forward strand.
CAGGCATGTGTACTAATGTACTGTGAAGTCAAAATGAAATGCAGATTTTGAAGTTTTTATAATTAGTTCCGTTTCCCAGCTGCTAGTGAGTTTCTTTGCTTTCTTTTTCTATACGTAGAACTTGAATTGAACTAAGCTTGCTATGCCCTACTTATGCATATTCTGTAGATCAGTGAAAGTTATTTTCACAGTTAGATCATAGGGCCATGACCATTCTCCATCTCTTACAGTATATGTATACTTGTCATAGTTTTCTGTGGTCAATACACATCTTTGTGGGGAAGGGCAATGTTTTTTGCATTTTTTCTCTTTTGTCACATAGATTGAGAATATTCAAAACTGTTGTTGTAAAAATCTATTGTATAAGGCTACAAAAATTTCACAGAAATCATAAGCCCTATTTTGAACAAAGAATATTCCGTGTGCTACTGACGACAGTCAGCTTCTTTTGTCACACTTTCAGAGTGTGGATGGGGGAACAACTTACGTTTGTTTTATATCTGTAGCCTATTCCCTTGAATGTCTTTCTGGAAATGAAGATTTAATTTGTTGAGACTAATGCAGTGAATCTGATTCAGCTTGTATCTCACTGACATTGTGAGCCCATTATGGCATTATTACTCCACAATTACAGGCATAAAGATGAGAAATGGCCTAATAATGTGGGGTATGCACTCAGTGCCATGTGGCAAGAATTTTAAATGAGCAAAAGAAAAAAAAATCAACACTGATACCTGAAAGCCAACTTCTATCAGAAGGACATTTTTTGTAAGTGGCCACTCATCAGAATCAACCAAAAAATGCTAAACGCTGCTATGCCATCAYCTGTTCATCCAGGCTACAGACTGGAATCATAGCAAATGCAGATATCTACAATCTGGATGATTAAATGTACCACGTAACATTTGTGCTGAAATAAGGCAGGTATAGTAATCTTTATTTAATTTATCTGGATCATTTCTAAGCTGCACTTTTCACAAAATCTTATGTGGGAACCTATTTTTGGTTTTAGTGTTTGAAGTGCTTTCAGTTTTGTAAATGAAATATTTAGTGTCAGATTGTTAATGCTGTAGAAATCACAAATATTTATTAGCACTGATATAAAATCAATGTAATTGTTTTCTGTGATTTAAGACATCGGAGACTAAATTTGTTTGCCTTCCCAAAATGTCCTTTCYCTTGTGTAAGTAGAAGTTTGTAGGACTTTGTGGGATTGTACAGGGTATGTTTTTAAACAAATCCGTGCCAGCTCAACAGTCATTTGACTGTGACCATCCTGAATGTGCCACAGTTAACTACAAGGATTAGAAGAAGAAGGATAATAACTATGAATAGGGGCCAAAGTCCATATAAATGAAATGTTTAGTATCAAATGATTTAATACTGCYTCAAAAGCATGAGTGTTTCTGTTCTGAAGAAAAAACAGACATGGGGCAGGTGGCCAGAGAAAATGGAATAAAGCTGAGCAGCAAGAAGAATCTTTTTGTTATGGTAAAATCAAGAAGAGTGAAATCTAAGAAAATGGCAGAAGCAGAGGCAAAAACTGCATATTCCCCTCAGAAAGGTATATCAGATTTGAGAAATGCTGAGTAATTTTGACAGAGCAAGGAATCTCATGCAGTATGTGTAGTAAGATTGTCAGCTAACAGAGTAGGAAGTAATAGCCAGTCTCATCTTAGATACTTCTTTGACCGTTTTTACCAGTTTATCTCCAAATAACCACATAAAAGTTCTTTACTGTAGTGCCAAAAAGTAATGCTAACACACAGCATAGGGCTTATAACTCTTCTGTTTATTTAGTAAGTTGTCAGCTATAGTGACGTGTCATGATACAGTGGGGGATGCATCTCTGTGCTCAGATTTAAGATGATCCAAATCAGTGCTGCTGTAGAAAGTTCTTAGCTGGATTAGTTCCTTTACTTCACTGTACAGGACTGCTTAAGGTGCTAGCATCAGTACAAGGGATATGGTAGGAATGCATGAATGCACCCTTTCTAGTGGCTGCACAGGTTCATTAAACTCTCTGTGTTCATATGAAAAATGGTCTTGCGGCTTGCACATAGTTAGCTACTCCTTGCTATTTGGAGTAGTTTATTAAATTATTAAATGTCATCTTGCATTTAAATCTTTTCAGTATTCTGTTCTGGTTTATTTTAAAACTGGAAAAATTCACTTAAGTCTTGTAGGTACTATGGAGACAATGCTGATGTCAGAAATGTTTTCATTGGGGGCCTGGAAAAGGGAAACAGATGGCTGCAGTAACTGTTGAGAAGGGCTGCGTTTTGGTGCATAATATAGAGCAATGGAGTGCAGTACAGAATTGCTGAGCTAGTAATAAGTGTGGTGGATAGTCGGGAAATAGTAGAGCTTGCACAGAGGCAGAGATTGTTAGTTTACCCCCAGTATTATGTTAATGAAACTGTGCTTATTTGTGTCCTGCTGTGTCCACACGGGACTGAGTTGCACCATATGGATGAATTACTTTGAATTGATGCCAGCTCAGATGTCTGCATTATTTACAGCTGTGTGTAATTGGACCAAATTAAACTGCTTGTTCGACTCTGGCTTTTCTTCTGTCTCAGTATATAATGAAGTATCTTTCTGATACTTCAGTTGTCTTGACCCTTATAGATCTCTATCTTCAAAGTGGCTCTTCAACTCGTGGGGCTTTTATAAGAACTAAGGTGCCTGAAATAAAGAGATGGGATAGAGGTGGCTTGAAGTGCTGCTGCTGATGGAAAATGCTTGCTTTTTCTTTTTTTTCTTTTTTTTTTTCTCTTCTCCTACCCCCCGCCCTTTTTTTTGGGCATTGAACTCTTTGTTGATGTTAAATATTTCTTCTCCTTGTGGACTATCTTGCCACAGTGTCTTGCACTGAACTGGAACAGAACCAAGAACTGAACCAAAAAAAGACTTTCCAAACCTCATACATTGATTTCTCCCTTACTCTGAGAGAAACCTCCTCCTCTATGAATACTGAATCCCGTTTTGCAAAACTCTGCCACTGAGGTGGTTTACTTGGTTCTTGAGTTGGTCACCATGTGTGGTTTTCCTGCACTTCTCTTAAGCATTCTTGTGACTTTATCTAGCTACTTCCAAACAAAGCTGCTCAGTTATGATTTGCTCTGCCTTATCTGTTGCCTTACTTGCTATTGGTGTTTATTCTTAACTCTAAATGAGCAGTCAGTGTCTTGATTGCTTATTTACCAGACTTTTTAACAAGCTTCTTTTTGTTCTACCTTTCTTTGTGCTTAGAAGTTGCTTCTAAACAACCCTTGAGGGTCACCTTCCTATCAAATCCATCCTTATAAAACTCTCATCTGCTGTGATATCTATAAAGCCTCTACAGTGATTAAACAGTGCTTATCATGGTGTTTTGAATCATCTTGTTGCTTGTACTTTCCAGTCTCTCTCTGCTGTTGTCTAAAAATAAAATGAAAGACTATAAGCTCTTCAGTGAACAGACTCTCTGTACAGGTGTTTAACACAGCAAGGTCTGAGAATTCAGGCAGGGACTTGTAATACCAACTAAATTTAAATAATGAATGAGATTTTGGGATAGGTTTCCTCTCTGTTCATTTCCATATTGGCTTCTGCATCTGTTTGTTCATCTCACTAACAGAAAGTATTTCTGTGAGACCTCTGTTTATTATAGCGATATTCCTTTGCATGGAGTTTTTCTCTTTACCCTTATTCTGGATATTTTACTATAAAAAGAGAGAAGAGAGTAAAAAGGTAAGTAGACTTCTGGCAGACTGACAAACATGAATAGGATCAAGACAAAACCATGAATAGTTTACATGTAGTATAAATTAATCTGAATATACCGTTTGGAATTACATGTTGCTTTGTGAATGAGTGAAGGTACAACCCTGACCAGAATGACAGTTGAAGAACCAGTAGCATTTACAGTAGATAGAATGGGCCATGTGACAAAATGATTCTGTGTGCTCCAAAGCTCCTGCTATTCTGTAAATTTCAAAGTTCAGAATTCAACATAAGAAAATGCTGAGAATTTCTGCACTTGATTGGCTCAGACTGAAAGCTAGGGAAAAAGTGGTTTGCCTTTTATGCATTCTGTCAGCTATAACAATGCAAACCAAGGAGAGTGTCATCTCCCTAGAGTCTTTTCAGACAGAAGTACTATGGGGCAACAATGAATTTCAAAAGAAATTTCACATTTGGAAAACGCAGTATTTTGCATATAAATGTTTCTAATAGAGCTATGAACATTAGTCTTGTGCTCTATTACTTTGAAAGATACCAAGTAAATCCCCATAGCTTTTAGTGATTCAAGACATAAAGTGTTATTGATTTTAATTTGTAGTATTTGCCTTATAAAATATTAAATAACCCTACAGCATCAAAAAGGACTACCAGATTTTTAAGACTATACAAAAAACATTGCTCTTAGCCTCAAAAGCTTAGRCTGCTACTCCATAGCTTATGTAAATCACAGTCAATTGAGAAAAATGCTTGTTGGTTTGCTAAATACAAATATTTACAGGTAAATAGATTAAAATTCATGAGAAATAGATACTTCTATCTGTTTTGTTGCCCTGATCAGAAGTTCAAAACCAAAATCATGCTTTAAAGTCCCAAATAAGTGGCTTAGTTTTAAAAATTTACTCTTAGCTTTTCACCATTTGTCTTTTGTCATTAGCATTTYGTGTTATGAAGCATATAGTGTGAGTTTATCTCTGCAGCCATTTGGAGCAGACTCCCTCACATTTATTTATCTATTTTTAGAGAATTGAGATTCATGTAATTGCTGTAGCTTTAGAAGAAAAAAAGTATTTCAATGGTTGTCAATATTACATCTGTTAAATCAGCATTAAATTAAAATAATGTTAGACTTTTTGTCTGCAATTTTGTAAGGGGTATTACTGAATGTTTTAATTTTCCATCTTCATGTGATAGTCATTCCAAACTTTATCCACAAATTTCTCATCACAAAAATCAAAGCTGTGCTGAGATTCTGCTGTCACATGTAAATGAATGAAATATTTATGTTTCTTGGAAATTTCAGAAGTGTAGACAAGGGGAGTCTGTACACATACCTTACAAATCAAGGAAATATTTTTAGTGTTTTAGTGTTTGTGTTAGTTTCCACCAATTGTACTGTTTGGAAAAGTTATTCTAGTATTTTGTTTATCAAAGCAGGAAAAAATGATAACCTGAACCTGTATATATGCTATTCTGAAGCTTGGTTACGGGTATTGAAGCCTGAAGGAGTGAAGTGTTTAGGTGAAATTGGTAGGTTTTGTGGTATTAATTGTTTTTTAGGCATGGACTGTGATGTCTTAGTTTTTAGAGTAAATGACAACTGACAGTTAGATGTAGAATAGTTGTGACTGACTGTACTTCATTACATATTTTTAAATTACCTCTATTAAATGAATTATACATCTMTCTCTCCATGGTGTTTCAAGGTGAAAAGTAGTCATTACAGAAGAAATTGTTTGTACTATTGGCAAAGCCAGACTCCAGATGAAAGATGACAAAAATAACTGTTACACAGGTAATTTTCAGGTGAGAGTGAAGCCTTGGTGCAATATTGCCCCGCATTTACTGAGCATCTTCTAAATGTTCAAAAAAATTAACTGCTTGTGGATGCTGAAGGTCTTCTGGCACTTTTCATGGCACACATCCTAGAAGTAGAATGCTTGTAGTCCTAGTACTTTCTTATTCCTAGTTGAATTGCAGTATTTCATTTCTTTATAATTTATTTTTGTATAACAAATGTGTGTTAAACAACCATTGAGTTCCATGTTGGGAGAACTATATGATTATGCTGTTGTCCAAAACTAATTTTAGGTTTATGGAAAGTCATGTAATACTTGTTTAGGGACATCTCCTGTAAGTGTAAACAGTTGAACTTAGAATCCTTTTAAACTTTGACAAATAAGTATTTGAAATAATGTTTGAAGTCTGCCTACTAACTTGAAAATGAAATGTCTCTCCGAATGAAAAACAGCCTGCTAATTTTAGTTACAAATGTTCTTCCATGTATATGGCAGTTTTTCCCAGGGGAAAAGATGTACAGCTAGTGCCAACTTTATAACTAGATGGTTTTGATTACATTTTAGTGAAGATACTTAGAGTTCACTGAGATACGATGTAACTTTCTGAACTAGTGAATGATGCTTTCAAGTTGATACTGTGCTTGGATGCATTCTTCAGGCCTAGCTGCCTTATTTTTCAGGTGGAAATGAAACCTGGATCACTTAAAGCAGCATAAAATTCACAATCTAACCTATTTTACAGATAGAATTCTCTTACTGATGTCTTTGTTCTGCTTGTGTTGCTTGAGAACCTATGACAAAATACAGTGGATCCTAATAAATGGACATATTTTCTATAGCTTGTTTTCTGTGAGTCTGGAAAATATTGACAACAAATATTTTCTCTTCGTAGGCATACCTGTAACCTGGATGTATATGTCATAGCAGATTTTTTTCCAGCTACAGTTTTGCATTGAAAATAAACTTGTAAAGTTTCAGTCACTCAGGAATCTGTGACACTACTTGCAAMAGCAAGGGGTTGTGTAACTCAAATGAAAAGCATTAATTGATTTCTTCAGTCTATTTTTATTTGCTATTAAAATGTGCTGCAGTGATGCTGGTGTTTTTATAAATATTACTCTTTTTTCCTCAAATAGCTGAGTTCCAGTGGAGACTGGAAATGATTTTGCCTGAAGACAGACCAGTTTCTGACATGGCTTGCGTTAATTAGCACTTATTCTTCTAGTGTTTGGTAGCCAACAGTAGCTAGTAGTTAGCCAAAAAAATAGCCTGGAATCCTTTAGGATGGCAGCGATTCTTGCTATTCTTGTTGCAAGGTTTAATGCAAGTGGATGGGCAGTCCTGAACTGCTTCAGCATTTGGGTACTTCAGTAACATCTACTTTGCCGTATGCAATTTGTTTATCAGATATCTGGCTTCCAAAGTRGAGTTTCATTTGGTTGGGTTTCTCTCCTGGACTGTTTTGATGACTTTTTTTTTATATGAAGCTCTAAATAAAGAAAATTACAAAGTTGCATCTGATCTAAGTCTGCCTTTAGCTTTCGTAGTGTCAATGGCAAATAGCTAATGAAAACCTGTGTATAAGCTGGCTTTCAGCAGGATTTACAAAAAATGAAAGGTCACAAATACTTTGCAAAATTATTTGTTGTTGGCTGTTTTTGTAGCCGCTAAGATTTAGATGTTCTTTGAAATGTCTGTGGAACTCCGGTACAATTGGAAGCTGCTCTTTGCATAACAGATCTCTCTAATGTTCTTTATCACTAAATTTGAAAGAGACCTACAGAGGGGGAAGAGGCCATGTGGAGCAGTAAGACAGTTTGTTTTCTAAAAGTTTGTTTTCTAAAAGTTTGTTTTCTAAAAGTTTGTTTTCTAAAAGTTTGTTTTCTAATAGAAAGTTCATTTTACTTACGGTTATTTGACAAAATTAAATTGTTATCTTTTATCTAAGGAAATGATCATAGAGAATATCCCTAAAGAGATTTACCTTTTTGATGCCTGTGGTATTTAAACTTCGTATTTGAAGTGTTTTTCATCAAAAAAATGTTACTGCTCTTAAGAGTAGATATCCAGTAGGTGCTTGCCTGAAAAGGTAGGTGGCAAGTTACTTGCCTTTGAGTATCAGTGGCAGGTAGCTTTTGTGTTGTGTTTCAGTAACCTRTAAGGTTGCTGTTTTGCAGCTTGCTGCAAAATTGCACTAACTTCAGTGTTTAAAGTGTTTTGACATCAAACTATTTGACGTGATTTAATTGGTAAAACACATTTTTTCATGGCTAGGATCATTTTCTGCTACAGGCTAAGTAGCTTCTTAAATTCTTTTGCATCCTGAAATTTGTATGTCTCAATTATATGTTTCTGTCTTTGGTATTTGTTCTTTGAAGGGCTATGAGCATGAAGCAGTTGTGTATGCAAAAAAAGACTAATGGGAATTTTGATTTTTAAGTTTTATTTTCGCCCATGTTCCCAAGAAGAAGGGATTTGAATGTCAGCAAAAATAGTATAAACAAGAATAGAGAGTTGCAGGAAGATAAACACATGCCTAATGCATGTTCTAAGGTGTCTAGGTAGTTGTACTGAATTTTGGAAAGATTCATTCRGTAAGCAACTCTTCTTATATAAACACTTAATAACCTTCGAGGTGAGGCACAATGATATGGGAGTGAAGAGTCAATTGGACCAGCACTCCTTTTGAAAGAATTCTTCTTAGAGTTCCATTTGGATGGTTAAATCCTGTCTTATTTTTTCCCTCAATCGACTCCATAATCTCAAAACCTTTTAACACAACAGAAAAGCATTAACTCTTTGGAAGAATTATCATTGGCTTTAGAACCTGTGCTGAAGTCTGTTTTTTTTTTTTTTTTTTTTTTTTTTTTCTTTTTTTTGTATGCATTTTTCAAATCTGAAAAGAATTCAGTGGGATTGGTCTTATTTCTTTTGATCTCTGTTTCTCTAAAACAAACCAAAATTCAGCCTAATTTAATGTTCTTATGGATTTGTGGTTTTGTTTTTAAGAAAGAAAATGGTTGATATGACTTGTTTGTTCTATGTTGAATTTTTGCGGGGTGGAGGTGAAGGCAATTTACTCATAGCTTTCTCTCAAACATTTCACTTTCAGCATTTTCTTTGGCCACTGATCATCACCTTTCCGATCCTTCCTTCTTTACTGTTGGACATTGAAAAAGAAAAAGATGGGATAGCATTAGATAGCATTTTTGAAAAATGTACCAATTTATGATTAAAAATTATATGCCTTGTTTAGCTTTATTTTCAAGTATTTGAGTTGTATGATGCCTTGTGCTGTCCCTATGGAAAGTCCGAAAGAAGAATATTGTTAACTACCATTTCTTACTATATAATGCCCTTATTTAAATGCTCAGCTGTTTATCTGTGTGAAGTGTTTTTCCATGGTTCAGTTAAAATTGTAGAACTGGCATGGACTAATCAGTACAACTGACCTTTACTGCTAGTAACTTCAAGAGGACAAGGTTGAAGACAGATGTTCTGGGAAAGAGTATAAAATAGAATAGTTGACAGTAGTTTCAAAGGCCAATGGAAATGAGCAGGTTACACTTCTGTGGGGGGTATTATTCAGTCGTCTAGCTTTATGCAGCTACAGTGCAGACACATTTGAGTACAGAGCATCTGAGCTAATCATCTGTAGAGTCTTTATAGTCAGTGGAAAGGCAAAAGCTCTGTTAGTATGCGGTTCATTTTATCTTTGTAAATCTGAGTGAAAATAGCTACTCTGCTTTTCAGAGATTGGAGCAATATGCCCTGCTATGTCTGTAAAATTTCTTGGATATGTTTATAGGAGAAAAAGAGCACAATAAATTGGCTGTGTTTTATATCACTTCAGATGGCGTTTAAACTGCATATTTATGTCCTGAGTGTGCTTAAACATAGAACAGATTCGTTTTGAGCAAGTTTTATGCAAAGTTTAATCACTTGTGAGGGCTTGCATTTAGAAACATGTAACACGATGTAAATGACTGGCACTTTTTCACCATCAAGGAGTTGAGAGGCCAGCAAGAGATGTTTGCTCAATAAAGCACAGAATGCAGTTTCTTCGTTTTGAAATTGGAGCATTAGTTATTGAATGTCTGTGTTTACTCGTGCTTTTAGGATGTCAGGCGGATGCTGATGTGTTGCATTGTTAATTCCAATGCTTGCACTAAAGGCAACAAGTTAAATAAGTCACAATTGAAAGGAAATACAAAGAAACAAAATGACTAGGTAACGAGAGCATTRTAGTATTGCTGAGAAGCCAAAGCAGACATGTAATTTCTGATACAAATAATAAGAAAATTTGCAGTTTCCAAACAGTCAGTTACTCTGATAYTGTTCTGCTGAAGTGAACTGTGATTGAAAGTGCAAAATACTAAAGAAGTTAGTGGTTTGTGAATCCTTAGAGACTGATACCTGTCAGGTTATGAAATATCAAAAATGTACTGGAATGCTGGTAACAAGTATTCTGCCTGCCACTCCTCCTGCTTATATGATCTACAGTAAAACCCTTACCAGAGATTTCTTTGACCCTAATCCAGAAGCTCTACGTGGCACTATTAGATGGCTGTTGTTCCACAACAAAGCATCTTTGCCTTGGCAGAAGGGACATGACTGGGGGGGGCCGCCTAAATATTACGGTTTCTCCTTTGCCAGTTGTTGTTAAGCCTGTTGCATGAATAATGTCCAGTGATGGGGAAACCTGAAGACATTCTTCCTTTATTTTTCATTTTGTATGATCTTAACATTTTTTCTAAAAATGAGCACTTATTATTTGCTRTTTGATAATTGTTGAGAAAGTAAAACAACTTCAGATTTAACTCTGTTTGGCTGAGCACTAAAAACATTAAATGTTTAATTGCAGTTTCAGACCCTTTTTAAAGTAATGTTAGTGTGGCCATATAAAAGAGGCTGCACTGAAGAATAAATGAAACTTAACATTTTTTTGGGGTAGGATGAAGGGAAAATATTTTGTGAAGAGTGTTATACCTGTACATTTAAGTTGCAGAGAACTATGTAAATTAACCTGTTAACATGATCTGTTTGAAGTTAATTTCATACTTTTTTGACTGTTTCAATCCAAAGAGCGATGATTTCTTGCTGTAAATTCTCATTTTTGTGACAGTCAGTAGGTAAGATGGTATAGTTTAGCTTTTTTTTTTTTTTATTTAGGGAGGGATTTGGAAGATGTGCATGATGCACTCTCTAAACAGTGTATGTGAGAGACTGGTCTTTGTCAAAAGCACTAGAACTGAAAGTTAGGGATTGGTTTTCCTTCAGATAGAAGGATGAGAGTCACCATTTCCTTTGTCTTTCCTCCAAAGTTAAAATAAATTGCTATTTTAAAGCTTTTAAGTTGGCTAACCTACACACTGTAATTTCCTTGACAGGGCAACCAGCTTTGTGAAGTGTGGGATATTAATTCAGAAGAGCTGTACTTAACATTCTGTTTGAAGATTTTTAAAAAAAAAATTAAAGACTGAGGAAGTTTAGGTTGAGAGACTGCAGTCATTTTGTGTCCAGACTTTTCCATAGCTTCCAGTCTAGTATTTTGAGTACTTGAGAATTAAATGTCAATTAAATTAAATGCTTCTTTTTGAGTATTTCTTTTGAAAGAAAGATGCTGACTGAGATAGCTTTTTGAGTCTAGTGTTTTTTTCATTCTAGAAGCAGCTGTAAATAGGTATTGTAAGGAGGTAAATGTCTCTTAGATATATTTCTAACTTTATAAATATGTAATTTGTCATAATAAATATTGTATAGGACTTTATGGCAGTTCCTGGCCACAGAACACACACAAAATAGTGAAAAGCTGCATTTGAAATGATATTTGAGCAACGGCTGAATGAAGATGTATACTAAACCTTCTTTTGCTGAGGGTCTGCAAATCAAATAAACTGCATCAATATATCTTCAGATAATTTAATAAGTGTTGTAATTTCTGTCATTACCGTAGTACAAAGCAAGCACTGTCATATCTACTACACTGAAGATGTAGTATCTCTCTGATCTTATTTGTTTAAATTTACATAACATGCATACCTATTTTCTTTACTAATGTTCCTGGGTACAATGTGTTCTCCCTTTAATATCACAAAGAAGGCGAGTTGCAGAAGGTAATTACAGTTCAGTGTATTTGTACGTATACAGAAGTATTCAATGCGGTATGACTATGCCTAAATAAAATGTCAGGTATTTCTGTATCTGATATGACTCAAAAGTTACTTTAGTGGTTGATTTAAAAGAAACAAACAGAAAGGTGTAACCTAGCTAAGATTCTGGAGTTGTGCCTTCACATGCCAAAGGATGACTTAGTTACATTACGGTGTGCTCTGAAAATGTGCATGAATGAATGGTCATCCATCACTACGAGTCTGTGATGCCTTAATAAGAAGTACAGAGATTACTGTTTTATCAAAGCAAGGTAGCTTTTACAGTTACATATGTAACAAGAGAGGGAGAAGGGGGAATGTAAAGCCTTCATCTTCCTATAATTAATATGAAGTTCAGATGACCTGAAAATGAAGAACATTATCATCGTAGAAAAATTAGCTGTCTTAAGTTTGATTCCTCACGCTTCCTCCCCCCACCTTCCCTCCCATGGCTTGTTAATGAGGAAAATCCTTTTCATTGCTATTTTCTACCAAATGATATTCTGCGGGAACAGAGAGTGCTCATTATCTCCTAGATGGTACTTAACCCTACCAACAGCTATAAAGAACAATTTTAACTCTGCAGTCAAATGTATGTAGCTCACTTAACTATGGCTTGTATTGGTGAGACAGCTGCTTTTAATGTTGTTTGGTTGGTTCCTGGGAAATAACTCGCAAGTTATGTGGAATAACACTAGATCTGGTGGATTCTGCTTTTTTAGCCTGCTCTTGCCCCTTGAAGAAAGGTACAGCTTCACAAGAGGAGTCTTCTATAGAAAGTGATTGATTGCTCCAAATATCATTATTGTTTTTCCTTATAATTTGTAGTTAAGAATGGTGGGAAAGATGTATTGTCATCAGTGTTTCTCCCAAATCCTGATTCTAGTAAAAGCACGTTTGGTCTGAATATTGGAGAAAAGAAAGGTAAGAAAATATACACATAGTGCCCACAGTCATTCTGTTGTCATCTGCTTCTAATCCAACACTAGTTCATTACACTGTGATTCAGAAATGGAGCCACYGAGTTAACAAAAGTATCCTTTACAATGTGGTAATCATTACTTAAAGGTACAAGTTGGAATTAGATGTCTGATCATGTTTAATTTAGACAGTAAAAGACTCATTGATTTCTTGAGATGCATTGAAAGGACTAGTAGCCTGCTACCTGTTCATAAAGGTATTCCTGATTCCTGAAAGGCTGAAAAATCAATGGGTCTGTGAGGCCAGGGAGTGGGGAAATAGAAAAAGACAAAAAGTCAAGAACAGCTTGTGTAACAACTGTGAAGAGGAGTGATGGGAATTAAGGAGATGATTAGCTACCTAGCATCACAGTTTATCAGGAATGCAGCTAATCCRTACAAACCTACTATAACTAGCAACTAACAATGAGGGAAAAGCCATCTTGGAACGTGAGAGTAAGGAGAAGTAGGCCTGGTCTTGGATTCATTATGAATGGCACTTGCTGATGTGGGGCAGTCTMGGTCAGTCTGAATGCAGATCTTCAGTTTGTGATGGCTCCAGGAACAGGTTAAGCCAAAAGTCTTTACAGGGTATGAGATAGAAAAAGAAACAGTAAATAAAGCAAAGCCTTAAAATGCTTTTTTTTACTTAATAAAAATACTGTGTATCTGGGTCACTGTAAATAATGGAAGAAGAAAATATGGCATCATGTTTTCTCATCTGATTAAAGCATGGATAAAATGTTAAGTGTTGTCATGAAAGACCTTTAATATTCCTAGCTAGTATTTTCCAACCTGAAGAGAGAACAATGATTAATTTCTGGCAGCAAAAAATATTTTTTTCCTAAGTTTTTACATGGTTTTCTTTTGCCTTGCTTTGCATTATTGCTTGAAGACTACCTTCTGTAAGCTTTTTTCATGCAAGAAAACAGAATCTAAATCTATTGGATAACTTGCTAGGTACCTTACTGATGTTATTTATACGTAACCATTAGGAAGTGGGCTCACTGGCAGTAATGCTCCTAATTTCTGTTGTATGTAACTTGTTCAGTAAAGGAGTTGACCTCTTCCTCTGAAATATTATCAATATGCGGTGTAATAGCATGATGTGAAAGTTACCCATTTCAGCTCAGAGCTCTGCTTACTGGGTCATGTAGTTGCGKTTAAACTTTCTGCTGGAAAGCTCTGTTAAATTTGGTGGATGGACTTACAGGATATTTCTATTATCTGTTTCTGCCTTTCACTGCTTTACTGTATGATGATGGGTAAAGCTCACAGGTGCCTAATTTGCACCATCAGCTAAATAGATTTAATATTGTATTATGGAACTGACTGGATACTCAAACCAGCAGGTAGTATTCCGAATGAATGTAGCAATGTTCGGGCCAAGAAATAATGAGGTTTTTTTTTAGAGGTGAGATACTTCTGAGGGTCTCTTTTTTAAATAAGAAACCAAAACCATGGAGTTGAATATTAAACCAGCTCAGCTTGGTTAGTTGATGATCGATCTTGTAGAGTCAGAACATTGTGGGAGCTGTCTGTGAAACAGATTCCCTCTGAAATTCTAGACAGGTATAATCTTTTGTAGACTAAAACTCTAAGGTCATGATTATAAAATGACTGGAGATGGTTAGGGGAATAGTTCCATAAAAAGCGTAACTTTGGACTCACTGCTTTTTATTAATACAATTTAATTATCTTCTTGCCATAATAAAATATATTTAAATATTACTTAAAATATATCTCAGCAAYCTTTCAGCAACCCAAGATATTTTTAAGCAAATAAATTAACATTTGCGGAGAGCAAATATAATTTTGGAGTCAGAAGGAGCTTATAAAAATTTTAAGCCATGCAGAATCATTTTTCATCCATTTTTCTTTTTTACCACAGTAATTAGGCATAATGCCAGACAGCACAGTGGAAAAAAGAAGTTTCTTTAATAGAATATATTTTTAAAAGCTCTTCTGGATGCATGCAGAGGTCTTCTGTGTTTTTCTTTTTTATGAAGCTTTCTTGATGGTCTTGTCTCCTGTGGGGAGAAAATTGCGCCTGGTTTTGGCTGATATTTTCCCTAGTATTTCTCCCCTAAATGTATCTACCTGCTATTGGAGCCATTTTCAGTAAAAATGTTGTTGTTGACAGTGGCCATAGGGTTAATGTTATGGATCCCTCCCCTCTTTTTTTAAGTAGTGTGATCTGAAACACTCTTTTTATAAGTAACATTGGTCAGTCTTGCACGTTTTCTGTGAAGTTAATTAGGAAGTGGAAAACTGGGAAAAGATTTCCCCCCTCCCGCCCCAATCCGTTACATCACTAAAAGAATGCTTCTGCTTCTCGGGAACTTACCTCTGTAGCTTCTCCTGATTTCCAGCATGATCCTGTGTAAACAAAAAAGTGCTTTATTGTACTGTTGCCTTGATTTACTACTTTGGTTTCATGGTGTTTTCTGTATGTCTGTAGTACTGACTGTGTTTGGCAGAATATTTTCTTTGGCTGAAATTTTAAGAGCCATTTGCAGACAAGCAAGTTGAAGAGAAAATTATTATATTTTTTTAATGCTCTACCTATATTGAAAGGTTATATTGCCATTTCATTCCTGTTACTAGCCTGTGGTAGATGAGCCTTCAGAAAACCTGCTACTATTTGTGATTTTTATTTAAATCCAGTCTATATGTTGTGTTTTTCASGTACTGTCCATTCTTTATTCTACTACAGTAATTAAATTATATTGCTAATGAACAAATTTGGAGTTGCTTTTTTTTTAAAAAAAATTACTCCTTGACACTCTCAGTATTAGTAATTCACTCAAGAATTGGAAGTGTACTATTTTCCTTTAAGTATTATTTAATGCCTAATTTTTAGATATCAGATACACAGTCCGAGCTATTTGAAACTAAATATGGCAGTAAACAGATTGCTTTTCATGGATTTGAAATACATGACCTTGAAAAAGATGTTTTTCATTCTGTTTTAGGCCTTCGTCAGTGCTAATAAGCTATATAGCAGGAGGGGACCTCATCTGTTCCAAAGTTTATTATGAAGTCAAAAAGCAGCACTCTCCTGTGCAGGAAAAATCTTTGCCATAGTTCAGTGAGTTACTTAGCAAAAATACATTATCTTTACTTAMAAGATAACTTGCTTTTAAAGTTTGTGTCTGTTAGTTTAGGCTCCTGTCCCAGTTCATTTTAATGAACAGAAATTAATTTAATTTCAGGAGAATAAGATATTGAATTTATGTATCAGTATGTTAGATTTTGAAATTTTACAGACTTCTTTTGGGTTGAGCAAATTTGGTAGCTCCCCTGAGATGCCAAATGCATCCATAGAAACCGAGAGTGCGGGTTACCTAGAGAGCATCTTCTTTATCCTCCCATTTCTACAAGTAAATACAAAAATTTTGCACTGTTACTATCATCTTCCAGAAGATTTATACTACTTTTTGTTTGTGGGATGAGTTGGGTGTTTCTAGCCATTTTATTTAAGCCCTAAGGCCCTTTAAAAATCTTTTTGGTATAGCAGAGTAGTAACTACATATGGTAGACTTGATTTTTCATACAGAGCGTGAATTCATTTGTATAATTGGAGCCTAAAGAATATAAGGAGTGCATATATATACATATATATACATATATATAATATATACACACACATGCATGCATACACACACACACACACACACACACGTTATACAATAATAAGTTATGCAACTTGGTGCATAACTTAGTCTTTCTAAACTGAAGGGGACTAACTTGAGGAATATAGGGGGAAACCCTTCCCCAAACTTCTTAAGGTATATTAGCTAAAACCCTTATAGTATTTTACTATGGGAAGGGCATGATGTCATGAGAGAGCTGTAAAACTGCAATAGGAAAATGACAGGGGAAGGAAAGGAGTGCCTCTGCTACAGAGACAGTGCTGCTTTTCTGTCCAGTGCTTGCAAGTTGTTCTGATCTGTTGTGAGTTGCATCAGCAAAGGCTTTTGGTTTGAATGAGATTTGTACTTCCAGTTTGTGTTTGCAAACTATTCACGTTGAGTGGGGAAACTTAAGCTACTTTAGTATGCTAAAGGAAGCGACTTTAGTATTATTTAGTATTATTGTTTGTAAGAAGAGGAAGAAAAGAACTGTGGTCCAAAGTGATTTCCATATAGAAAAACTACACTTGAAGTTGTGAGTAGAGAAGATACTAAAGTTTGCTCATGGAAAGTAAACTATATTTTCCAGTACTTAGCTTCATGTGTATAATGTACAGTCTTACTTCAAGTTCTGTGTTGGAGTGGAACAATTTCTCCTAGAGTATACAAAGCTCAATATTATTGTCTGGCACAAATCCTGCTGAAAGACCTGGCAAGTATCATAAGTCTGGCTTCTCAGGCTGAAATATCTTCTGTTTCTCACTTTGTTTGTATGAGGGATCATACAGCGCATACTGTATACCCTATATACCTACAGGCATTTTTGTGCATCCTGTATACCTGTAGACATAGTTCTTTTGTAGTGTTTCTTGACTTTCTTTGATCTAAAGGGATCTTCCTGATTTAGGAAAAGTAAATAACTCGTGAGTTGTGTTACTTTATTGAAAGAAAAATCTGCATGCATTGTTGCTCCCCTTTTTGTCATGTTTAGGAATGTGTGTGTTGTAGGGAGGGTATGGGCTTCTTTTAATTGAGTTTTGTGATCCACGTTCYCATCTCCTATATATTACTGATAGCAAATATATCACAACATGAGAGAACTCTTTATAGGCCCTGAATGTCTAGGCTATGTTTGTCTGGTTGCCTCTGTTCATGACAGAAAATGGTTAGAAGCAAGTGGAATAGTAAGCCTGAGCAGCCACTGCACAACTGCCTTGAATGTTTTCTCCTCAGGAGCAAGCCAGGAGCTGACTACTGAAGAGCTGTGACAACAGTAGTGGCAGCTGTTGTATTTGCTTCCATTAGCACTGCTGGAATTTGTTTCTTTCAGCAGTAAGAAGATTGTTGCTAATAACTTGTTGTAATAACTGTCTAACTTACAGTGACAGGATCCAGTCAATCTAGTAATTGATTACTAGAAAGTAAGCAGAAATTTAAATAAATGAAAATGGAGAGTACCCAGTTCCTGTTAGACTCCTGTATCTTCGCTGTTTCTTTTTTCCTCTGCCCTAATTTAAAAATGCTGCAGAAAAGGTTCAGGGATGTAGTAGTTTTCCAKCAAGTAGGCAGTAGCTGTGCTTAAACTATTCCTTAGTTGTGTTGTCTGAGCCCATGATTCAGACTCGGTGGTTAGTCCTTTAGGTGGATGTTGTGAAGGCTTGGTATGAGCAGGAAGGATTTTACCTATTTAGTTACGGTGTTTTCATTTTGTAATATTTTAAATAACTTTTTTGTATCAATGTGAAATGTACTCACTTTTTGAAATTGGCTGTCAGCTAAAATAAATTATATACAAAAGAATTTTGTTATTTTAACTACGTAATATACAATTGGACTATTTCAGACACATACATCTGTGAACCAGTTTAAAATAGCAAACTAATAAATGCTTTCCCTTAAATCTGTTGGTATTTATTGCCTAAAAGCCATATGTGAATTCTTACATTTTTTAGGAGAAAAAAATCTTTCGTGCTTTCATGTATTAAAAAGATGTTTAATACTTTTCATTTGTTTGACTTGAAATTGGCTTTTTATTTTTATCAAAGACTTACTCTCTTATTTTTGAAAAGCCTATTGTTTGCCTTTTGAAAGGTTCTTAATAGAGCTTGAACAGGAGACTAAATCTGAACAGCTAGAAACATTTGAATATAAAGTTTACCAATCTCACTCTGAATTGCTTAAATTTTAATCCTGTGAAACACAGCAAGAGACTTGAAGATCTGTCCCCTGTTTCCCCTCTATATCTTTAGCCCTAGAATTGTTTTGCCACTTGCCAAATCCTGTTGATGTTGCTGATTCTTTCTCAGCATCGGCATTGTATATTGTATATTATGTACACCTTGTATATTATATACACCAAAACTTGCTTCTGTATCTATTCAAGGAAATCTGTTTTCTTTTGATCTGTAGGAAGAAAACAGTTTTATATTTTGATGACTTACACGTGGTTTTTTAAATCATGGATGAATTACTTCATCATTACACACCATTTCAGTTATATAATGTTGAGTGAGACACCTGAATGTAGTTTATGTGAGGGCAATTTGGATGCCTCTGTTACAAGCATTTGGTACAATGTTATTTACTTGATAATTTTTGTTTTAAGAGATGCTTATTTCAGTTAGGTACAAGCTAATCTATATGATTTTGTTTGTAATTTATCACAGCATAGTAGTTTAAGGATTCAATATATGAAAAATTGATCAAATTGCTTTATTGAGCTTCCTARGTAATTCTGAGGAATATGAATCTGATTTAAGATAAAGAAACAATAAGTGTCATTCAGGCAGAAACAAGGCAGACTGAAAGAAAGCATGAAGCAACAAGAGTCAACCTTACATCTTGTTTAGGTATTTGTTTTTACTCCTTTTCATATTTTCTTAATATAACAGTACGTGAAGAACTGGCCTAGGAAACAGGCCAGATTAATGATGACTTTTTTTTTTTTTTTTTTCCCAGAAGAAAATATGCTTTCATTTTATTTGTAAGTTTAAAAGAAAAACAGATAGGCATGGTTCTTGATGACTCTAGGTAACAGCTTTAAGAATGGGGAAGCAAATACCCAAGGTCTCTGCATTCTTCTTAGCTTGGGGACCAGAAGCATGTGGTTGTTTCACTGTGAACTGTGCTCAAACTAATCAGCATAGAGGGCTTTCTTGAGTGAAGCTGGGTCATGTGGATCCAGCTTAGATTTCTCTGCACTATACTCCTGGTACTGAGGTTTGCTCTTACTATGCTAGCTCAAAGAGTGTTTGTATGCATGGGCTAAATATACTTCTACTTATCCTTGCTCTTATTAATGAAGGAAAGACTTTAGACTGCTTAAAGCCCTGAGTAACCTGGTCTTACCTCATAGCTGACCTGTGTTGAGCAGGAAATTGGAAAAGAGACCTCCTGAGGTCCCTTCCAACCTGCGTTATCATTGTCCTATGATCCTGTGAGTACGGAGAGAGTAAGAAGTAGTTCAGCATGCTTGTGTCTGGTAAATCTTGTTGGGGACAGTTCTTTATTTAATCTGGAAATGAGCTAATCTTTTTTCGCTGAATAATTCTTAGATGGGACATGTGAAATAAATAGGCAACTTAATTCAGACAGGTCTAGTTCTGAACAGTGTTGGTTCTGAACAATCCTCTTGCTTTAACTGAATGAAGGTAGATGATTGTGCATAGTATGATCTAAACTCTTGCTTCTCAGGAAGCTCTTAGAACAGCCAGTGGTAATRTGGCTTATTAGTATGCTAAAATCATTGCTTTTTTACAGTACATGTATTTACAGTTACACTTGAGTTCCTGTCCATAAAAAGGATGTGGTAACTGTTTCCTAGTAATCCAGGTGGCTGGCAGTTGTACTAATACCAATTAAGAAATAGACTGCATAGCACAGTTACCATTGTATAAATGTGATTTGTTATTGCTTAGTAAGATTAATTTAATATACAGGGAGCTTGTATGCAGTATAGCAAATTGTATGACTACAGTTGTAACAATATAATTAATATCTATGTAATATAAAATATAATTGTATGGCTAATTGTATACTTGAAATATAAATCTAAAGTAGGACTATTGTCCAAATATTTGACTATCCAGCTGMTGATGATGACCAGATACTTTATAGCTGTGCCTTCCCAACTTTTTGCGTAGCTGTGTGTCAATTGAGAAAAGTAGCAGTTACCTGTTTCTCCCAAGGTCCAGATCCTCACCTTGGCCTGTTACTCTAGAGCATTTAGAGCAAGCATCTGTATATCTACTCCCCCAGAGGTGCCAGGAGTTTTGAAGTTGAATTAATAAGCTGGGGGAATAACTTTGGGAGTGAGCCAGATTTCAATATACCATACTTAGCTCAGGACTGATAATTCTGGGAGTACTGTTTAGGTGTTCCTGAGGGTGATTTCATGGTAGGCTTTAGCCAATATATGATCCCACCACTGCAGTCTGTGCAGGAGTGCCTTCCCTCAGCTCTGATCCAGCTCCAGTTGGCACCAGCACAAAGGTGGTGGCAGGAATGTGGTACAAGAAAGGGAAACAGCAGCACTGAGTTGTGTCTTCATACGTATCAGGTTCAGATGGACATGATTTTGTGAGCTCTGTTTCCTGTGGTGTGCTTCCTGATCAGGACTCCCGCCTTTGAAAGAGGGTAGATGCTCCCTCCTTCATACCTCTTTGAAACCTAAACCCCACAAAGTTCCACGCCAGAATTTCGTATTTGGAGCTGTTGCAAGTGGTGATCTAATTCTCTTGTTTTGGGGGAAGATGGGATGTGAACTGGTGCCCTAGTTGTACACAAGAGCCTAAGGCTTGAGGCAGAGTGCCATGGTTTATTGCTAAATATAGCACAGAATGGTTTTAGTCCATTGGCCTCTGGGTTATGGGCCCTGTATGCTTCTGCAGCAAATTCTATTATGCATTTAAAAATCTTCCCCACAACCAGGGACCTCCCATATGGAGGCAAGTGCCAGAGGCTAAGTAGTGTTCCTGTTTCAAAGTTTCTGATTATGATGATAACTCTAGGGAATCATTTTGTCAGTGTATGGAGTAGAATTTGGGGGGGGGGGGAAGGGGGAGAAGAAAAAGTCGTTCTGCTTTTTTTTATTATTATTATTAAGAGTTTGAAATCTCTATGTAAATTTAAAATCTCATTATGCAAACTCTGAATCATCATCAGTTTCTGCTGAAGAATATTACCAACAAAGAAAATTCACCATCCTTGGTAAATTTTTCTATAGATCATTTATGTGTCAAAATACAGATTAAATGACTTTTTCCTCCAAATAAGATTATTTTCTGWTAATCTTCCACCTGAAATAGAATAACTTTACATTTTTATGTTTTTAAATATTTTTTTGTTTTAAAAATTATTTTATTAAAGTTTTGGGGAGAAGAAAGATGACAAAACCAAATTACAGTCATTTACAGTTACTTTGAAAAATAAGAGGATTTTTTTTGAACGTTCAGTTGAAAATTTTTCAATTTTGATGAAAGCAAGCTTTGAAATAAAGGACAATATTTCAATATTTCAGAACTTTTACTTACCTGAGAAAACAATTTCCTGCTGAGCTTTTCATAGGATTGCATAGAGGACAGAAGCCTACATGTTTAGACTTGTAAAATCTAAACAAACGTATTTTCAGATGACCCTGCAGTTCTGACACAGGTGAGAACAGAGACTACTACAGTACTGAGCTGTGCCAAAGACTTGGTCCTGGACATTTTACTAGTYGTTAGATCTTTTAGAGGTTATTGATTTGGAGCATGTTGTACAAGTACCAAAGCAGGCAGTGTCTGCTCTCCAAAAGTCTGTCTTGTCTGTTTACATTGGCAAGGATGTGTGGCAAAGCAGGGAGACGGAGAAGGAAAAGCAACTTGCCCAACTCTTGGAGGTGGCAAGTGCCCCAAGCAGAAGCGGACTCCAGAGGGGCATCTTACACGCACGGTGTGCTGCGCGTTTCCTGCTCTCCTGTTCTGCCGCTTAGGTGCAGAATTCTCTTGTTGCGCACTTTGTGGGGGGGAGTATGGCACGTGTGTTTACTTTCTTTGGGAAATGCTGTCCTTCCACAAATTTATAATTACTTTTTTTTTTCATTCTATTTTTGAGGAGTCCTAGTTTTGTTCCAGGTTAGTTTCTATTTTATAATGTGAGCTTTTTTCTCTTTTTCTCTAAGTTTACTTAGTTCTGTATTGGTTAATCTTTTTGTTGTTGTCTTTTCCCTTTTGTGTTTTTCCCCWAGACTTTTTTCCCTCTGTACTGTGTTTTTTGGGGATTTTATTCCCCTTTTCTCTCTCTTCCCCCTCTCCATAATTTCTAGGCACACCTGGGACAGCCTAATTGTTGATAACTTCTATAGTATTAAAGGCCATTTATGGATGTACAAAAGCCAGTGAATGGCACAGAGACGTCACGGTTTGAAGATGGGCTTTCCAGGTCCAAATAGTGAACTTGGAGCCCAAAATCTGTTCTTGAGTCCATGCTAAGGCCTAGTAGCTGGACAGAACCAAGCCCGTGGAGCCAGGAGCTGCTTTAGCGGCAGGAGGAGACAGGCACACTGTGTACCGAACAGCCGCCTGCTTAGAGGCCACCTCTGCCTGGTCAGACGGAAGGGGTTACGTAACGAGAATCAGGCTCTGGCCAAGTTAGATTCAAGTTCTGAAGTAAAACCCGGAAAGAAAATCTATCCTCACCATAAGGGGCTTTGATAAAACTTTTAGGACTGTAATGAAAGATGTGAAAGGGTGCAAAATTTGAAGACAGGGACAGTTTTCTCAATGTCTGGAAAAAAAACAATTTCTAGATACTGTTGCAAACGTCATAATCCACATGGCAGGTTTATTTCTTTTCTATCTTTTGGGAAGCTTATTACTGAATTTATTTTATTTTATTTTAGTATTTTTTTTTCCAGAAATCCTCACAGTGGGCTCACATTTTACAAGGATATTTCATGTTTGGAAAACATAACTTTTTTGTGTGTAGGGCTTTTTTTTATGTCTGAGGAACTCTCAGACATTGTGGGTTCAAGTTAAAATAATCAGCTCAGCCATACCTCTAGTCAAATTGTAAAACTGTATTTGCAGGTGTTACTCATAAAGCCAAATGTAATTGCTAGAGAAGTCAGCAGGAAATCAGCTTCACTTGTATGTGAACCAAGTTCACAAATGGTTGCAGTGATTAGCAGCRTGAGTTTTCTACATACAACGGTTCCCCTGCGGAAGGTCTTAGAATAGTTCTAGAACCTGTCATCAAAAATTTGTCCTGTTATTACAAAGCCTGAACTTATCCCATGTCGAACAGTACTTAAATCACAGTCAGTAGTCCCAAGCTTCTTGTTTTCTTTAAAGTCACATTTGACCGAACTATTAACAACCAGCACAGTTTTTTCCTTTGCTAAACCACAGGGTACAAATCTCAGGTTTTTAACTGCTGCTAATCTGATGTTGAATCCCACTGAGGAGAAAAGGTTGCAGCATAATGATTTGCAAATAGATCTTTAAAATTAGAAAGCAATATGTTTATTGGGAAATATACAAATTTCTTGTCTTCTTCTAAATTGTAAGTTTTGTGTTAGAAACAGGTTATGGAGCATTGGATTGAAATATGCTGCCATACTCTTTCGAGTCAGAAATTACTATTTTCAGGGACAATCAGCATCTTCATGTTTTTATGAGAAAACAGCGGAGTGTCTTGAGAATGTGATAATGGCATGTGTAGCGGGATGCTTGCACATGTAGTTAGCTGGGAAATGTTTAGAAATATAGGCTGCGAGGGGGGGGGTTATTTTTGAGAAAGCTGTTAATAGCTCTCAAGTTTACAAGGGTTTGTGCATGTAAATTGACCTACAAGATGCAGGCATTGGGTATCTACAAGTAAAACTCGATATTAGTGACATTGTAGAAAGCCAGTCTTCCTTAAAGAGTTATTTGAATAACCAATTTCTTTTTATATTTTCATAATCATTTACAAGTGCTTTTTCTTTTCCCCAGTGATCCCTGACTAGTCTTAGCTTTGGTGTTTTGTTATTAGTTGTTAGAATCAGAAATGTATGTATCCAGGACCTGATGTGACTGTTCACCTGTGTGATTTATGCCATAACATAGCTAAGTCCATATATTGCCCATCAGGAGCCACATTGTTCAGTCTTGGGAAGCCAGTATGTGTGCTCCCTGCTGCATCTGGGAAGATTCTGCTTTTTGATGAAGCTGATGTTCATAGTGTGGCATGTACCCTCTCTCCATCAGTACAGCAGGAACTGGTTGCAGTCAGGATCTCTCAGCAAAACTGCAGTAACTGTCTGCACTTTTTCCACTAGTGTCAAAAAGATCATGCAATGTTTTGAGCACTGCTGCTGAGAGAGGAGGGTGATGAGCATGTTGCTGGGAATGTCCAGAGCTAGGCCTGAATGCAGAAAGAGGAAATAGTTTCTTGATTTTTTTAATCATAATCTGAAACTGCTCATGCTTTATAGCAAATCAAGCATTGGTTAGGGATGTACATGTTAAAACTTTGGAAAGGTAGCTGAAATATTGATACTGTAAATAAATGAATACTTGGAAGCCTTTGGGAAGTAAATGTATTCATCTACTAATACATGCAGATTTAAGAACCAGCTGTAGAGTTAACTTTTTTTCCCCCCTTTTTATACAAAATGTTAAGTCAGTGCCTCTGAAAACTAATAAGGAGAACAGTATGTCTGTCTTTCTGGCTGGCTGCTTCAGAACAAAGTAGTTCAGAGGCACAATAGAAAGCGGTCATTGTTTTGTCTTATCACTTTTGTGCCATATGTTCTTTTAAACAACTCAAATGACAGTAAGACTACCCAGTCTCTGGTAGAAGACAGTGTGCAACTGTGTAAAGGTTTTTTTGACGAGGGTTTGTGGTAACTGCTTAACTTGCAACACAATTGTGTGTTCCATTTTCTTTATTTTATTTTATTTTTTTAACAGTAAGTTTCTAAATAATTAGAGTGCATTTTGTTTCAGAGTCATTCACTGTATAGCTCTGATTACTGAGGACCATGCATGACACACTCGGTAATTCCATCTAGAATTTGCGGAAGTTGATGGTGATTAGAACAAAGCCAAAGGGGTAAACATCAGGAACAATGTATAAATAAAAGATACAGTCTTTGATTACTTGGTTACTGAAAAATGCTTAGTTACTGTGCCTTATCACACACCTTTCTTATGCTTTTTTAGCAAAGGTAAATACCTACAACTTGAAAAACAGTCATGTTTGTTGTATACTTCTTTTCCAGAAGGAATGTGTTGTGTTTCTCTTGCAGATTTCTTTTTTAAAAGGCCTTGCTGTAATTTATGAAAGAGATAAGCCAGTTATGTGAGTGTTAGCAAGGTCAACATATTGGTGGTACACATGCTTATTTTTGTGATAGGTGGAGTTTGGCAGGGGTGTTAGGTTTTCTTTTTTTTCTTTTTAAAAAGAGTTAAAACCCGGAAGGGTTGAAGTGAAGAACAGCTCAGTCCTGACAGAAATGGATGGCTGGGTTGAATGCAAGTGATGCAGCCAGAAGTGCAAAACAATTGTGTTCTAATTTATTTAGCTCTTGTCATTTGTGCTCATCAGGAAAGTTTAAGGTGTCTATTCTATATGACAGATGCTGGGGAATCCAGGCCTGGAAACACAACTATTTACTACTATTTTATTACTATTATACTTAATTTAATGGAAAAGATTTACTAGGAGCATGTTGAGAAGAATTGCTATGTCATCTAATAGCTATTTAAAAGATATACTGGAATGGGATGGGATGTGAGGGAACTCTTTTATGGAAGTGGTTACTGTAAGCCCCAGTGATGCTCAGTTGCTGATGGGGAGGGAGATGCTGCAGAGCGAAGAGGAACTTCTTTTCTTATGGTGACTATTTAGTAATGAATGATGGCAAACATATTTATTATCAGGTAAGGTATTTTATGGAGCTGTTGTAATAAATAAATGGATTCTGTTTCCTTTATTGGAAGATGATTCTGTTTCCTTTATTGGAAGATTTCCATGAACTTAACATTCCTTTAAGTAAATGTAATACATACATTGTTAAAATCAAATAGTTGGTTGAATTCCTAATTTTTGGTGAATTCTAGCCCCTGTGACCCAGGATCTGTCCGTGGGAGATCATCGTCCTGTTGAGGAAGCCTCAAATCAAGGTGGCACAGCTGGAACTGTTTATCTATACCCCAGTTGTCTTCTCTGTTATTTGTGGCATCCTTCACCCTGTTCCCCACCCTACTTTATTTTGGACACAAGTTCGTTCACCACTCTGTGTAGCCAGCAGGTTGAGGGAAGTGATTATTCCCCTCTTTTTGCCACTTGTGAGACCACTTTTGGAGAACTGTGTTCGGGTTTTTGGTCCCCCAGTAGAAGAAAAATGTAACAAACTGGAGCAAGTCCCATGGAGGACAACCAAGATGATCAAGGGCTTGAAGCACATGACATGTGAGGAGAGACTGGGGGAACTAGATTTGTTCAGCTTTAAGAAGAGAAGACTTGGGAGATACCTTGGGACCTTCAGCCACCCAATGGGAGGCTATAGATAAATAGAGCCGGACACCTCTTGGAGATGTACAGTGATGGGAGGACAAGAGGCAACAAATCCAACATGGAATATGAAAAACTTTGATTAGATGGAAATTTTTTTCCACCATAAGGGTGGCCAAATACTGGAACAGGAGCCCAGAGAGATTGTGGTATCCCCATCCTTGGGGATATTCAAAGCTTGCACAAGGCTCTGAGCAAGCTGCTCTATGTTGTCCCTGCTTTGTATGTGTGTGCATGTTAGACTAGATGACCTCTAGAGCTTTTTTCCCACCTCCTCTTTCTATCATTCTGTGTCTTTCTCCTCCCTCTTGCACTTCCCTCCTTGAATCCAAGCTTCCCCATAGTGCCCCTGCATGTCCAACAGCTCTGCTCTGTTTTATTTTATTTATTTATTTATTTATTTGGGGGGGGGAGAGGGAAGGAGAAAGGGAAGAGTATTGGCTGTTGAGGGGAATGGGAATATTTTCTGTTTCCGGTTCCTGTTCTTTTCCTCCTCCACTAGTGAAAATGCAAGACAGAAGAGGCAGATGAGCTATTTTGAGTAGATACAAAACTGATACTGTGGATGTTACTGTGCTGCAATGGTATTTGAATGTGAGAAATGCTATCTCTATAGCATGTTTTAGAATAATTTTGGAATTGTGTGTTTAGTTTGCTGTATCATTATGCCACTTTTCTTACTTCAGCACATTGTTACCTGCTTACTTATGAAGATGGACATTTTGGTAATTTTATTTGAGTCAAAGAAACTAATTCTGGGAAAGAACAGCTCTTTCCAGCTTGTTGCATCTGACCTTTCAGAAGTTGAGGCTCCAATTTCCTGATCCAGATGGTTGAGGAAATCTTTCTAATAGAGTAAATCTCTACAGATGCAAACAGTTCATTAATAATTCAAATTGTCTGAATTAAGACAGTCATTCCATTTTTTATGCAGTGTTTGAATTAGTGTAATCTTATTTCCTTTATTTCCTGTACTGCCTTTACTAAATCTTATTTTGATATAGCATATGATTAGGTCATGCTATGAAATAATATGTTATTAGGGATTCTATTAAATGATTTTTGGTCATATTAATTCAGGCAGTGAAAACTAGACTGGATATGAAGAGAAATCTTTATATTTAAAGAACTAAAATGCTTATAAATTACATCATTATGTCCTGTCATTTGTAGGCAAATATCAGTGTGATAATCAGTCTGGTCTAACTGTAACTTGGATAGCAAACTTCTGGAGATAGGCAGGTCTTCTATTCAGTGTATTCTGTATATCCAGGTTTATGTGATCTGAGTGCTTCTTGAAAATGAATGCTATCACACATAACACTTAAAAGAGTTTGTGATATGTCATCTTAAAAATGAGGTAAAGTTACAGTTGTTACAGATTTTTTTTCTTAACTATAGAAAGAAATGGTTTTGTATGAGGAAGATGAGAACACACAGCTCAGTTTACTGTTAAAGCATAGATGTATAGCTCCCACAGGAGAAATATATCTAGATTTCTTAATGTTTGAGGGAGGAGGAGGGAAAGCAGTGAAGGTAATAGAGTCAGATACACAGAGCAGGAATCCTTGTTCTGAATTAAGAAAAGGATGTGGTTATGTAATACAAGCTTTATTACTTGACTGGTCGCAGCCTTCATCATTAACACAGCCTTATGCTGTTAGCTGGACTCTTGACGTGGCAAATGAACTAATGAACATGCCTGAGCAGGGTTTTAGTTTTTTGTAATAGCTTCTGGAGGCTTATGAACTGTCTTAGATTGGCATGTGGATAGTGTAGTTACTTGACCTTCTGTCATTCGCCTGTTTCCTGGATTACTCCAAAGTGAGTTTGAAGAATTTGCATCTGTTTTTATAATTTACATTCACTTGTCATTGTTTCCTTTTATTAACTCTGGAATACACTGATTTTTAGATTTAGTATCAGTTTGGAACTGTAGCTGCTGTGGAAGTAAGTGTGCACTATAGCCTACAAATCTGACCTTTATTAAAAAGAAATAATAGAAAATGGAATAAAATTGCATCCAATATTGCTTCAAATTCTAAATCTGCTACTGGCAAATGAACAGCTCTTTCACTAAAAGTTCCTTGAAGTTAAGTATGCACTTCCATTACTTGCACCAAAGGTGTCCCCTTTTCCCCCCTCTTCAAATTGAAATGGCCACATCTTGTAGATCATGGGGTCATTAAAATGCTGAATTACAGAAAGAACTAGATGATCATACTAATTTTTGTAATAAAAGTTAAAGAAGGTGTTTCATGCCATTGGGAACAATGGACTTTTATGGGAAAATAATTCTGCCTTATTTTCATTCTCGATACCTCTATAAGAAATCTCCTTTTTAGAAAGTGAATTTCTACCAAGGCTGTGTTACAGAACGTGATGTCAGTGAGTCAGAAATATTAGTTAACCCACATTGAACAAGCCTGGACTCTTAGAGTTTCTCTTAGTCTTGGGAGTGGGGCTTAAGGATTTGAGCTGGGCTTTACCGCTACAGCACAACGATGTTACAGCTTCTCTTTCACTAGCAAAACACCTTGAACTAGGGCTTCTCTTTGTCACAAGAAAGTTAGTAACTGCCATGTTATGTGAACAAGAAAGTATTTCTGCATCCCCTTGTCCCTGCTGACTGTAGCCAAAGCACTGTGAATGCTGTAGGGGAAGGYCAGCTTTGTTGGTGGGTAGCAAGAAAGGACGTGTTTGGAAGCAGTTTTGGAAATCTCCAATCTTAGAGACTGGGGGAGAGAGAGGTTCTAGAAAGCACTGAGACAGGGGAGAGACCTTAAAAGCAGCCAAGATAATTCTGTTAATTATATTGCTTTTCTTACTGGACGTTTTTTCTTTTTAATAAGATGTGAGAAACGGGGAAAGAATGACGTAGATTTGATTAATGGTTGCCTAGACTGCACTATGAATGGAGTGGATAAAATGCTTTTGAAATAGATTTGGCTTTTAAAAAAGAAAGAGATCTTTTATTCCTTCTGTTCCTTATATCCTCTTATCTGCAGAGTGAGTTGCGCTTTGGTATCTCGACTAGAAGTTGTTTTTCCAATGTGAGAGCACATCTCCTTCCCAGGGATAGAGAATTCCAGAGGATGCCAGTGTCGCGTTCGCCCTTGGCCTCCGAGAGGGCAGACGGGGTTTTATCACATGAGAACCCCAAAAGGCATCACGTTTGACGGTGCTGGCAGCAGCCAAGACCGCTTTGTTAATCCATGAATTTCCTCACTAATGTTGTATCAAAAGGAAAGCTAGGTAAGCCTTGAGACTGAGGGGATTCATGAATCAGTGCTTGTTGGGAAGATGTGCCGCAGCCCCTGCTTTCCCTGTGGCACTGCCAAGCGCTGTCCAGTGCAGCATTTGCTGGCTTCCACCTAATCTTCCATTATAAAAATAATGGGAGTGTGTATGGGGCACTCTGTTTCAAAAATGCTTAAACAAATTTTCATATTAAATATATATATTTTTTCCTATATATAAAATGGATCTGCCAATATGATGGTTATTGAAGTGACTTTGGATCAAACTATTTGAAAAAGAGGTTTTTAAAGTGAACTAGACAGTATCTTCTTAGGACTTTTTTTGATTCTGAGTACTATTCTGATTTTCTACTGACATTCGTAGTGATCTCATATGAGAAAAATGGAATGTAGCCTATTTTATTCTTAAGGTAACTGTGGTCAGATTGACATAATCTTTGACACTTGCTCTTTTGTGACACTATTTTGAGAATATAACTTTTCCTGACCTTTTTAAATCTAATCTGTGTTTGTTTTTGCCTTCTGCAGGGTGTTTTTCTTTTTTTTTAGATAACCCCCCTCCTGCCTTTTTTTCCCCCCACATAAACAGTGCTGTCAGTCTAAATGTACTTGATCCTGAAGCTAACAAAAAACTCATATGACTGCTAATGGGAGAAAAAAGAAAGCCATCGAGCCTGCAGTTACCATGCCAACACTGTTCCCTGGGGTGCAGCCACACAGGGATGAATGCTGTGAAATTAAGCTCTGCTTGATAGGTAGGGACGTACCTTTCCATGGGGCTGTGTGCTCTCTGAAGCTTTCATGTACGTTATAGTTTGCCATCTGCATGTTTAATGTTATGCATGAATCTGAGCTGTCCATTGTTCCCTGCTCCCGGTAGGTGCGCACTTCCGTTCCTTATTTTTGGGTAGTGTGAGGGAAGTTCGTATTTCAAAATGTACAGCGTATTATTTCCATGAAAATGGATTATAAAATGGATCCGAGACTATGAAGAAAGAGTGCATTCTGACTCAAATTCTGCCTGCCATCTAGTTAGCTCTGTAAAGTTGTTGGAGTTGTACTTTACTATCACTTACTTTGCATTTGCACTGTCTCTTTGTGGTGGCAACATGAGGATAAGCAAAGCATTTCACAAGAGGACCACTAACACAACTGAAACATCAGACACTGGTGCAGGACAAAATTTACTTTGTGTGTCTCTGAGTTTGCATGTGTGCTYTCCTACTTTTTTGCAGCTATATTTGTCCTGAAGTCACATGACTGTTGTGTGCATTCACATAGATCATGGGATCAAGCATGTTTCAAGTTTTTCTATAAGCAGGAGATCATGAGACTCAAGTAGTACCTTCTGTCATTCTTGCACTTGCGTGGCTGCAATATATTTGGAATTCGTTTTGTTGAGTCGAACATTCTCTACAGGTTCACAGTTCCTAGACAGACCAGGAGAAGAATCTGCGGGAATCAGGATCCCGTTGACAAACTCCTTCCGATATGTTAGAGGTGCTTCACCTGTGCCGTATCTTGTGGAGTCAGAGCTTGCTTCTTGCTTCGCGGGCATTCCTTAGGTTTGCAAAAAAAACGAATAGGGCACTGTTCCATGTTTTTCCTCTCTTCCGCCTTGTGTTTGTGCTTACTGGGGGTAGGAGAGGTGACAAGAAATACAGTATTCATTTGGCTTTTTAAGCAGGCCACAAATGTTTAAGGCTGTCACAGACCTTTGTTAGAATTGTGTGTTATAATTGGTCTCTTGGAACATTTAGATTTAGTGGCTCTGCTTTGGAAAATACCTGTTAAGAAGTAAGCAGACTGTCGTAGGTATTGAAACAAATCCTAAATCCTTTCTGTGAGTGAAACAGCTCAATTTTTCTTCTTCTGCTTCGTTTGCTTCTCAGCATTCCACTCACAAATACATGCAAAGTACAGTCAAAGCTGTTTATAAAATATGTTTAGCTTGCCAGATTTAATTACTTGAATTTTCCTGGAAAACCACTGATTGGTTATGTAAGTGGAAATTCTGTTGGATATTTTGCTAATGCTTTTTTAGCCATCTGAGAGGTTACTTTGTGCACTATAAATGCCAGTCTGGAAGATTTAGACTGAAAGCATGATAAAGCTTGTGCAGCTCTGAAGTTTCACAGTCTTTTTAGATTTTTGGGGGGGTAAGACAGTCTTAGACTGAATAGCACCTAATGTAAAATATCTAAATTACAATATTTTTGTATACTGATTTTTTTTTTTAAAGATAAAAAGCAACGGAGTGGAATTAATGCTAATTGCACTTACATAATGTCCCAGTGCGGTTTCCTTCTAGACCAAGCAAGTACATTTCATCAGTATTTATTATTTAGCACTGAGAGTGCAGCCAACATGTCAGATCTTGGCCAAAAAAGTAACCAAATACATTACTTTTAGTTATGCAGATTTATAAAAGAGATTGTAAACAAAATGTAAAAAGCTGGTCTGCAAGAGTTAAAAGCTTAGCAAATCCAAAGGTTCAGGACATAATTTAGATCTACTGGCTATAGCTGTATATATGGGAGAGTTAAGAATTAAAGTTTAAGATGACTAAGATGTTGCGTCTGAGTTTTTCCTATCAGCCAGAGGTTGACCCCAGAAAGGGGTTGTACCTTTCTGATCTGGCAGCCAGAGCTCCCCATAATTAAGTGTTAATATTGCACCCTGCTCGTCGAAGTTGACATCTGTGACCATTGCATCAGCGAAGCTCAAACTATAGAAAGGGGGAAGGAGGCAGAACATCTAATTAGGAGCTCTTACGTAACAGCGGTCATGTTGATACAGAACACATACGAAATCAGAGTACCATCTCTATGTGATGTGCATATATTTTATATGTGATAGGTGTAATTCCCAGCTTGGATATATACCTGCTAGATACCATCAGTCTTGGGCTGCTTCGCTGCTCTGTTAGCTGCCTCCCTGTGACTCAGAATGACCTGTGACTTCCTTGAGCAGCTGAGGCAGGCTCCTTACTTATCCACAGGATTTGACTGTGAAAGCACAAGCATTGTAATTCTGACTTAACAAATATTTTCATAGCCCCAATACTTTCCTGTAAGAAGTATGTATTAATTAAGCTGAGGGGAGGGTCTGGAGCAATAACCTACTAAAACTTGCCTTTTTCATGTTTATGGAATTCCCTTGAACAGATGATGGTTTTTAATGTTGTGGCCCATAGGGATTGTGTATTGACCAAATGTATAAATGTAACAAACTCCTCCCTTGATGAAAATATCCCTAGGTACCTACCAATTTTGCAGAATGCTTCTCATAAGATGAGAACCAAAGGCTTCTTTCCTTATCTCACCAACTTCAGATTTCTATTGGCCTTTAACAGCTAACTGCTACCTGAAAGGCCAAATTCTACAGTTAGTACTCAATGAAACTTGTCTGGTGGGATAACCATCTGACACTTATGGAATGCCTGCTGCTGCTAAAAAGAGATCTGCTATTCTTATGTTTGTGACCTTCTGCTTTTCTGAAAAACTTTCACTCGTATTAGCTAATGTACTGGGCAGGTCTCAAATGTAGCAATTTTGTAAAACAATATATATAACTTTACTTCTTGTAAGATCTAATGCACCTGCTTTTGCAGGGGTTTTAATAGAAGCCAGCCAGCAGCGAGAYGTGAGAGCTGTATGGGAGTGGTATGTACCTGCAATCTACCTGGGATGTGTGTGCCTCACTAGGGTTAATGCAGAGCTTTTAATCTTGAATGGCAGCAAACCAACTTACAGAAAATACTTTAATCTTTACACCATGCATTATCAGGCAGAACACCTGAAACATGATTTAAGTGGTAACTCTATTCACTATATCTACCTCCCGCTACACAGGAAATGAACTTTGTATTCTGATGCATAAGTGAAGCTGTGCTTCTGAATTAAAACGCGTCAGATTGTCTGAATGCGGAAATTAAGCACCTGATTGAAAGTGTGCCTCATAAATATTAACTCTARCTGCATTCTAAAAATAGAAAGCATATTACAACATCTAGTTAATAAACAGATACCTTCTCTTTAGCGTGTGTTGCTCTTTATTCACTCCCATTTTCATCAGGAATATTTTCAGAAGAGTGTGTCACTTTTCTTTCAGTTCTGTCAAATAAGGACCAGAGCCTTGAGGTCTGCAGCTGGATCTGAGTGTGTGCTGGTGTGCTAATCCTTCCATGTGAGCTGCTTTCAGGCTTAAAATCCTGAAAGATGCGCTTAAAATGTGGATTCTGTATTACTAAATAAGCTTTGAATTGTGAAGGAAAAGTCAGGGAGAAAACTGAAGCCAAGGAAATGAGTTGGGCACTGCTGATTCTAATCCAGTGCAGGCAGTAGGGATTATAGTTTAAAATGTTACTAGTCATATTGAACTGGGAATAAGTTACTCTCATAGGAATCTGTTTGTATATTTAAAGGTAGTGCAGCAGAGTTCTGTGATTAGGACTTCCCAAGGTGATAATAAGGTCTGAATATCCCCATGAAATTCTATAATCTGAGAATAAAATTTACTTTTGCCTACATCTTGCCCAAGCAATACAGCTTGAGTTAACCATGTATCTGAGACCTCTGTAATGAAGACCTCTGTAATATGCTTTTAATTTGCTGATATGAGAGGAAGGTAGTTCTAAGTTTTCTTGTGACGCTTCCTGACAGATCTCACTGCTGCTGACTCCTTGCTTTTGTTACTAGGAAAAAGCTGGTTCGTCTGCTTCTGCTAGCAGATTTTGCTAGCTATTGACAAAATGGAAAAAGACTTAAACTGTCTGAATGTCTTACCGGTGACATTGGTAGGGGTAATGAGGTGGTGATAGCTGTACTTAATGAAGGACTAAAGTCTTCAAATGAATTATTTATTTCTTTGGGAAAGTTATTGTCTTCATTCTGCTATTTAAAATTTCATTTTAGTAATGTTAATTGTCAGACTATTCAGAAATTTTATGGAATTATCACTCTGTAACATCATTTTACAGTACTCTTTATAGCTAAGGATGTTTTTTCAGAGTATTCAGGAATTAAAATGCAGAATGTTAATACAGCTCACTTTTGGCAAAGAAGGTAAATAACAGTGTTAATATAATTCGATGATAACGGTGGGGGTTTTGATACTGATATAGGAGTAATTTTTAGTGTGTTTGTTATTCACAGGATGTTTATACAATAGGGTTATTAAACAGGAGCTTTATGTAACAGTCAATCAAAATATACAGGACTAGCTAAAATAAATAGAAGTGGTTGCAGTGGAAAAAGAGAGGGAGATATGTAAGCAATGGAAAAATAACAGCAGTAAAAGTGATAGAAAATTTCGTTAGGAGAACCAACAAGATAGAAGGATAAAGGATAGAGCCTGGTACATGTAAGAAGGTGAGCAGTTTAAGTGCAATCACATATGTTGTCTTTTAAGATGTTATTAGATATCTGCTGTTAAATTCAGAGATTCTCTGACATTAAACACTTCAGCAAACTTGTAGATAATGCAATTCTA
Source organism: Rhea americana (assembly GCF_003343005.1). Classification (NCBI taxonomy): domain Eukaryota; kingdom Metazoa; phylum Chordata; class Aves; order Rheiformes; family Rheidae; genus Rhea; species Rhea americana. Next base: position 917,502 of record NW_028185839.1, read on the forward strand.
TTTTTGCTACTTAAAAAAAAAAAGACAAAATTTGAGCTGGAAACTATCTCAGGTTTTTATTTCATTGTCTATTAAATTGTAAGCTACTGAGAAGAGCCTGTGCTATGTGTTTTTGTCATTTATTTGTTTATCCATTTATTTATTTTACATTTTATGCTTATGTTTGTACTTCTGTTATTATCTATGTTTTACAGCTTATGCTATGCATGTCTTTGCCTGCACAAAGGCATATGCAGGCATAAAGGGGTTTACTAATAGCAAATAATAATAGCATTTCACCTTTTTTGTCTGTATGCTGATGGCAACATGTGTTCCATTAGCCCTCTGATTGCAGTGCTCATGTCAAGATTCCTGCTTTCGCTGCTGGATTCTGAAAGCATTTGATCTTGGGCACGCACTGAGTTTTTCCTAAAGCCTTTCGGACTGACCATCAGCAAATGAAATTTTTAACAGTTTGATCCAATATGTAAATCACTGAAATAGGGGTGGAGAGGTCCGTAAATGTTTAATGATTTTTTTTTTTTGAACTAGAGAAGCAGGAATCTGTATGTAAACTGAGAAATTTCTTGGTTTTGCAGTATTGTTTCCAAAGCCAGGTGAAAAATACAAGGATCTCAACAGAAAACTGCATGCTTTTCCTTGCAGTCTCTTTTTTCCACTTGATAGAAAACTCTGTGCTGTATGGCCTACATCCACCTATTTTATGTTCCTCTTTATTTTAATTGGTATGTTTTTAACAGACCTTCTTCTCCATAACTATGATGATTGTAGCCGTCTAAATTGGTTTTGATGAGCAATCATGGGACTCTGGACAGTTTGTGGCTTGTCTGGAATGATGTACGTAAGCAGGACAGTCTGTCGGAGATGCTTGCTGTCCCCCACTAATTTCAAGTATTCAAATCGAGATTTCTTTCTGCAGCTGCAGTCTCGCACAGAATGTCAGCCTTTGTTGTCTTCCCTTGCTTTTTTTTTTTCTTCCCCTTCCCTTTGTTCCTTGAAAGTCTCGCCAATGATACTGGAGAACCTCCTGCCCATATCACTGTTTAGAGTAGCCTCTTACATTCTCTAGGGCTTTCAGCTTCTCACTGGAACTCTTTAATTTTTTCTATCTTCCCCATGTTTCCTGGTCTTTCGTATTGGAGTTGAATAAACTTCAGAATTTTTCTCTCCTGTGTAATTTAGTAGAACTAATTCCATTTAGACCTTCACAAACTCTCTGAATTGCTCTGTTTGAATACTGAAGCCATCATGGCCATTAACGTAGCTATTAAGTAGCGAATGAGGGAAAACTTGGAACTCACCAGTTCACTGCGGTTAACTAACTTATGTGCGTGTTTTGATTGATTGTGTGAGCTGAAGTTCAAGTTCTGCTGTGTTTATGTCATGAACTGCAACATAGAAGAGTAAATAAGAAGTTACGTGATACGAGAAGCTTACAAACTCTGAGCTAAATTTTCAATGTTTAGCTGTTGTTGCACACATCAGTCTTCCAGTATTATCTTGAAACCACTTGAAAATACCAAATGAATGAATGAATTTTGAGATGGGTTCAGAAATATCTTTCAGACAACAAAGAGACTATTTAATTCCATTTATTTAATTCTATAATTCTCTGGTTCAGACCATATTTGAAAAAAATTTGTGCAAAACAAAGCCAAATAATGAGTTGTCCCTTCCTTATTTTTCTTTCCCATTGCCAAAGGATCATTTTTACTTGTCAGTTGCAGACTTCTGAAAATTTCAACTTGAAGCTCATTCTTAATGATGAATGGTATCTTTTTGAAGTATGATTTTTAGCAAAGCACAGCTTAGGTAAAACCTTTTGCAGTCTGTGTATTACCTTCATAATTCAGAATGTAATCTGATTTCTTTATAACTGCTGCATAGCCAAACACATGCATGTTACTGCTGTGGCTTTTCATTTAAGACGAACCGAAAGATTCAGTAAACAGGCTAACCATTAATATGTTTTAGTTTACATTGAGCTAACATTGGAATGTGTGTGCTGGGAAGAAGATGAAATTGTTTTTTCAAAATGTCAAAATACCAGTTTTGATGGGAAAATTCCTGCAGAGTCTTAGGTGGGTTTTAAATACAAAATGCAGATTTTAATTTTTAAAGGAATAAAGCTTATACATGCAATTTGTGTATGTTGCACAGGGAGTGCGGGTGACAAAGCGGTTGAAACATGGAGCCCTACGTTAATTGTATGCCCATTGCTGGGAGGCTTTGTGCTGAAATGCTCTTTGATCTAGAGCTGTCGTGCAGCACCAGGGGACTGTGTCCGGGTGGGTAGAGGCTGTCCGGTTTCTCCTTTCAGCCGCTTCCTGAATGTGGAAGGAAGCCTGAGGCTTTGCCCTGGCCACAGCCACCGGTGTAGTTGCGGCAATCCAGTCTCCTGGTGTTTCACATAACTAACAGACATCTCTAAGGGAGTACGAAGTCTTAGAACTCTTGGCTTCTGTAAGTCACCTTCTGGCAAGGCAGGAAGATGATCACTGGAAAAAGCAGAATAACTTCTCTTTTCTTCCTCCTTCTTTCTTCCTTTCTTCCTCCGTCCCCCCCCCCCCTTTTTTCTTTCTCTCTTATGAAGTAAATACATGTTGCTTCAAGGACAAAAGGTGTAAAGATTTATCTTGACAATTTCTAAATGAAGATTTTAAACAATTGTGGTTAAGATGAAAGTAAATAAAAGTAACAGGGCTATTACTCTTTGCATTAGGAGTGTGTGTTTGTGGAAATGTGGGTGTTGGTGTAGATTACAGTATTGTGATGTAGCAGTACTGGTTTGGTTGTTTTTCTTTGTGACACGAAATGAGACTCTCTAACAGTGATCTTTTGGTATTGTAGTCAGAGGCGTGACTATATAGCAAGGCACTCAGCATGTAATTGCAAAAAATAGAAAAGTTTTGATAAGTAAATAAAAAGATATGAAGACAGCTAGTTAGAAACCACATCGGATGGGGGAGAGGCACTTTTGGGAGATGACGTTTCTGTAGATTCAGAGATGATAGTGTACTACATGGATAAGATTTGTAAACATCTTATCTGAAAGACTAGCATATAAAGACCTGTGATCATAATGTCCCTGTTTGGGGCATATTTTCTTGTGGTACTGTATTGTTTCCTTGGGAATGACAAAGGGAAAACCCATGAAGAATTGCACAGTGTGTGAAAAGAAAGGGAGATCCGGTAAGTAGCAACCATATACAAATAACTGTATCCTTTCTACCACTGCCCAGTTCATAGTGTCAATCAAAGCAGCTAAGTTGAGAAAATAACTTTTATTTAGGGGTTTACCATAGAATCCTCAGTGTTTGGTAATTCTGGGTTAAAACAGGTTGCTTCTTCCCTTGGTCAAAATAAAAAGTGTGTGTGTGTGTGTGTGTGTGTGTGTGTGTGTGTGTGTGTGTGTGTGTGTGTGTTAAGCTCAAATCTGAAAGTCGTTCTCAGTTTTACCAGCGGAAAGGGAGTACTGCAGATGGAAGTGAATATAGATCTTTCAGTTGAAAAATAGTATCTTAAGATCCCATGAGTGCTTCACAGACCTTGCCAAATCAAGTGGAATTTAAAGCAGCTCCCTCTTTCTTCAAATTTTTAATTGACTGTTTAATGAACTTTTAAAGAACAGCTGGGTATATACCAGACTATTAACTAAGTTGATGTTTTATCTGAATCCTTCCTATGCCAACGAATGTTGGTAAGGACATAAAAAAGGATAAAAAAGGCTTTTCCATTTCTGTCTTGTCTGGGCTGCGCTTTTTGGATTCCTTTTATACTGTCAGTCTTGCAAGTGTGCATCCCTTTCAATGCCACTGTTCAGAGAAAAATTATGTAAGTTTGTCTTCTTCCTCACCCCTTCACACAAGTCCACTTTTTTCCTAAATATACACACTGATAGCAGACTTGTACTACATGAATCACCTGGTTTTTTTATATGTATATTTTAGTATTTTTTTTAAGATGTTTCTTTGGAAAAGCACTTAGTTTTCTTTCTGCATAGCCACTTGCATAATTCTATTTCTATTACAAACTTAGTACAAATATTAAAAAGGAGCACAACTGTAGTAGGAAAAGATAGTGAATATTGGAAAGCTGCAGCTACAGATGTGAGAAGGTAGTAGTAAAGAGTGTGAGGACCAAGTTAGTCTTGAGTGGCAGAGTGACAGTTCCAGACTTAGCAGCTGGTTTTTATTCTTATGTCTGACAGACCAAATCTTTGACTTTGCTAACACTTAAGCTAATAATCCAAATATTATTTAGTTTATGTATGTATTAGAAAAGACCCTCTGCAGCTGAAGTCATTATTTTGTAATCCTCTTGAGGTGAATTGTGTGTTTTGCTGGTGCTCTGACCTTTATCTCAACCCAATAGGGCAAGTGTGGTTGGGTAAATCAATACTAGCAGCCTTGATTAAGAATCATCCAAATATAAGTGGCTGAAAATTGTGATGTAGTTCTGTTTTGGAGAACCCTGCTGTTAATAGCTCTGTTCCTGTTGTCTTATCAGTTAATGATAGGCAATGTGGATCTTCTATCTCCCTGTGTATTTGAGCGTTGCCTATTTAGGAGAATCTTTATGGTTCCCAAAACTAGGAATTTTGCTTTCTGTTGGCATATTTTTCTGAGTGATTTTACTCAGAAAAATTTTTCTGGGAGATTTTACTGTCTTCTGCCGTATATTGGAGTGCTTCTGGCTAACATTCCCTAGGCTCACTGGGGAGAACATCTATCTTCAGGCTCTAACTGGCATTATGGTCTTGGATCCTATCAAGGACAAAAAGCTACTAACCACATCAGTATCTGAGGGAGGGTGACTGGTGAAATTAAAGAAATCATTACTTTTGATGACTATTGTAGACTGATATTACAGAATTTAAACAAGAAATATTTAAAAGGGAATGTTTAGAAAGAGAATGGTAGAAACAAGCTAGAGTTGAATGAAGAAAGTAAATATTGTACATCACCTGTTTACTGGTATTATAGCCGTGACTGATGCTATGAGAACTTTTGTGGGTGGTGTTTCTGTCTGCTTCTCCCGCTGATTCTTCAGAGAGTGCGTAAGACTTGAGGGCTGGACAACACAATGTCTTGAAGACGGACAGCAGGACTCTAGTTTGTGTGCCAGTTTCTACTTGTTTCCTGTAATTACCCAGTTGCTGTAAAATATAGAAACTGTATAGCTGAGATTACTGCCTCTAGATGAGTGCTCTTGATAAGTCTTTAAGTGAGACCTGCTGTATCCTTCGAGAGTAAGTGTATCAAGACCTGTCTGCAAGGGAAAAGTAAGTCTGTAGGTACCAGCATGGTGGCACAATTCCATGTAACCTTGTGAGATGATTGTCAGAGTTTTAACCAAGTAATAGAATACCTTACAACAGCTAGTTCCTTGTTATGCTCAAAGTTATGAGTTGAGTTAAACTCTGAAGGTAGGTACCTTTCAGTATGAACTGTCTGAGAAATGTTGATGTCTGGTTAAGAGGGTGAAGTCTGAAGTCAAGGTGCCTGAAAGGTAACTGCTGAAATGGCTTACCAGTGTCTGAAGTTTTCTGTTAGATCAAGGCCATTTTCTTTGCTTGTCCCAGGATTCCCTTAGAAAATCATCTTTCATCTCTCTTTCTTCCCCCATACTCCCTTCCCCATGCATTGCTTTAAATTACAGAATAATTTACGTTTAAAGCACCTGAGATTAGATAGCTTGAGATCACSTATGAGAGACTAATATGTGGAAATTAATTGCATCCCATTGCATTCCTGTAATTAGGTGAAAGAGAGCACAGTATGTTTCAGAATAGAGAAAGAAGGGTGAAATTTTAAATATTTTTAAGGAACAACACAGCAGCAATGTGATAAAGATCTTGTATTCAGATTTTTCAAGTCAAATACGCTGCAAAACTGCCATTGTAAAGGAGATTAATGTCACAAAAAAGTAGTGTCAAACACGTTACCTTTTTCTTTTCATACAGGGTTTTCAAAAAACAATTTTAATGAAGATTTATGCATTTTTTTAAAAAAATATCATTCTATATAGACTTCATTTTAATAAAGCATAAGTTTAAGGAATAGTTCAGGCTTTCAGTTAAATGAAAGCTGATCTTTAAGGCAGCTGGAGCACCCATTTTGAAATGATTATTTATATTTGGAATTTATAGTCTTTGATCATTGTGAGTTAAGTGTTCATTCAAAAGATAGGGCTCTCTACAGAATCCTAAGATTTATTGTAATAGTCAAGAGGTTTTTTGTTTGTTTTTTCATTTTTTGCATTAATGTTCTACTGGAAAAGTGATCTGCCCCTTTTGACTGTATTTGGTCTATAGAATAAACCCAGGATTTTAAAAGCTGTATRGTAGCAGCAGTATATCAAAAGACAAACAAAATAGAAAAGCATCTTTTTGGATCAGTCTTTTGTATTGCATGGGTAGGAGCCTGTAAATGAAAAGATTGGGAAAGTGTGTGTGTAAATGTATTTCATAAAAAAAAAAAAAAAAGAAAAAGAAAAAGCCTAAATGGATAACTTTTATTTATAGTCGTGAAGAGACATTTGGACTGACCTAGTGTTTTACTTGAAATTTGTTTTTCATAAAAATGCAGAGTGCTGACTCTTTATTCAAGCCTCCTGACTTACTGACATTCAGAATAACCTGTTGAGTATGCTCATTCTTTATATTTGTATCAAATAGTATGTTATGCATGGAATATGCTTTAGCTCAACTGTGTTCCTARGGTCCTGTTTGGATCCACATTTGCCTCTAGAAATGGATTTCAGCAAATAATTTTGAAAACAGTCTGACTTAACCTAGCTCTGTTGGCAAGTGATGACTAGTAAGAATGGAACAGACTTTTTTCATGAAGGTGATTATTATAAAATGTTTCCAATACACTAGTGACCTTGAAGAGTGAAGCAGATCATTTTTCAAAGGCTGACATTGGAAATGGATTTTGGGATACAGTCCAAATCTATTGCAAATTATATTTAGTCTAAGTTCAAAGGGAATATTAAACCTTGAAAAGAAATTCCTGTGTTCTAATCCAGGTTAAAAGGAGCAAACTGGTATATGTAAAATTTGTTGTGTCAGAGGCAGAACTGACATGCAAAAAACATGTATGAATTTTAATGTGGATACACATGTGCATGTGCACACACATGCACRCACATGTGCACACATATGCACATGCACAGTTCTCTAGTAAAAAGATCTATAGCCAAGTTAAGATCCTTATGGTTTGCATATTGTTGTTGTTTGTCTTCGCCCCTAAGTATCTTACGCAAATGAGATGAATCATTCAGRTTTTTCTCCAGTTAGCAGAGGCTGCTAAAATGCTGTTTTCTCACTRTTTTTGTATAGCACAAACTTTAAAGTGATACTAACTCTTTTACCATATCTTGCTGAACTRTAGGAAGACAACCTAATTATTTTTTTTGGTAGGTCCCATCCTGGAGCAGTTGCTGAATTTCACACCAGTCAGTGTTGTTATGAGCAAACTTGGGAAATAGATCCTCCAAATTCTTCAGCAGCTGCTCACAATAGCTATGACGACCTGTTGCTTTTTCTCCCATGCAAGCCCACAGAGGATTCCTTTACTGGTACAAAGTTTACTTTCCTTGCTTATTGCTGTGGTTTCTTTCCAGTACCACTTAATATACATACTTTTCAAGAATTTGTTATGTTCCTGTTGTTCTTCCTATTTCTTATGTCTTGCTGAACTAGGACAGTATGCATCTCGAAGGAGGCTAGGGTTGTTACCGTTGCAGACTAGCACAGGTTAAACACTCTGAGCCCTGTGGGGTAAGATGGAAGCTTAGTTATTTGAGCTACTGACCTCTAAGGAAACCAGAAAATCCCACCTTGGATGCTTTGTGTGTGAGGAGGGTACATTGCATTCTTAATTCCAAGAAACTGCGTAAATCTACATTGTTGTTTTTGTAGAAGTGGAACACAGCACAGACTGGTAATGTTGGAAAAAAGTCAGTGTGTAAGATTGAATGAGTTCCCTGGCGGCTTTCTATCAAAGACATTTTTAAAGGCATTTGAGCACCAAACTGTTCTTTGTGCCTTTTAAAAATCTCTCATGTGAAAACAAAGGTAGTTTAGAAAGGCTTTTCCATTGGAAAGACTTTAGTAAGACTTCATATTAGTTTCACAATTTCAGGACAAACATTCTTAATCTAGTAGCTACTTGCTTACAAACAAAATTGTGCTTTCCCAAATGCATTCTTGTTACTAAGAATATGGTCATATGGTAATCAAATGTATCTGTCTGGAAGTTGCTTTCAGTCTTGAACTACATATTACCAGCATATTTTCTATGAATGACTAAGATATGCTCCGGAATAAATTCTGCTCCTGGACCTACAAGCTCAGATTTCCTGCATTTAAAATCAGTTACATCATTCATTTATATTGCATACTCAGTTACATCATTGATTTATATTGCATACCATGTAGGAGGTACCTGTAAGGTCAGGACCTCGCTGTGCTTCCTGGCCTATTGACGTGTTGTAAAAAAACAGTCCTTGCTGCAAAAAAAACCTAAAATTTTTGAAGACAAGGTTTAGGCCATAACAATGGTGGCAGAGGGTTACTTTTCTTGTATTTGTTAAATACGCATCTCTTCACAGAAAAATACATCTCAGTGACTATTTTTTAAACACCATCATGTCCAAAGAAAGTTGTTTTTTTGTATTGTGAGATATACATGTATTTTCAGTAATCACATTATTTCTGCTGTGGATCTGTGGATGTTTTATTTGTGCTTTTACTGCTTAAAAGCTAAAGCTGGCTTATTTTTCTAGTTTCAGTGTTYTAGCTTCTTAACACAAACTACATTTAAAAATGGTATTTTTGATTAAGTGAAGTTGCAGTAATGGGTCTAAAACTTGCAGAATAACTACACACATTATTTTTAATGAACTTTTTTTTTTTTTGTATTGGATGCCGTGTAGCGTCAGTTTACAGTATACCGTGTCCTTTCTAAGGAGTGTTAAGACTAGAAGGGGACCATCTGGGTTATCAAACACAAATCCCCCACAACTACAGGCAACAGCTCTGCTGCAGAAGGGCCCTCAGTACCTTTTCATATACCCTCTTCACCAAAGGCCAGAAAGCACTTCCCAAAACCTTAAAAGAAAGTAGAATGTTTTTAGTTAGAAGAAACTGCTGTTTCAGCTTTATCAGCTAACAAGAAAAACTGAAGTGTAATGAATTGCATATAAATTGCAAGAAAAAAAGAAAGCATAATTAACTGAGAATAGAGTTCTGAAGACTGAGAGATTTTGGAGCTTATTACCATCTACATTTTTGAAAGCAAAAATGAGCCGTTGGCTGGCACATGCGTTTATAAATCTCATACTGGTTTAGAAAGGATAGAGTATTGAAGAATGGCGGTCCAAAGCCTTATTGCTCTAAGCTGCAAGAGATATCTCATTTTGTAGTCTAAATTATCTGAAGTACAGATACAAACTAACCATTATGAAGACATACCAGTATAATGGTATAAGCATTCATTGTAAGCAGTATTTAGTGGGCTGATTTCAGTTAATTTGAGAAAACAACATCCTTTGTTCAGAGTAAGAAGCTCTCTGTGTTACCATAACATTATGCAGATCAGCACCTATTAGAGTAGCATTTAAGCTGATTTTTGTAGGAGGTTTTCAGAGACATAAAGGGGGCAGTCAGTTGTTTGGTTCCTTAATGAATTGAAAAGAGTGAGGTTCTCGTTTCCATCCTAGTCTTTTGAAAGACGTATCTTTTGTTTATATTTGGGGAAATGAATAGGTGAATACATACTTGATGTATCTGGAGTTTCTTTATCCRTGGCAGTGCACGCAATACTGAATCTATCTGCAGAAGAGTTTTCCACATGAGGGAATTTCTAACCATAGTTCTTTCTCCCTTGAGATCTCTATGCATAGTAGATAGATTCCTGCTGATTTTTAAGTATTTGTTATTTTTTTTCCAGAGTATTATTTTTTAATCATTTCTGTTGCTTTTGGGATAATTTTATATTATGAAGCAAAAAAAAAAACAAAAACAAAAACAAAAAACAAACAAACAAACAAAAAAAAGAAACAGACCCCTTCAGAACATTGGTAAGACTAGTATTAGCAAGGCCTGGCAAAACATTGTAAAATATGAAAGAAATTACTAGATAAAATTAATTGGCAGAAGGAAATAGATTATAGCAGTTATGAAAATAAAGATTTCAGAATCAAAACTTGAGAACTTTGACAATTTTCAGAAGTTTAGCCA
>NW_028185839.1:927766-1027336 GCF_003343005.1 Rhea americana
TTCTTTCATCACATAAAAAAAAAAAAAAAAAAAAAGTGCCCTTTTGTGAATAAAAGGAATCACTCACTGGAACCTTTAATACTGTGGGGAAAGATGGAATGACAGTGTTAAACGGGCACATCTGCATCACAAAAAAAAGCTATCGGTTCTTTCCTAGAGCTATTATGTGAGTGATCATAAACCACCTTAATTGTTATGCCAGTCAATATTAATATATGCAAATACATAAATTAAAGTGTATGTGCACCTACACATGCATCAGTTCACATACATGAAGTCTTAAGTGGGAAAGTCACGCATGTGGCTTTCTTGGTACAGAGTAAGTTCCCTCTTGAGGATAGGTTCTCTAGTGCTCCCAGCTGGGGTTTGACAGGTCTCACAGATCCTGCCCTGAATCCTCTTGGCTTCATTAGTGTCTGGTGTAAGCGTCGTGGATGTATTCATCTCTCACTTGCTGTGATTTGAGCTGCTTGCATAAATGCAAGGATAAAAACTGTCCCACAGGGATAACACAAGGAAAGACTAAAAATAAGGCTGTTGGTTTGCAGGTGGTACACCTGCTCTGCTGAGGTGTTATGAGCGGATTATGCTCAAGTAATATAAATCAAGAAGTCTAATTAGGTTGTTTATCGTAACTATATTCTTAAACTGCTTGCATCTTTTTGCCCTCTGCACAGATTATTCAGTTTACTTTGGTGTATCTTCAAATGATTTTGTTACCTTCAAATGATTTTCAGTGATGCTTAGAGGAAAAGTTAGTTGATCTTGGAAAAATAAAAGTATGTATTAAAATGATTAGTGTTTTAATTTTTATTTTTATTAACAGTTGGCAGCTGGTATCTATGACCATCTTCTCTAGATCTTACTCAGGAATAGCTCAGGTAAAGCTTTGTTAATTTGACTGGTAATTTTGTGTATCAGAGATTGTAAGACTTGTTCCCAAGTGTCTTGTTTAGTTTAAATACTTCCCATACTTACTTAGTTTACAATAACAACTGAAATTATCAGAAGACTTTTAAAATGACTTTTTAAATTGTGGTAATATACAATTATAACAGCTGTATAGCAAGTTATGAAATAACTTTATAGATGCAAACAGAAATTTTATGTAAAATAATTCAAGTTCACTCATGCTTCCATAGTCAGTACACTATATAAGGAGTACAGAACACTAGTGCATAAATTCCAGAATATTAAAATAGGTAGCAATTAAAAGTCAAGCAAAGTAAACCATGGGAAGTTCCACCCGAACACAAGTGGGAATTTCTTCACTGTGAGAGTGACAGAGCGCTGGAACAGGTTGCCCAGARAGGTTGTGGATTCTCCTTCTCTGGAGATACTCAAAGCCTGCCTGGATGCAACCCTGTCTAACATGCTCTAGGTGACTCTGTTGAGCAGGGTGGTTGGACTAGATGGTCTCCTGAGGTCCCTTCCAGCCTTGTCCATTCTGTGATTCTGTGAAACAACAAAAATGCCAAAATAAGGGCCTGTGTATTTCTCCAGTGATTGTGGAGCTCTGTCTCTTCCATCTTTATGCAGAATGTTTCCAACAAGGCCAGTTCTTTCATAACGCTTATAAAGAAGTATCAAACATACCATCACAGAAATAGAAGCACTCTCATATCCTAAGTGTTTCATCGCTCATATCCTAAGTAACCTTGATACTGGCAGGTCTTTTTTTTGTCTGGTCATATCCCTTTTTAAAAGTAAGTTGTTGATTGTTGGGAAGCAATTCTGCTTARTATTTCCAGTACAAAAACGTAAAGCATCACATCTGACAAATAATGCATGATCCTGAACATTAAAAAAAAAAAAAACCCACCGGAGAGCATTTGATACAGAATTTCCCAGTGATATCACCCTAGTGAAAGGCAGGCAGCAATCATGCAGGTTAAGCATGGGGACTTCTGTTAGTATTTTTATAAATACTACATTGGTTACCTCTTYAGAGGTTTATTGTCTAGTTTTTTTATTTGTTTCGTGTTGCTTTGCTACTTGCATCCAAAGGGTTACCTCTTGTAAATGTCACACCTTATGTCTGCAGGAGACAAGGAGTAGCTTTAAGTAATCCATTTGMCAACATTTAGTAAACACTATTGAGTGCCAATAGTGCTTTGTATTCTGTCTCTAGTATATATCATGGTGCAGTGCCAGACCTGATTTGAGGAGGTTCAGGARATTTAGATTGAGCAAGCAGAGTTCTTTGGGTAAAAATAAAACCCAGGAAAATTACCAGGAGGCACTATCCAGCAGACTGATTATCAGTTGGAGAATGATGCAAATCCACCTCAAGAGTAGGTCTCATCTTTCTGGGGATGCTTTCCTAAGAAGTCCTCAAAGACTTGAGACTACAAAGCTGCAACAGACATAAGGCCTAGCTAAAGAAATACAAAAAATAATTCCAGCTTTTGTGTCTTTGCCAGCCTTCACAGACAATAAATCATAACATTTCTAGGGAAGCTTTATACTGGTCTGTTTTTGAACCACAGGTAAACTGTCTGGACAGGCTAGATCTTTTTGTCTTTAGGTCTCTGGAACTGATGCTTTTTGATATATTTATAATACATTCCCATGCCAGTTCCTTGGAGGACTCTAGCATGTGTCTTTAGAGTGCATGAATGTATTAATATGCTGAGTGCTTCTAGAGGGATGTTAGGTGGGGAGCTTTTTTTAAAATCATCAGAAAATTATTTTGATGGGGCAGCACACAAATCAATGTAAAATTAAGTAGGTAAACTACATATGACTTTAATGTTAAATAACTATAGCTGCTGAGTTGCTCTTCCAGTGGGTATGAGCTTTCCCTAAGAACCAAGTACAGCATATATATTTCATGCATTCTGCATTTGTGCTGCGGATTTTACTGATTCTGAATCAATAAACATAGAATTAGACATTATGTGTGAATATTTTGTCTTCTCCAAGTGAATTTAATCAGTATTACCATAGTCAATTAATTTTGAACAAATCTAAGCAGGCTAAATCTAAGCAGGAACAGGCATGTATTCATAATAATCAGCCAACACCTATATTAAATGTTCAGATTAGAATTTTAACTTGAATTAAAATTAAAGTGAAGTGCATTTGCCTTTAACTAGTTCCTTGGAATTAATCATTGTTGAAGTACATATTGAGCCATTTCGTCTGACCTTTAGAAGAATGCCTCTAAGTGTTGCTCCTTGGCTGAGACGTTAATATGCTAGTCATGCTGGTGACCTGTTCCAAAGAGCTGAAATACCAGCTGYATTTGCATTGATCTACTAGTGAAGAGTACTATTTTAGAGCTGAGTGTTGTTCTCAAATCACAACTGTATATACTCATTGAGTGATAATACAACAGACACTAATTATGTTGATGAAAATGCATAAAGGTAAGTTTTTAGTATGATTAGTATGAGATATCTTCTTTATATATGATGGGAATTCTTATATAATAGAAAATTGTTCGTAGAGGCACTCATTACAGCAACATCAATGTGCCTCAACAGTAATGAGGACTGTCCTGATAGCTACTGTACAAAGCCACCAGGGCGGACAGTTACTATCTTCCTGGGAGCATATGATGKGGATGGATGAGATGCAGGGCAAGAAGGGAAATGGTGACAGTGGGGAAGATYTCTTGACTAACATCACACATCTGGGTATTGCCTCAGGGAATAATTTTTTTGTCAGTTTTCAGGGGACAGCTTGTCTGTGGCTGCAGGATCACTAGCTCATTGGCTTCTAATCAGCGAGGTGCCTCCCTAATGAGCTGTGCCAAAATTCACATCCAACACAGTGCACAAGCAGACGAGTCTGCTAGGACTAGCAGCTTGGGCTCTTGCAGTGGCAGAAGATGAGGAGGTKTAGGGGATATTTTAGGAGGTTTTAGGATGGCTTAGGGGCAGGAGCCTTGTGTTTCTGCTGCGGCTTTTGCTGCTCAGCAATTTCTGGATCACCTTGGCTCAGCTGCTTATATTGTACAGTGGCAAGGAGGCAAAGGCAAGGCAGCCTTTGAGTTAGGACCACGGATGGCACAGAGGAGAAGTGCAGAAAACAGTGAACGGTGTCTGGATGTTAGTGAGTCCATGTGCTGTCCTATACTGGCTGCCATAACCTGGTCATTATTTTAGTCATCAAGTTTTTCCTATTGATGCAATAAAAAATGTAATGAAAATTACTTAAAATTTCAGTGTTCAGTTGTTGTGGAGGTCACCCTTGAGTCTTGGCCAGATGGTTGAGTTAATTTTAAATCCTGCCATTACCACTGCATCTTTGAGATGGGAGCTTCTGACAAGACAGATTCAYTCCTGTAATGTTTCTCTTTATTTTATTGTGTCTTGAACGTAGAACTTCAAGGTAGCGCTTTTAGCTCGTTTTAAAAGCAGGAGTAYGCTTTGTAACTACAAATGAATAGAAACAAGATTTATCAGCAGTACTTACATGGCTGCATGCGTTAAATGAACAGTGGGAAGCAGAAAGTGTTAGGGGGAGTAAAAAGAGCACATTATGCTACTGATTTTGTACAGTGGGGGGGGGAGATGTTACAACTTTCTTTTAAGATGTTTTAAGTGTTTCTGCAGTGGAAATAGCACAGTCTTTCGGTGGTGATGCTCTTTCTGTGTATCTGCRCAGTACCTAACCTGTTTTGAGTATTTTCATGATGCAGTAATAATAATATTATTATATTCCCTGAAAGTAGATGAAATAGAAATGATTAAAAGGACTTTTCTGTGGAAAGAAAGATGTGATCAAGGACCTTATGGAAAAGGAAATACGGATAAATATACCCAATACCTAGCAAATCAATAAACTGCTACCAACAAAGGGGTCTCAGAAGAAAACCCAGAAATTTAAATCACATATTCTCCATTAATATTCCTTTGAGTATTTGATGGGAACTTTGCCTAAGTTGTCCATTTATAAATCAGGTTTTTTTTCCCTAAAATAAAGCATAGTCTATCCTAGCCTCACCACATCAAACTGGAATTAGTTAAATCTCACCAGCCTGCTGCCTCCTCAGATGAGGCCCCATGGCAAATGATGTTCCTCCACTGTTTTCCCTGAGGCTGCTAGAGTTAGAGCTGGTGACCTGTATGTTGTGCTTCCTGGCAYGTCTCAAGTGTGTCGCTTCAGAGAGGGACCCTCTCATTCATAGGCAACTGGAGAGTTCAAATTGTGAGTGTTCAGAATACAAATGCATTTTGTTTTTTCAAAATCAGYGCGTATGTTGATTACAGTGATAGTTTGATAATGTACGCGCTGTGATATGTGAGAGTTCAACTACTAAGTGCCTGACTGGAAAACTTGTTACAGTTTGTGAGTTGGCATGTAAAGGAATACAATCTTTTTATAGATCCTAAAAATTACTAATAGCGATAAAGTTCTGTTTTCTGCTGATAGTATTCTAGCATGAAGTATTGTGTATTTTGTAAAAGAAAGAAAAGACATGGGAGAGAACTCACTGAAGCTCCCTTCTCTTTACATWGTAATATGGAGAGATGACTCAGTTAAAAAGAAGTTTGTCCATTKAACCACTGTCTAAGTTGTTAGAGTGCTTTGTAGTCAAAATATGCAGGATTTGGTGATTACTCTGATTTATCCCAGAAATGTTCTCTTTTCAAAAAATAGTTTCCAATAATACTTTAAAGCATTTTGGCACTGAAATCTTAGGTTCATACARCAAGCAGGTGCAGTATGATCAGTGGCATGTTAAGCTTAAAGCTTTTACAGCTTAAACTGTAAAACTGTGACCTCAGAATATGGTCTGAGGTTTGTGGTCATCACAAGCAGTTCTTTGAGCCAAACGTATGCATGCAGAAGTCACTCATCTGACTTCAGGTGTCTTGTGTCCATTCAAGAGAAGGTCCAGAATAATGAACGCAGGGGGTACAAAAAAGATAATTCATTTTTGGGTCTATGTACTTCAAAATCTAACACTGAGATCTGTCAGTGTCAAGGGCGCATATGGGTGCTTGCCTCAGTGATGGGGTTTGACATGGTCATTCTATGTGACGGAATATAATAGCTACATTCATTTATAACGTAGGCCTTCCAAATGCCTTGTTGAGGTTGACTTTTAATTTCTTTCTCCTTGTGGTGCTGAACCTTAGCCCAGGTTTTTGTAAGTGAATGCTCATTTCAAATTTACAGGATTGATCCCTCTCTGTTTAGACTTCAGAAATCCAGTGGAGTAGGGATTGAGTCATTTGTTTCAGCTCTTCCTTGTGTTTGTGCTGGCAGGTGCTAGGTACAAGCTCTCTTAMTGGAATTCTGTTCGACTTCTCTACATGTTACTCTGTTCCCCTTCTTAATGTTGTTTTTAACATGTCTTTTTTGAAATGAGATGAAATTAAGGAAGAAAAGGTCAGTAATAGGAGATCTCCCTTGGAGGAGTGTGCAGTATCTGACACCAGTATCTAAGTCCCTCGTATCCTTGTGACAGAAGCTGACATTCAGCTGCTTTGGTGTTCACATAATTTGCAGGCAGCATCACCATTTGTGTTCAGTAATAAAAGGGCAAATGAGCATTTTGCATTCAATGTTACTCAAGTCCTTGAGACTCCAGCATATATTTAAAAGTATAGCACTGATACTGATGAGTATGAATCTGCGTTTTCAAGCGTTTTGCTTTTATGACATATTCTATCCCATGATCACAAAAAAGTTATTGTTCTAAGCCCCAATGGGAAGCTGATTAAGTATATGTGTGGGTAGCAGGACAGAACAAAACTGTTGTTTTATTGTCATCATTATTATAAAGACCATAAACGTTTCTGTTACTTCTGCTTTCCAGATGCTCCACTGACAACCCATTAGGGAAGCATTTTAAGCTGAACTCCATGCTGTAAGGTAATTAGAGTCTGTACTGTAAGAGTAATGCAAAGTTCGAGATTCCTGATCTCTTTTCCTTTACTCCTGTCAAGTTTTACTTCAAAGTACTTTTTCAGGTGGCTGATGTCACAGGCAGATAATGTGTATCTCTACACAGACTGGCACTGATTGCAGCTGACTGCAGAATTAGTTTTTTGAATGACATGTTTGAAAAGACACAGCTACAGGCTAAAAAAGGCTTAGACCTGGCTGAGTTATCTGTTGCAAATCATTTGTATGAGAAATTAAGTCTTGTTCTTCCTCTCTCTAATGTGTTGATCGAGAAGCGTTAGCTGCTCAGTCCTGATTTGCAGCTGTAGATAGCCTCAGTGAGTGACTTWAAAAAGTGGATCCTTAGGAAGTAGTTAAATATTTCAGAGTTTCCAGTGGATACTTGTTATACAAGTTTAGCATATAAGTATGCGTATTACGTAACTATAGCAAGCAGCTATAAATAGGTTACTAGAGGCCTAAGACATGGTGAACACTGAATACACATTTGCCCGTGGAGATGAGTATTGATAATAAAAGCAGCTGGACGACATCTTAGAAATATTTGAAAACACAGAAGTAGCGCTTTTGCTTGTTTCATTTTGTTTTCAGGTGATGTTGCAGCACAGAAAATTCTAGGGTGTCAAGAAAAAAAAATCAATAAACCTGCATGTAAATCTCTAAGAGTTGACTTTAAAGAACAGCTTTCTTACTGTAGAAGTGTTTCTGGAACTTAAATGACTTTGTATTGAATTTGCTTAGTTTGCRTGCGTATCCTCCTTTCTTCTGTCATTTCCTTGTAATTTCACTGATATATATTTGATATATCAGCTGTCTATTTAAAGTATGGTATAATGATGACATAMTAAACATGCAAAGAAGCATGTGAAAGAACCTTGACAGGCTTCTGGTTTACCAGCAGAARGTTTACTAGATTAGGCTGGTGTTCCCAAGTGGACCTATGTGAGTTGTTTACTTAATTTCTCTTAGTACTGAAAATCAAGTCGTGGTATCAGCTGAGTCAGCAGCAAAATCTTCCCATCTTTGCTGCTGACCACCTTGGGCTCTCAGCCTTACTAGAGCCAATCACAATTTGCAGTTCGCTTCAGAATAGTAACTTAGTAATTTTGATATGACTTCAACCATAAAATGAGTTCTCAAAAGCACAAGGCAGCATGAGATACAAGAAAACAAATTCTCATTAAGAAAAATATTCAGTATGCATAGGAAAAGAAAAAACATACAGAACACAAAGACTTCTTTTTAGTACAAGGATTCATATCTTTGGAAGGATGAAATTGTCTTCATCTTTCATGTACCAGCCTTATGGCTTTTCACCTGTRGTTGTTCCCAGTAAGACAGATCAATAATCCTCTTGACCGGATTGAAAAGCGTAACCRGCTAGAACCTGCTTTTGGTGTCACATGGGACTTCAGTGGTCTCTATACCTGCCCTGATCAGGTTGACACCACTTTCTACAAAATCCATCAGCAGTACTTAGGAACTTCTTGTTGTTTTGGCCACAGCGAATGAGTATGGCATGTAGGTAAGTGCTTTCTCTGCCTAAGAAGGGGTCACCCACTTCAGTGAAACTGTAGCTTGCGGATTATGCTGGTGCACRGATATCTTTGTGATAAGTCTACTACTTATAGCTAAGGCAATTGCTTCTCTAGCTCATGTTACAATTAGTTGTGCTTTTGGTGTGGAAACTGTGGTTTCTTGTAAAGGTAGCCAAGGCACTCTGGAAGTTCAAGTACTGCTTCCTGTGCTGTGCTGTGTAGCTCTGTGCCAGTACATAGGAGGCCTCAGTTTCTAGGGTTGTTAAGCTTCCACCTGTCAGATTCGTATAACAATCTAAGAATAAAAAAAGAAAATTCTTTTTTGTGAGATCTCTTCATTAGAGGTAATCCAGAGACTTTATTTCTTTAGTTTTGCTGGTGTACTTATTGCACATGGCAATAATTATCTGAGATAAAAATCTATTGTACTTTGACTCCTGTTGGTAGTGAAGCTCATTACACCCCCATTATAATTATTACTGTCTTTATGTATACCTCGTTAAACACTTCAGAAGTAGGCATCCAGGGGATGCTGTTTTAAGAAACTATTCAAGTGATCAGGATGAATTATGTAAGATGCTAACAGTATGTTCCCTCTACTTGACTTAAAATCTTAAAAGATCTGTGATGCATAATAATCAGAATGATATAAATAAATATGGTTATGTCTAACAGTGCTCTGATGCCTTCTCAGTATGCATTTACTTTACTGATACAAATTTAAATCTGGGAATAGCCTTATTAAAGGCAATTTAGGAGTACACAACATGGCCAGCAAACAAATGGCACCTCTACTTGGAACGCTTAGAGAAGTGTACATCCTGCAAAATGTAGCATAGGCAAGGGGGAGTTCCCTGAGGTRGAAATGCAAATAATCAGTAATAACTAATAAAAATCACTTTGCTCTTAAAATTATGGTGATTGCTCTTGGGTACTGAAGCTGTGTGTAACACAGACTCGCAGAAATCATTAGGTTACAACTTCAGGTTTGTAGTGTGGATGAGATAGGGCAAAGCCAAGGAGGTGAAAATTATTATGAACGTAGCCATTCTCTGACTTGCCCATTTTTCTTTGACAGCTGTTCTCTGTTGCATGTAGGAGATAATGTAAACTTACACTAGAACATGAATTTCATTTCAGTGCTGAAGGGCTTCACTTTCAAAATGTTCTGTGATGGCTTTCAACATGTGAAAGCCTACTTTTCTAGTAAAGATGATCTAATTTTTAGGAATGTATTTCTGCTCTACAAAGTGACTCCTAAAAAATTCAATTGTCAAGTGAATCACAGTGCAAAGTGGATTTATTTAATAGCAGGAAAAGACTTTCAAACTCTGAATTGGTTTGAAAGATCGAGCAGCAGTCTTTCCAGCTTTAGGCATGACTGTTAACAAAGATGCTGTTGTGTGAAAGCTGCATTTATTAGCACTTTTATAACCTAGTAATTTATGCAGGGATTGAACATGTCCGAAGGTGCTATTTGAAAATAACAGACTGCACAGTTTGTCTGCGGAATAGAGCAAATTTGACGAGTACACTGATGAAACAAAATTCCATTTAACTTCCCACAGTAGAACATGGTTTGTAGTAGCTAGTGAAAAAAACAAACTTTTTGAAGCTAGAATTAGTTGCTTGCACTGTGAATGTGCTTCAGAGAACTGGTGGATAAAGAAATGCCACTTTTTTGTTTGATATTTTTGATCATRTTTTGATAAAATTTTAAGATAGGGTTTTTTTTCCACTGAAATAGTGGTATTTATTTGTAGTCTCTCGTCCTCTTGCTGAACTGTTACAGCAGTAAAGCCTACCTGACAGAGTGAAAGCAGCAGTGGYGATCTCGATGGCTGCTTTGCATCCTAGATGTARTAGGGGGWGCAAGTTGTTTGTATTGGAGATACRCTCAGGTCTGTTTAGGAGTCCAGGTTTCTGATACTCAGAAGTTATTTGAATTGAGATCTCATTTAGACTTGTCTTATGTTCTAGGGCAGAAACTTGAAATATCAGGCATTCATCCACATGCCTCTGGTGATTTATTAAGTAACAGCTGTTTCAATTAAACATTTTACTTTCAGTCACAATGAAAAGACTGGTGATGGTTTGACTCAGTAGAAATTCTAAAAAGCATATTAAATATTTAAACAATTTTTYTTCCCCTGATTGCTCAGAGAGGCATCCAGTGTGCATCATCTGTTGGTGATCATACAAAGYCACTGCAGGGATTCCTTTCGACTACGTAGATGAAGTACCCTGCCCCTCCTGCTCCTTCTCGCTGAAGACGACCTGATGATTTCATTGTTGTTGCAAGAGTAATTAAAAAAACATACAAAGGAGGRAGTTGAACTGAAATATCTAGACATTATCCCAGTCTTTACATCTGCCCTTAGTAACAGAAGAACATAATGCTGTATTTTAAGGAAAATATGAAACTCAGTCCACAGAATAGTAAGAYGAAGTTTGCGCCCTGATGTGCATTATCAGCTTGTCAGAGTAGCTGCCCATTTGTGCTTGCTCATTATTTATTTTTCTTTTAAAATCCTGTCAAGTTCCACTGGCTTATCCTATTTTCTGTTTTAGTGGTGAAAATGAAAGACCATTTCATATTTCAGCTTCTCTGTTTCTTTCTTTTTAAACATGGACTACTGTTTGAGTAACAGCCATGACACAATTTTGATACTTCAGGAAGTGTTGTGTTGAGCATCACTTTGTCCATGGTACAAAATTGAGATTTCCTTTTGTTCTTTTTTTTAAACACAGAAATATGAAATATCGCTGCTCTGAAATAAGACTGTGTCCTTTCAATTTCACTTTCAATTTGTTTACCAAATACCCATCAACTTATGCACAAAAGTACATTGATGCACATGGAGTGGGACTCTCTGAAACATGGGACCTGGAGAGTCCTGCTAGGGTGCAAGGAGAAGCATCCTGGCCTGAGCCAAGAGCTGTTCTGTTGGCAGAAAACATGGGGGACTTGCAGGCAATTTTGTGGAACATGCCAGAAACCTACTACTTCTCAGTCAGCGCTGGCCGACTTCAAAGGGGGCTCAGTGACTGAGTGCTGCTTCCTGCRCTGAAGTAGTAAGACGTCCAGAACACAGAGAACGTTTCCTAGGTTGTCGGCATGTCTCGGAAGGGAAAGAGGAAGGATCAACGCTTTCTGCRTAACCTAATGCTTAGTAAAAAATGAAATAATTTTTAGGATTAATGGGAAACATATTGCAGTCCTTCTGTTTTGTTTTCTTGTGGAAATCTAGAAGATCCTCCCACGCACACACTTCCAAGAATGCTGTTCTGGAGACAGATTCCTTTTAAAGAAAGGTTTAATAGAATAATGCTGCCAGGTGGTTTGACAGATGTGTAGAACCAGAGYTGCATAGTTAGACAGCAAGGGGATTCTTGGCATGTGTCGCAGTACTTACTAGATACAGCTTCTCGCAGAGGTTCCCGTTGCAGCCGGCAGTGGCATACGCAGATCCAGGCTGGCCCTTAGTAGACAGGGAGGAGTTGAAACAGGGCTGCACTCCTGCTCGGCGGTGTGCTTTGCGGTTGTAACATGAACTGAGGCTTCCTAGAATAGACCTGTAGGAAATCTTGTCTCTGCTTCTTTAGGAGTGGTTTTAACATAAACCCCCATGCAGATTTTGTGGTTTTAAATATTTTAAGTGTGAGTATTTGAGAGATGAAAAGCTTTGTAATATCTGAGCAAAACAGAGCCAAGTTTCATGTAAAGGGGGCAACAAATGAACATATTCTGTCAGACAAAACATCAGCTAACTAGATAGAATATTTAAAGAGTCCTGTATCACCAATAATCTTTTTTGTTAAACCAATTAAAAAATAAATATTTTTGCTTAAATTTGGACCACATTCAGAAGGTCAGAAAGAGTGTACAGTGTTCTGCTTTTGCTGAAAACCCAGAATTTTAAGAGAATGTATTAAACATTGAGAAGAGCTGAGTTTCTTGTAGTATGTATCAAAACAATTTAAGTTAAAAAAAAAATCTGGACTTTGAATTCTCTAATATTCTTGCATTTTTCAGAGAGGCTGCTATTCTTATGAAAATGCCTTTTGAGGAAGGTTCAGCATTTCCTGGGGAAGATTCAGTAATCCTACTACTACTACATGTTGAGGTTTGACTAATGCTGATTCTTTTAAGATTATCCACAGTACAATTAGATCTCTGTGAATCCTAAGGAAAGGAAAATCCTTTGTCACTAGAGCAGGGAATTGTGAGCTAAGGAATCTAATCTCAGGCTTTTCAAGAAAACTTGCTTAAGTTACAAAGACTCTTTTTCTATTTTTCCATGTATAGAACAAATACTTCAGTTTTCTTTATAGCGATAGTTCTATTTTAATTTAGTTGTATTATGTCATATTTTAATTTCCTTTACAGAGTAATTTGAGAATTCTAGGTAACTATTTTCACTGAACAGTTATTTGCTGGGAGGAATATGTGTTGTGTTTGTTGTAGGATAGAGTAACTTCTCTTTCCCAACTGCTAAGAAGTTCAACAGTATAAAGATACCCATTCTGGGGAAAAAAAATGATTACTTTATAGTTCAATCTGATGAGCTGTAGCGCAACTAGAAGCCTAAAGGCTTAAATTACTGCTTGAGAAAGTACAGCTTTTCATTTCACAGGGAACCTTTCCCCCCTGACGATTTATGGACTAGGCTTGGCTGTACTCAGGCCTCTGGTTTTCAGATGGTGAAAGATGAGCAGGGAAAGTTTTATCTCCAATTCTGTCTTGGGCAGCCAAAGCTAATATTGTTACATCTCGCTAAGATTTGTTAAACAAACCATCTACAAAGATCAGATTTATTTAGCCATTATTGAATTACGCCAGCTCATATAAAGTACGAGCCTACAGCACACCAAAAGGTGATGTTGTAAATAGAGCCCACTCCATTTCCCTTGTATAAACAGAGCTTAGTGTCACAGATTCATGCATTTGTATGCTGCAGTTGTCTCTCTACTGAAGTACACCAAATAAGGTCTCAAAATAGAGTGTGTTTAGCTTTCCAGGTACTAAGTCAGATCAGCAAGCAGTGAGGTTTTTTTTYCCTTCTTTCTAAATCTTGTCTGATAACAAAGTTTTTCTGAAAAATTCAAGCTTTGTGGAGTGTTTGGTGGTCTTTTCAACCATTAGAAGAGGTAGAGCTCTCCCAAATGTTGTTGATTCTACTTACCAGTTCTGAAGGCTTATAATATGCATGGATAATGCGGAAGTAACGTTGTCTCTCCTGTATGCAGGGAGGCAGTTCTGCAGGTTGGAGTTTTTTGTATGAAATCYTAGAGGGTTATTCAAAGGAGGCACTTCATTTTCAAGTTAATGTCCTCGCTGATCGTAACAGGCACCAGTTGCTGTGTTACTTAGTTTGCATAAGCATGATGGGTTTTGAAGCAACCGGCTAATATGAATAAATTTGTTAATGGCACAGGAACTGTGAGTTTGCTGCTATTTCTACTTGCAATCAAGAGAACTTACAAGTTTTGGGGTCCAGAGTTGTCTTTGCTCCCTTCAATAGAATATACCTGAACACCTTGTAACAAGGTTCTCATCATATGGCAAATGTCTCACTAGTTGGCTTATGTTCACAGACTGCTGGTGGTGCACCAAAATTCAAATACCCAAATGCACAAAATTTTGGAGGTATAATTTAGAATTTGAGATAGTGTTTTTTTGGGGGGTTGGTTCAGGCTCCCTAGGATCTGT
Source organism: Rhea americana (assembly GCF_003343005.1). Taxonomy (NCBI): domain Eukaryota; kingdom Metazoa; phylum Chordata; class Aves; order Rheiformes; family Rheidae; genus Rhea; species Rhea americana. Next base: position 941,882 of record NW_028185839.1, read on the forward strand.
TATGACAACTGGTAKCTAGCTTATATGCAGACATTCCAATTGTCTGTCTGTTGTTGGCACTGCAGTTCATATATGTGTAAAACAAGGAATAAACCTCTGCTAGGTTGAAAAGATACGACGTATTATCCCTTTTGCATTTATGAATTCAAATTTTAGTTTTAAGCAAGTAACATCTGTTGTGAYGGGGTGGAATTGTGGTTGCTTGCAGGAGTATAAAACATTATTGTTTACTACAAAAACCGATTCAGCATTAATTTTCCATCCATTTTGAAAGAAAAACGGCACAAAACCATCAAGTTCATATTTTTCAGTTTTATTTGTTTAGCTGTCTTTTTTTACTGTATGTTTCTATACATAAACATAATTGAATTTAAATTGTAATATTAAGTTTAAAACCTAAGCAATTTAGTTCAGATAGCATAAGGTATGTGGGTACAGGTTTTGGCCTGGAAATATGATCCGGCATTACCAAATTGAGATGATTTTCCCTTGGAGATGATAATCTGTTGCCATGCCATGCTTAAATATAAAGCACAGAGCAAGTTTTGCAGTTGTCATTGCAAGCAATTTTTCAAATCTGTGAGTGAGAAACTCCCATTTTGGGTGAGGAGGTATTCCAGATACCATGCCAATATGAAGGTTAGCTTCTCTGCTGAGGTCTCCAAGGAGGAAACCAGCTACAGCCAGTCGTTTGTCAAATGACCAGAGTTATACTCCTCACTCGTCGTATGTAGGCTTTCAGATATCCCACAGGAGCTACTTTTGTCACTGCCGATCCAACTGCAGTCGGGCAGGCTCAGTTGCACAAGGGCTGGTTTACTCTTAGAAGTCAATGGGCTTCTGTGACTGACCAGCAAGCCCCTACAGTAGAAGAAGGCTCAGATGAGATGGGCAAGGGYGATGCACCCACGAAGCTTGGGGAAAAGGCAGGGTGTGACTGACAACAGCTGTTGCACAGAAAGGGCRTAGGGTCTGCTTTACTCATCAGTGTCGGTCACACACCTAACTCAACTTCTTGTCTAGGTTTGGATTCACTCTGACACTAGTTTTTGCTGAGTAGAGTTTTCGTTGGCTGTAACGTTGTTATTGACTTAAACAGAAGCTGAGGTGAGCCAAGAAGTGGTTCTTAAATTACGTTACCATACATCTTGAGCTGCTTCACAAAGTGAGTCTTGTGCAGGACAAGAGGATTTTGGTTAAAACTTCAGCCTATGTGAAACGATCAGAAGGAGGCAGAAAAGCATCTCTATTAGAGCAACTGCTAGCTTGAGATAGCTGCATCTCTGTAAATACAGTCCGGTAATCTAGCTTGCAAAACAGTTCACATGTAWTTTGCCTTTTGGAGTAGGGTTTTTTTCAGTCTGGAAGTTAGTTGTTGAACTAGACTCCAAGTAAAAGCACATGTAAGAATAGTTGAGAGGAGACCGCAGATGAAGAGAAGTGGAATTTATGAAGTGCAAGGAGAGCAAAAACGGATAATACCATGGAGGAAAGCAGAGATTAAGTTGTGGTGGGTCTCTAAGCAAAGATGAGAGCCTGAGTGGGAATTCTCTCTATTCCCTGGTCTGGTCTGTACCCTCCGAGCTGCGTGGGAGCGCTGACGCCAACTCCCATATGACCTGTGTTTGCTCCGTGCGGGGGAAGAGGCATGGAAAAGCAGACAGGCACACAGATACTCATCTTGCCTCCCTTCAGTTTTAAACAGTAAATTGTGATGTTGTGTGTGGTGTAGTGGTAGTATTGTTAAAAGCTGTATTTCTCTGCCTCTGAAAGACAACTGATTGAAAGCAATGAAATAAAGTTAGCAAAAAGTTAGCATGTTCTAAGCTGCTTCTCTAGAATCCAAAGTTAGAAATGGAGTGTTACTGCTTTTGGTGAGGACCACGCAGTTGTCAGTGTTCAAGAAAAACTAGTTTCAGTGAATTAAGTATATGAATAGAAACCAGCACCTAGAGTTTTTTCCAGATCAGTTAGGCACTTCAGTAACTTTATTCTGCCTTTGTTTATAAAAAAAACTCTCTAAGTTCTTGCAGTGATTTGCATACGTTTTTAAGGTACAGAGGGCTGTAAATAGGAAATCTGAAGAGATTTAAGCTGCCAGAATTTAAAAGYGTATCTTAATTTTGAAGGAAAAGAAAGTTAGAATTTTTCTGATTGTTTCTAGACTGTCATTATAACCTTATCATTGCAACCGATGTTGTTTTTCTTCTTTTCTCTATTATTTATTGACTTGGTTTGTCCTTTATTTAGTTTTCAAGCTATGTTGCAGCTAGGAACATCTCTTTCTTGATTCGTCTGTGTCGTTTCTAGCACACTTCTGGGCATAATTATAATCATAAAAATCTTCGAAACCTTTCCACCTGATGTCTTGTTATCACTAAAGTTGAGATGTTCTATACTGGCACCATAAAAATAATTAAATAAAGTCTTTTTTTAGACTTCAAACACTTGGAAGATGATAAAAACAAACAAACAAGGCTGCAGTTTACCTCTTTGCAGCATACAAAAATATCTGTTTCATTGCAGTATCTTAAATTCTCGCGTAATCTCTCAAACCCCTATGAATAAAGCATTGGATTACCAAGTAATACCCTTAGGCTCCATCTAAACCATTGCATTAGGAGAGATATTGCTGATATAATGTTTTCCAAGTTGTAGCTGACTCACATGGTGCCTTCCCCCACCCTTTAAGATCTTGCAGAGATGGTAAAATGTCTCTGACTCTTTCTCTGATGGTCTCTTTTTGGGTGACTTTGAGGTCTACCTAGGGTTTTGCAYATAAGAGACAGAAGCAGGAAAGCTGGGTGCTGTTCATGAGTGTGCCACTGAGTCTCTAACAGAACTTTGGCAAATTGTGTAATTTCCTTCATCTATAATATTAATAAATTAGAATAATATTTTACTTCCAAGAAGAGTGTTTTTAATTAGGGCCCTGATGGGCTGATGTCTTCTGTCTGCAATATGCAAGAACTCTAGTACATCAACTTATGATTCCTTCCTCCTTTTTCTCCAACTATTGTATTTTAAAATTATCTCTGATGCCAGAGTTTCTGTAGTTCTGTATCATTAGCTGTGAGAACAGTATACGAGTTCATATAAAAGTGGATGAGATGAGTCTCTGTAGTCAGCTCCCCATTGCCTCCCCACAACAGCTGGGCTAGCACGAAGAACGCAGCTGGCACCTGGTCAAAAATCCGTCCAGCAAATCTTCCATGATTTTCAAAGGTACTGTCCAGGTTTCAGGCACAGGAAGGGTAGGAGTCGCCACTGTGGCCTTGAACCATCATTCAGTCCTTAGTGTTTACAGCGAAATACATTCTTGCTAACTGTTGTTAAAACAGACCTCCGTCTGAACCGATTTGCTTTATGACACTTGCTGTGTAATCCTGTCTAGTGGATGGATTTCTGATTGCATTCGTTTTTCTTCCTTTGTAACTAATATACATGGTAGTATGTTATAACTCTGGTAAGCATGAGTCCCTTTGAGTTAGCATGTTCCCATAATCTGGGTAATTGCTTTTGTGAAGCTATTTTAGTTGAACCTTTTATGGTTTGTTAGACAGCTCTTTATTTCGCAGCGTATTGGTGCTGCAGTCCTTAGCAGAACGTCACATCATCCAGAAAGTGTTCAMTACCCTAGTCACAAAATTGTCACCTGGTGTCTCAGGTTTCCCCAGAAGTTGTAACAGCTTGTCATCCTATACCTAAGAAAATGCTTATCTATAGAAGACCTAACAAGACAAATTATTGTGGGTCCCTGCAGTTCTGTTCTTTTGTTTGTTTCATTTTTCTTTCTGTCTGATGTGTTCCTTTAAAATAATAAAATGCAAATTGACCTTACAGTTTGCAAGACAATTGTAGCTTTCCCCGGAAGGGTCATTAGCCTGAATGTTGCAGCAGCAGGTTTGCAGTTTGTCCTCATGTCCCATACCCCAAACAACAGTGTGCTGTTTACCCTTGAGACTGCAAACAAGAAACTTTCTGGTCTGCTGAGTGATTATGTAATTAGACAGGGATTTTATAAAGCTATTTAAGCATCTAGTAAATCAGAATAACTTCTTTACAGTATTTCTTATCTAATGATAATTACATAATAGGACAACTTTAAAGTTATTTTTTCCATCTGGTGTGTACTTGTCAGAGTCCTTTCGAGCATTCTTACTAGAGAATCCTAAAAATCTTTCAGGAAAACAAATCTACTAGGCTTCCCCCTATTAGCACCATCCCAAAACGCCTGTGGCAATTAGTAAATGCTAAGAATTTGTTTTGGGGCATTTGATTAGACAATCATTTTTGTAAACTCAAACATGTTTTATAAGGTTGTGAAAGTTATTCTGAGCTAATACTTAATCAAGGGAGCRTTTATTTCTTTTTCAGCTTTTCCAATTTTCATCTAAAGAATTCCATCAGCCCAGACCTACAGGACTGTATATCCCTGCAAATATAATTGAATATCACTTTCAAAGGCTTTTATAATGTTGTTCCCACCCAGCTCAACTTTTCTCATTCGGTTTTAGGATTGATTCCTGTCTCTGGGAGTTTTTTAGTGAGCCTCTGTCACTCTCTTACTAGATTTTTCAAACTAACAGTTATTTGCTTTCCCTAGGGCTGCCTTTCACACTTYGGAAAAAACATCTGCAAAGCTATCTCACCTTCTTCTGGTTCTTTTATTAAAATCATTCTCTGCCATGGTGCCTACCAAAAACGTTTGGCTGCAAATGTGATGTTCTGTGACTACTCCTAGTCTGGTTGCTCAGGAATCTAGACTGAGGGAAGAATTTTCCTATCATTATTAAACAAAGAATGTGTGTGGTAAAAAGAGAGCTAGTTAAACGATGTATTTTAATGCCGTATTTATTGCTTCTGACCTGTACTGTACACTCTTGAGTCTGTAGTCTGGTATGGCATATGTACCACAATTAAAAATATATTGGAGTTGGAACATAAATCACGTGCAAGGGCTTGCTTTCAAGAAGCAGAAATCTAAAAGGTGAGAGAGAATTGAAGAATTGCGTTTTCTTTATTATGATGCTAAGGTAGTATTGTTCCTCAAATCTGTATCTTCTCTCTCCTGTCAACACCTAGCTGTGTTCCATATCATTATGCCATTTACTATTAAGTGTTATAAAAATGTTTATCTGCCTCTAGGTGCACTGTACRGTGTTTAAAATATACTAAATGACTGTTTTCCTAAACAATTCTTAATGATAGAGCCCCAAATTATAAATGAGGTCATGCCAATAAATATTCTCATGTAATTTTCATCTGAGGTGCCAAAAATAATAATAAACAAGGCATTCTGAAGCATTTTTTTTTCCTAGCAAACATTTTTACTCTTGAACACAAGGTGCCTTTGCCCTTACACCTTTATCCCATCACTTTTTTTTTTTTCCAAAGACACTGTCAGTTCAAGGAAAGTTAACTTAAGTGATAAAATACTAGCTGCAGTACTCTTTTAGAGCGGCCTACCGATAACTGCTGTATAACATTTGTGAAGATTTGAAAGTAGCTGATAAAAATAAATGTGAAGCCTCAAAAACAAAAACTCCAAGATATATTTTTCAGTGCAAGAGTTACAATTTGTAATAGAAATATCTGTTATGACTACCTTAGTCATTTGCATTAAATGGTCAAATTACTGATTTCCTTTGCAGAAGTACCAGTTGCTTGTAGTTGGAGTTGCTCCAGATCCGTGGTCTTTAGGAGACTATTAAAAATGCCATCTAAATTAAACCAAAAAAAAAAAAAAAATCTAGATTTCAAGGCAAGACTGGTGTGACAAAATCTGCTTTGAACTTTTAGTAACTGTTACATATGTTTTATGTTTTTTGTCTTTATAGATTTTCCTTCTGCCTCCTGAGAGATTCGCTATGGCAGCCTGCAGTGAACAATGACATCCTCTGACAAATATAGATGCCAAAAAGCCAGACAAAAACGGTGGCCTTGTTTCTTTTTTACTCCAACACAGTGAAATGGTGCTTTTACGGTTTTATTACTGACTCTCACTGGAAAAAAACTCCCGACTGGACAGTTTCCCCCAACCCTCTCCCTGTGTTCTAATGGATGGCTGACCGCGACATCATGTAGTAGGCCCTCAAGTGTTGTCATAACTGAGTTGCAATGGTTTTATACACTTCCCCATTTCCCAACAGCTTTCTGTCAGTTCTGCATTCCTTTTCCTGGGGCCTGATTTTCCCATGTTACTGGTTTGCAGATAGGCTAGTGGCCTCTTTTGTTCCAACCACCTATGAAAAACGTCAAAGAGCAGATGATCCGTGCTATGTCCATGCACTTTGCATCATTATTACCACCCCCATCTACTTGGCACTGTTGGTAGCCTCTCTTCCTTTTGCTCTGATTGGCTTCTTGTTATGGTCCCCACTGCAGTCAGCTAGAAGGCCCTATATCTACTCCAGACTGGAAGACAAGAGCCAGGTCAATGGAGCCACGCTGCTCACTGAATGGAAGGCTGCAGGAAATGGGAAAAGCTTCTGCTTTGGCAGTGCCAATGTTTGCCTGCTGCCCGATTCTTTGGCAAGATTTAATAACGTTTTCAATACACAGGCTAGGGCTAAAGAGATTGGCCGGAGGATCCGAAATGGGGCAAGCAGACCACAGATCAAAATATATATAGATTCTCCTACTAACACATCCATCAGCGCAGCAAGTTTTAGCAGCCTGGTCTCCCCCCAGGGTGGAGATAGCACTAATCGTACTGTCAGTGCTGGCATGAAAAGGACAACATCAATGGAGTACAAAGGAGACAATTCTGGCTCAAACAACAGCGAGGATAGTAGAGATGATAAGGCTGGAGTCGGAGAGCCAAATGAAGGAGAAGATAACTCTTGCATTGTCCGCATAAATGGAGAGGATAACGGCCACATGTCAGAYGCAGAAGCAGATCCCGTCAATGGCCAGGCTAACGCCAGTGGTCCAGCAGAGCAGTCGCTGGAAGGTGATGCAGAGAACTCAAAAACACCTAACCACAAACAGAAGGAAGGAGATTCTGGGAGCTTAGACAGCTACACTGCCTCACGAGAGTCCTTAGTTAAGGTTCGCATTGGAGATGGTACGGTGGACCAAAGCACTGTCAACAACAAGCTTCTCTACAAAGCTTCAATCATGAAGAAGACTTCAGTACGGAAAAAGAAACACACAGATGAGACCTTTGATCATGAGATCTCAGCTTTCTTCCCTGCCAACTTGGACTTTCTGTGTTTGCAGGAAGTGTTTGACAAAAGGGCTGCAGAGAAATTGAAAGAGCAGCTTCATCACTATTTTGAATACATTGTCTACGATGTTGGGGTCTACAGTTGCCATGGCTGCTGTAGCTTTAAGTTTGTGAACAGTGGTCTGCTTTTTGCCAGCCGCTATCCTGTTATGGATGCTGCTTATCACTGTTACCCCAATGGAAGAGGAACGGACTCCTTGGCTTCCAAGGGAGCCTTGTTTCTCAAGGTAAGAGCCTTTTTTTTTAAAAAAAAAAAAAAAAGCCATAAATATTGCTGTTACATATATGACAATTCACAGTTATTTTCTGTCTATCATTTCTGTTAGAGTTCAAAGAAGCAGCAATGTTCAGATCTCAGTTACTTGGTGTAACCTGTATATAATGAGGGACTTTGGAGGTAGAACTTGAGTATAGTTTTAAGTGCCAAAATTTGCACTGGTTTTCATGGAGTTTTGGTTTCTTTCCACAGAATTGTCTTCAATGAACAAATTCTAAGCTTCATTATACAAACAGTAAAAAGAACATTGACTTTTAGAAGCCACTCATGCATGTTGTGTGTGTTTATAAGAGAGTCAAAAGACATAGTCAAAAGACTAAGTACCATTTGGATAAAACTGAAGGAATTTCAATGAAATGTGTGGCTATTTCTCTCTCTTGCTTACAAAATAATTGCTAAAGTAATTAAATAAAGAGTAAATAAAATAATGTAAGAAGAGTAAATAAATAAAAAAAAAGCTTGACACACTGGGGAGCACTAGARAGTTCTCTGTTTATTAGTACAATTTAAATTAATTAACTGATGGTGATGAGAACAGGAAACCTGGGGTTATATTTCTGTAAATCATGAAAAGCAGAAATGAAAACTTGCATGCAATGGTTTGCTTTTTCAAGACCAGTGGCTATTCACAGTGAATTCTTGAGAGAATCTGGCCGAGTCCTTTGCRAAAAGGAAAACAGGCCCTTCTGACTGGGAACTAACCAAGAAGCAAAACTGTGCAGAGTTCTAGATCTGTGGACCAAAACCCAGACAGTTCTGGGACTGTCCTAGCATACTGCATTTTAGGATTTGGCATTTTGTCACAGTTTGTGATAGGTTTTGCTAAATTAAAAGTGAAATCTTTCTCTTCTAGGGCTAGCAAAATACTTCAGATTTTATGTGCTTTGTGTATTACTCACTAGACCACAACAAARACCATTGCTAGGCAATCATCAAGAATATGGGTTGTTAATAAGGATCTGTGTTTTCAGGTGTGCTCTGTTTGTAATATGTGAACAAAGCAGAAATCTTTGGTGTTGTAATCTATGTAAAGAAGCAGATACTAAATTTTGCAGTCAAGTAATCCTCCAGYATATCATATACATTTGACATAAAAGCCTATTCATATCAGAATACAGCTTTTTCAAAAATTGAATCTAATTTTTCTATGCTGTGCTCTTACACGTTTATAAACAGCTAATGCTGATTCTGTCATCACAAAGCACTCTGTTTAAACAAAATTAATAAAGCTGTACAGTATAAAAACTACTCGGGTCACAAAGTCTGCCCTTCAACATATGCATATATTAGGGATTAAGAGATTAAAAACAATCTGCTTTCAGCTGCCCATTGCTGAGTCACTGATTTGTTACCCTGCTAGGCAGGCAGCCGGGGCTCTGTTTCCCTTGCAGAAAATTAAGCCTCTTTTCACAATTCCACTGGGATGATAAACTTAATTATGGATTCGAGTTGTTAAACAATGTTAGAGTTGAGCAGGGAATAGGGGCCAATTACTATAAAGATTCTGAGAAGACTAAATTCTTTTGGATGTTACAGACTTCTGGCCCAGAGCAAGAAGACAGCTTACCTCATGTCTGTGTCACTTTGACATATTGCACTTTATTCCTGAAATATTTTTCATTCTGAGTGAGTTCTACCCTGGTATGAAATGCCTTGCTTTTGTGAACTGTACCTTAAGTGGTCATCAGTCATTTTTTTCTTTCACAAAAAAATATGTAGGAATGGTCTATTTAATTTTAGCTTTGAATCACAATAGATTTTGAAACAAAGTATGTTTGAAGGTTGTTTTTTGTAATGTAGTGCTTAATAGGTAGGTGTGTGTGTGCGTGTGGATGGACTATWTTTGATTTTGTACATTTATATATGAGATAGGGGCTTGGACTTGAAGTCACAGCTTTTAGATACTGTCACTGGCTGATGGTAGCCTTTACGTGACTTTGTGCGTGTACAGCGTGATCGGCTCCTCTGTTGAAGAGTTGTCTCCAGGTGGTTTCAAGGGTAGCGGTACAGCCTTGCAGAAGGTCCTCTTAGCTGCTTCCCATCAATGGARGAACGGAGTTAAATGTCTCCATGCCATGCAAACCCTGGTTTTTAAGTTTCTCTCTGACTCCTTTGAAAGGCACAGTGCTCCCATTTCTGGAGTGGGAAATGATACCATGTGAGTTCTGTTTTTAAAATATACTGATGAAGCCTCTTCCCTTTGCACAGCTTCCACCTCTGAGTTGAGGAGCAATTGCTCTCCACACTGTTAAAAAGTGTGAAAAGCAGGTGAAGAGAGAAGACTTGAATATCTTGAAAATATAGATACAATACCCTTGCAGTTTCTGCTCCCTGGGCGGATGAAGCATTTATTCAAGTCTTTCAGAACCTCAGAAAAGACCCAACCCCCAAATTCAGAGAAGTGTCTGGAGAAGGGAATTGGGAGGTTTCCTTTAATAAGTGCCATTTGTCTTCTTACCACAAAACATTAACCATCAAGGAGATAAATTTAAGGTTTCAGAACTAAACATGTAATGAATGTTGAATTATTCTGAATGAAAAAGCAGAACTGTTCCTGGGGAGCTCTGTTACAAAACAGATCCATGCTGCCAAGGGAGAAGTGTTTCATAAATTTGTTCCTTTTGGAACAGGCCCCATTTCCAATGAGGAGGAAATGGTTTTCCATTCCCCTCTTTCTTTCCCTGCCTCCACCATCTAGATTGTAATGCTCAGGTGGAGATTGGAAAGGACTTGAGAGATTTGCGTAGTCATACAGAATATTTTACCTGGGAGACTTAGACAGCTCAAGGGTTATTATTAGTAGCTATAATAATAATCAGCTCTTAGGTACTGCTTTTCATTCATACATCTCAAAAGTGCAATATAGAGAAAGGTCAATATCCCTTTTCCCACTTAAGAGAAGGAGAACTAAAGCACAGGTTTGATTGGGGTTTAACACCTGGGGTGTCACAACCAAGGAAAGAAGTTGAAGTAAAATACAGAAACTTTTAACACTTTTTCAAGATACTGACTGCGTGCTTCCTAAGAGCTATCAGGAGACCGGTGCCAAGGAATTTAGCTGGTCTTGGTCTAGTTCTCTTCTAAAGATGTCTGCCAGAAAAGGTGGTGCTGCTGCTGGCGTTTTCTTGACAGAGCTCGTACGCTGTTTTTCTTCCTCCATATAGGCTGATGCTTTCCAGGTCAGGATGAAGTCATCAGGATGCCACAGTTGTGAGGAGCTATTGTACAAAGCCCATTTGCTGCGTAAGTGGAGGATTAATTTACATTCAGTGCTTTGATCTCTTCAAACTCTAGCGGTGGTCGTGTCTCACAYGTTAGAGGTTCTCCTCAGGACACAGGAGGGACGGAGTCACAGAAGAAATAACGTATCAGAAAGGGGAGAACGTCACTTGCATCTAAGTGACAATTTATTGTCTGAAGTGTTAAACCACTGTTATTAGTTGCCACTAAAGACTCAGAGGAAAAGTTAGCAAATATATAAATCAGCCGATCCATTTTCATACTTTGACAGCCTGGGCCCTTGGGAGACTCTACCGTGACTTTGTGTTCTAGCATAGTATTTCACATTAATTTGAAATGTCTAAGAAAAGAGCCCTTGAGTCTGCGTGGTAGGTTTTGTATCTCCTGTTAGTTCGTACTGCTGCTGTGCTCCAGATAGAGGAGGGAAATGTGGCTGACACCGATGCTCTCCCTGTGCTTGGGTTTCTGGCTAATAAGCTAGCTTGTGTGTAACTACAGAGCAGATTACAGTGTCCTCGGGTACTCTGCAGCTTTTGATTCGACACATACATAATTATAATTCATGCTATTTCTGAAKAATTTAAAGGGAGTCTGAAATTGTCATCCAGTTTCTGAAAGGGACTTGCAATTTTCCACTCAAATCAAGGATCACAAGGTATCAAAGAGGACCAATCAGAAATCGTTCAACGCATCGCCAGTTTTCACATCACCAGCAGATTTTAAAACAAAATCTTAACATTTGTCTTAAGATAGGGGTATTAGTAGGTATCAGTCTCCTTAGTTATATCACCTTTCGGGGTACTGGATAAGTGTTGGACAGTAGCGTAGTAAAGCCAAGCAGCTCCCCCGTAAGCCTGAACTTGAGCTGATCATCAGCTGAGTTGGAGAGCTTGTCCGTGTTTTTCCAGATGTAGCAGTCTAACCAAACTTGTCACCTTTGCTGATAAATTTTGCGATTCTCTTATCCTTAAATTGTAATGGTTTTAATGCTAGCTTAAATCTAAGCATTTCAAGACATGTAAATGCGCAGTTGGGGTACAGCAGTCAATGACAGAGATACCAGTCTCAAAATGGCTATTAGCTGAAGACAGTTTTTGGAGCAATTTCCTTCCCACTGAGACTGAGCTACATGGAAGTACTTTGGAAAGGTCGGTAGTTCTTCCTAGAATTCTTGGTAAGGGACTACTGAATTCTTTAGCACCTGCCRAAAGAGAGAGGTTTAATTAGCAAAACCAAGAATTCTTGCTTAAAGCTCAGTGTTTGAATACAGAGCAAATGCAAAACTACAGTCTGATGTGGGAAGTTTGAAGAGCTAATAGTACTCTTGATACAGAAACTGCAGGACTCGGAAAGGAAAAATTATGAGTCTTATGCTCTTTGCTAAATTTCTGAAAGAACTTGTGTTTAATTAATATTAATTCCTAAGCCTATTAACAGATTTATTTTTTGAATTCTCTGAAAATTAATGCTGTTCTCGGAAAGAAAGTACAGTAATTGCGTGGAGAGTATGTTGCTATTCGTTGTTCTAAAGGAAGCCTAGCAACCTTCTCTTTGGGTGCAAAGCTAAGCCTGTTCTCAGCAAAGGAGCTGATACAATGAGGACAGAGTGTGCAGCAGCTCTGACTGCAAAACTGCTTTGAAGCACAATTTTTGCTGTTTGTTACTTCCTAAATGTCTGCTTTGTAGGATGAAATGGGAGTTCTTGAATTAGCCTCTCTGAGTGATTCTCTTTTTAATATTACTAATGAAAATATATTTTGATTCGGCAATTTAAGCTGTCTTTACTGTCCTATACCAGCTTTTCTTGGGAGAATTCAGCTCTGTGGAGTAACAAGTGGGGTGGCTGCAGGTGGTGGGTGGTAACTTCTGCTATGCAGCTGCATGGTATATTGAAGGGAAGCTTTTTTACCTAAGGCATTTGGTCAAGTGTTTTCACTTAGAGAAGACTGTGGAAATTGTTTGTTTCTTTATTTGCCCAAGATACTGACCTTACTGTAGCATTTGTCCAAACCTCATCTGAATTTCTTGAATTCTCAATTTTCCCTGAATTTCAGCAGTTTCACTATTTTTAATATTCTTCTTAAAAAAATAAATACAGTACCCACTTGCTCTTTCTCTTCTGCTCTTACAGCATCCTTTCAGTAGCTCTGAGCCATTTCTGTGGTTCTTCTCTGTAGATACTTGACTTTATGTATTCTCACCGCATTTTGAAACTTTGAGGACTGCAGAGGTAATCACGCTGGGGTGACCCTGCAACTCCCGTAGCTGCAGGGCTGAACGTCAGCACTGGTGGGCAGCTGCACCTATTCGGCACCACTAAAGCATGACTAGAAAGGGGGCTGCCTGGTTTCGACCCCACTGAAAGATTATCTAGGGGATTCAGTGGTTGGATTTTCTTTTCCCTGATCAGGTCTCCCAAATCTACAGTTATCCCAGGAGGTGTAAAAGAAATGTGTAGTGCTGTTCATGAATTTGTTTAGACAACTCTAAAGCTTTCCCATTTAAGTCAGGGGGGTAACCTAAACATTTTCCACATGTTCACTTTCTGCTATAAAATTTTAATGCAGGAATTGGATGGAGTCCAATAAACTGGCTATTTTTTTTCTTTCTTGAAAAAGGCAAATCTACCCATGAAGCTGCACTGTGTTCCTTCACTTTGATATGACTAATTTTATTAATTAGGATCTCTTTCTCCTTTGCTAGCAGGGACAAATTAARACTGCTGCGCTGTATGAAATACAGGTTTGAGGGATTGTGAGCTGTGGGCTTCATCCATTTCGGAAGAGGAAGAGCCCTTCATTCATGGCACCAGTTTACAGCCATTTTCTCTCCTATATAAACTTAAAGCAGCTTTGCTAAAAACTGCTTCTCTGAACTCATGGAACAGTAACTGTTGCCACGTGGTAGGTGGGGAAAAACCAGGGTGCCAAGGTAACCATGAGGGCAAATGTGGCCAGAAAGAATTGCCGAGCTCCAGCGAGAGTTCTGAACTGATCTCAATAATGTTTTTGAACCTTTATTTATTTAATATGCTTAAATAATATATTTATAACAAGAAATCAGTAATTTAGCTAACGTATCTTCTTTGGAAGCTGTTACTTACCCCTGAAGGCAAAAGATAGAGCTGTTAAAGCACTAAGACTTTCTACAGATCTTTTATAGTGTGTCTAAGCTAACCAAGATACATTACAAGAGAGGCAATGTACAGGAATAAAATTGGAAGTTGCCGCTGATTAAGTCATGTCTGTGGGACAGGAATGGTCAATATGAGTAGATGCAAATTTTCCTTGGCATGGCATCATCTTTTAACAGTGATGGTAATTAGGACTTGGGTATCCAGTTTGACTAGCTATTCCAGTTAGTTTCTTGGTGCTGACTTTCCTGTTAGCCTTGGAAAATAGCTGAAACAGAGGTGCGTGTGTGTGTGKGGGGATGTTCAGGAATGTTTGTTGCAATTTGAGAGATTACCAAAAAATCATACTCCACAGAAGGACAGAAACTATACTGTCCATTTTTTTTCTTCTTTCACTGTTGTGTGCTCGTTAAACTTGTCCGAAGGATGCCGATGCTGGTATTCCGACAGTGGCAGAAAGGGGAAGGTACAATGCAGGTCCTCTATCRAGGTATTTAGTTGCTTTCTCTACAATAATTCATAGTTAAATCTCATGCTGTGTGTTTTTATGGGGTTTCCCTTGGGCTTCTACAATTTTGGCTATGTAGAATAAGATGAATCTTCCCGTGGCAGCAAAGCACTGTGCAAAGCCTGTTTCTGTGCCCTGTTCCCTATTCCACGTTGCAGGGAGGGTACTCCRAAGACTAACAGCATCTCCAGATGATGTTCTTCTGAAGTGCTGTGTTGATGGATGTAGGTCTTCTGTGCACTTTTGTTTTTAAGGAGAGATTTTCTTTTTTAATTTCCCCCCCCCCTCCCACAGAGCACGCAAGTATGCTTTGCAGTTTGGCTGGTTTTTCTTCATAGTACAAACATCATTAGCTTGTTTTTCGTCATAGCAGTAGGCAAGTTTGCCACCATGCTATGTAATTTGGAGACATATCTTCTTCAGAAAAATAATGCAGGAGTCAGTAGTACAGTTCATATTTATTCTAAGGACAAACTTGGCACCTTAATGGTCAGCTAAGCTGATGAAATGAGTGGTTTGGTTCATTTACAGTCCAAAATCTGATTAAATTGTAATGGCAGAAGCTAGAGTTATTCTGAGTAACATCTTGTGTCCCTGAAGGATTCTTAATGTTGCATTTAGATTACTGAACTTTTCCAGCCTCGGGTTTATTGGCTGCATGCAAACTGAGCGGTGACGCACTCTGGGAGATGTTTCTCCTGGAATCTGCCAAAACTTTAGCTCCCTTCTGGTTGGCACACCTGGATTTGCTTCCTGTGCAGAAGAAAGAGGCAATGGCATATGCTTGGGTCTTGCCCTCACAAATGGCACAGCATGCAGCTAGAGCGTGCAGCCGGACTCGAGAGCTGTAAAAATGTTCCCAGATCCCAGAGTTTGGACATAACCATTTTGACTTGTGATTTGTTCTTATTTGACTCTTATTTATAGGAAAACAGAATAAGTATCTTAGTACTAACTCATGCCAACAGTTTGAGCCCGAAGGCACAGTGCTTGCTTAGTGGAGAGTTTAGGTAGGGTTTATTTGGTTTTGTTTGTTTGTTTTTATAATATTTGTCTCACAAACATAGATTTATGGGTTATAAATAAAGGAGGGAACCATCCTGTCCTAGTTTGACCTTCTGAAAACCATCTGGAGCATGTCCCTTTTAGACCATCCTATGTCAAGCTAAGAGAGTCAGGGATTCATGTATCCACCACAGTCCTTGACAAATCATTCTAACGTATGGTTAAAACATCTAACTAATTCTTGTTTGAATTTCTGCAGTGTAGCATAACRTTCAAGTATTAGATCTTTTTTTCTACTTTAGTCTGATGGATTGGAAAGAAAGTCATTAAATTCTTCTTCTCTGTGTAGGCATTAGTACCCATTGATCAAGTTACCCATGATAAACAAGCAGACTGAGCTCCTGGAGTCATTCACAGCAATGTGTATCTTTAATCCTGGTACTCTTGAAATGCATCTCTGAACCTTGTTCCAGTCCCTTAACATCCTTTTGGAATAGTGGACAGTGGAATGAGACGCAGTTCTGGTAACACCTGTAACGAAAGCAAAATTCCCTACTGCTTCCCAGAGGCACGAGGCACTCTGAYGATGTTTGAGTTACTTTTCCGTCTGCTCCCAAAGCCCCTTTTAAACACGGGGATGCGAGGAAACAGCGAGCCTAAGTAAGGCTTACGTCCCTTGTTTGGAAATGTGACATTGCATTTGACCCTATTAAAATTCTTAATGTTTGCTTGTGCCTGGCTTACTAAGCAGACAGGATCGTGCTGTGTCAGTGATCTAGTCTCTTAATTAGCTACTTTTTCCAGTCTCTGTGTCTTCTGCTAACTAACAGTGATGTTGTTTTTTTTCCAGTTCATTGGTAAATATGTTAAGTAGCACAAGGACAAGAAGCAGTTCCTGCGGAGGCCTGGCAGATACTGGCTTGCGCCGTGATGGTTTAGAATTATAGCATCATTCTCAGACATCTCTAAAAGACAGTTTTTAGTTTCATATATACCACGTTAATTCTGTATCCAAGTTCTCTTCCAGATTGTTTTGTATAAAATTGAGAATCTTGCCAAATTTTAAACATAGTATCACGAATACCATAATTGCCCAGGCTTGAATCTTCATCAAGAAAAGATTTCTGGGTAGTTTGAGGAGACCTGCTTTCCATAAGCCTTTCTTGATTTGGTTTAATTATATTACTTTCCTTTAATTTTTCATTAATTTAATTCTGTGTCAGCCAGCCGATGAGCGTGCCGGGGGTAGGTGTGAGGCTGCCTGGCAGCTGGAAGATGGAGCTGGTGTGGAAGGGAGCGTCCCCGCCAGGGTACTCCTGCGGGGAGCCCGGCAGCGGCACGCTGCCCGCTGAGCTCTGCCGCTCTGCGCRCTGGTTCCTGTGTTGCACAAATGTTTGTGGAGCTGTCTGTAACGAGCGTGCCTCTTGGATATGCTGCTTCTCAGTAATACTGCCCCAGGCTCCAATCTTGAACTTGGTTTTGATCAGAAAGATACGAAAGTATTAAGATTTGGTTTTTATTCCAGCAAAACCTAAGGTTAAAATCTCAAAGTGGGAGACCTCACAAAAGAGAAAGCGAAAGAACAGCATAAATCTACRTTTCAGATACCGACAGAATTATTTTTAACTGTCCTCTGGAACTGCTCAGGCGCGTCCCTGCTGGCGAGACTAGGGCAAGGCTTCGGCCGGGAATGGGTCGTCTTCTGAAGGCCCGGCCCCGGCTCCGGGGGAYGTTTCTCATCTCTTGTTCCAGACCTCCGCTCTTCTCAACCTTGCCATGCGTTACCAGTCTCCCTCCACGCACCTTTTCTCTTTCTTGTTGAATCTGAGCGTGACCTTTCTGGCTGTTGCCCAGTAGCAGTGCTGCTCTGGTGATGCAGCTCTCAACACCTAACCCCACAGCAAGGATTTCACCCTCCTCAGTCCGGACTTTCTGAACGTCGCCTTCTAGAGGTAACTTAGAGCAAGCGGCCTCGCTCCCCTCTGCACCTTCCTGGGGGCAGGGATAACGGGTTGCTGGTGTACTTATCCTCTGTTGATCACAATGTTTTCATGACTATTACAGCACTTAAAGTTAATGCTTTTAATAGAAATAGTAATTACATAAACAATATGCTGGGCTCACRGTTTATTTAGTTTGTTATGAGTCCACGTAAGCAGCATCCATCAGAGGGGTCTGATTAACTGTTCTGTTCAAACTGCTTCCACCTTTTTGCCAGTTTTAGGTTTCATCGTATGAGTGACGTGTATTGACCTCAGTCAGGCCCTGGATGGCTCCTGATCGTTCCTGAGACGTTAGCTTTTTCCCAGTGTTACAACAATTGTCACTCAAGAGCAACAGCCAAGAGACCTCTGTTAAATGAAAGAGTGGATGCTAATAACCTAGACTTAATGGTTTATAAAATAGTGTTTGGCTTGCTTCCCAAAACACAGGACAAAAATGTGTACTGAACCCTTCTGCTTTTTCCGTTGTTACTGTCAGCTGTAGCCCGTCCGTGCAGTCTTAGTCCAGCGCAGTTGTTACAGTTCAGTGTGTTAATGTACACAGTGTGTTTCATCGTACTCTCCCTTTCTGTGCTGGTGTGAATGTTCCTTTGATCCCATTTCCACCTGTTTATTTCTTTTTTTTTTTTGTACAAAACCTCACTTTCCATTTGTATTTATTACTGTAAGATTTCTTTTTGCCTTCATTTATACTTTAATGATTTTTGCTCTTCCCAAACTCCAGGGATGTTTTCGCTTGACTTTACTCTGTTTGGACATGGCAAGCGTCCAGTCCCGATCACCCCCGGTTCATGCACTGGTTCTGCTTTACCAGGTTAACAACAGACCTTTTGTATACGTATGAGCCCCTTATATTGGAGGGTACAATGTTGAGTTAAGAAATTCTCTGCTCCAGTTAGGATTTTTTAGCATGGCTACCTCTTGGCAATGTGACGTTTCTAGAAAATGTCACTAAAGTTTAAGTTTCCCTCTTAGGAAACCTTTGGTTTTGCCAACACGTTACTGGTCAGTGTTTGAGAGTCTGGTTATGTGGTTCTTCACCTGAGCGTGATCTCTCATGCACGGCCCAACCCAAATTTTTAACCATTGAAGAACTTTTCTTTCCAAATAGCTGACGATTTATTAACGAGTCAGTGACATGTCTGAAGCTGTTTTCTAAGCTTGTATTGAAATACCCCAGGTATTTATATATTATTTCCCCGTTTTTTTGTTTGTGTCTGCTGATGCTTTTTTGACATCTAGATATGATAGAACTGTTTTGCACTGCTGGGACGGATGTATATAAACTGTCAAAGACAAGGTATTTGTCATGTTTGCAGCTTTGTATACTTATTATACTAGAGTATGGTAAACACAGGATGTGCAAGATTTCCCAGTTAGCTCAGAAAATTCCCATGATAGCAAGTAATGTGATTGAATTTAGAGTTATTTCTTTCACTCTTCCTCTACAATTTCAACCGTTACTGCTCATTACCTTTTCTTCCTGCCTGTCAACAAGAATCCCTTTTTTTACTGTGAGCCTTGCTGGCTTGATCTCATTCATGAACACTGTTTATTACTTGATACCAGTCTAATTGGAGAACACAACACTGCTTAGTGTGTGTTAGACAAGATTTTGGTACAGAAGTGGGGAGAACAGTAAAGTATTGAAGGAATGTACACTATTTTGCATAATACAGTACTCTAGCAGCACAGTATATCCGTTATATTCCACTAATGTGTGGTGTAAGATGAGAGGGCYTCTTTTTATTAACAGTACGTGATTTCAGTTTCCTTTGAAAGACAATAACGATTCAGAGCTCAGTTTTTAACTTATTTACCTTTGTCCTCTGGATGTGAATTATAAATAAATACAGAGCAAGTGGAAACTGAGGTTTTGATTTCCAGATAGAAATACCACCTCAGTAGGCCTCCTCCTTTATGGAGGACAGCTGCTTTTTCACTTGTGATGACATTTTCAGCAGCTGACAAGAAGTAGTAGTTTGCTGGTGTAACAGGGATCGGAATCTGCTCCCAACTCTTAAAATTGCAAGTGTTCGACTAGTTTGATTACTTTTCCTTTGCAAATGGGGTACGAATTGGAATATATTTTGCATGTTTCAGCATAATACTGAAAATATTAATTTTGCTTCTGTCAACTTCAAATTACCTAATTAGGACATTTTATTAAACCATGAATATGTTCTTTCAATTTATTTTTACTTCTAGGTAATAGCTGAGTTTAACAGGATACTACATACATTTTTTTAATCTTTGTAATGATAATCCTATTTTAAAAGACATGAAACTTGTAAAKATGTTAAGATACTGGTGTATTATAAATTTCTGCAGGCACAGAAAAGTGGTCTATGACACACCTAAAAAGCACAATTGTTTTGGAAAGCAGAATCTGGAACAGTTTCTTACCAMAGTATAATTCAGTGAATCTGGTATGCTGCTGACGTCCAACAGTTGAGGTGAACTTAAGCTTATGATGAACCTCAGAAAAAACCTTCAGAGCAGAAGCCTCTCTGGCTTGCTTGCTTACACCAGTTTTCTTTGTAAATACGAATTTAAAAGTTTCTGCTGTATTAAGCAGTAAGMGACAGAAATATATCGTACTGGTGAAGCGCTGACCATACAAATAGGCTTGGTGGAAGTGGAGTCTTTCTGCCAAAAGCCACGGTGCGGGGGCAAGTGGCGGCTCAGCGCTGGGCTCCTGCACGGCTTCCCAGYGAGCCGGCCAGACCCAGGCATTGCAGTGTGCCCCAACCTGGCAAACGTGACCCGCTGAAAGGAGCTGCAGCGTTCAGCCACGCAAAATTGTGGTTTTTCTACAGAATTACGGGGCCTGTGAGACTCAGGAGGTCAAATAGTTTCCCTGCCTGCACATCTCATGCTGTTTGCCCATCTGTGAAATATCAAATTAGACTGAATAATCAGATTTTGCTTACTACTTTATTTCAGACCATATTTAATATACTGGTAGTTGTCACAAATATTTTCCTCCATCATAATCATTAAGAGGCTCAAAAGGCCTCTGCTAGGTGGTTTCTATTAATATAGCCACCTAAAAAAGGTGGAGGAAACATGGAATCTGGGAGAAGAGCTGCTTTGGATGTACTTCCATGCTGGCGCTGCCCACAGAAATTCTAATTATGTTAATGTCTTAGGCTCCTGCTTTTTTTTTTTTTTTTTTTTTTTTTTTTTTTTTTTTTGGGAAAAAGGTGCAAAAGCACTGTTCCAGTCTCCCCTCAGGGGTGTGTAAAGCAGCCATTGTTGCTAGCGAGCGTGGGGCTCTGCCTCCCTGGGCTGGCGGCTCCGCGGGCACTGGCTGTGCCTCCCACCGCTGCGGATAGTGGCAGTCAGTTGGTCTTCAAGGCTGTTTTGTGCAGTGCTTTGAGAGCTATAGATCCTGAGTCACTGTCGGTATAAATACGTACACATACGCGCACACTGTCTGATTTCATTTATTCATGATTAATGGGTGTGAGTATGATCCTGTGTTTAAATTGGTTTATGAATATGAGGCCTTGTCAGGCACTCCATTAAGGCTGCATAGGAAATTCTAAAGCCAATCTGCGCTGACTTTTCTTTCTCAGCTGACTATAATTTATAGTCTGATGTTCAGCTTTTAGACTTAAATCTTACATGTTTTTTGGACAGTGAAAATGATTTCATTTGCTTTAGGCAATGCAAGGACTGTAAGAAGCACGCTCTTGCTGTAAGACAGAAAACTTTACGTGCAGTGTTGTCTTCTCAGTGTGGTTATGGCAACTGGCATCAGAAGATGTACAACACTCATGTCTTCTCTCCTCAGCAGGAGGCATTGCAAATTTATAAATTAGTGGAGACTTACAATTCTTGGTGTTGACGTAAAAATCTCATTCTTGAGTGATGTAAGCTTGGAAAATATAATTCATATATTCACCAGCTTGCCTTAGATAATAGAGGATTAAAATTAATGGTGCCTCACTTTTCTATTGGAACTGCATATGCTGCATAAGAAAGTAGAGAGGACGTTCTGTAAATTCACTTATGACACTGTAATATATTCAGACTGAAGCAGTGTGAGGGTGGAAGCAGGAGCCAAGCTCCTGCAGGAGTCAGTAAGAGCCATCCAGCAGGCCGTCTTACCGTTTGAGACTTGGCTAGCAATCTTGTGAGCTCAGGAGAATCCTCTGGCTTAGGGGTAGATCTGTGAGTGGTGTACGTATTTTCCCTGTCTTCCTCTCCCTTCAGCCTCCCTGGATGAGGTTAACTGTATGGGAACAGCAATAGGAACACCGTCACTATCCATCTGGAAAACTGTTAAGAGGACTGAACAGACGAAGCATAGAGTAATGCAAGATGGTTACTACATACTCCTCCTAGCTGGAACAAAAAATGAAAGTTAACAAGGCATTGCTAAGTACAAATGAATTCTAAATTCACTTACTTAAGTGAATTTAGTAAGCCTACTTAGCAGTTCTAAAATGAATCAGATATTTCCTGGAGAGCTGAAAAACAAGAAAACAACCAAGCTGGCAGAATTTTGTTTTTATAAAATGTTGTCTTGCTTTTTATTTAAAGGGTGTCAGATGAAATTTGAGCCTAGCTTCATGAAGCAGTGTCATATAAAAGTCATCAGTACATCTGTGGTTTTGTTTTATGAGCCCTAGATAAAACTTTCCTCCACAGGCATTTTCTTTAGTAGTCTCTGCAGCATGTTATTGTAATGTTGTCAGCAGGAAAACCATGCACTCAAACCACTTTCCTGCCTCAATCATTTAAGCCCAAATACTCAAATCGTTGGGGATTTTGATTTCAGGGAGTAGACTTTTTAGTATGTTAAAACCTTTTGCATTCTGAAGGGATGTTTTGTGGTACATTTCAGCTAGCTTCCATTTCTTCTGATGGGCATACATTCCCTTCCAGATAGCTGGCAGAACTTAAGTAGAAAACTGCTCTAGGAAGACTGCAAAACTAGCATATCCCTGTCTTCTCCGTGGTAATAGGAGGATATAATGTGCTCACACTGCATGTATTCTCTGCTGAGAATATATGTTGTTATTTAGATCTGCTGTTAGTCACAATTCTCCCAACCTAAGTGGGATTAAGCTCATCTTAGACATCTAAAAGTGAGATGTCTGGTCTCAGGTAGGTGTCTTGGCTCTTTTTATAGTCAATGGAAAACAATGAGCCCTTCTCAAGGACAAATCATCACATTTCCATACAGGTTTTTATTTTAGAGGGATGAATCGCTGTCTGTAAAGGTTTGTCTTCTACTGATTATAGGGAAACTAAAAGGACTCAAGTTGGAGCATGGGAAATTCTAGTGAGATACTCTAATTAAATAAGAGGTGATTGAATATTGCAACAGGGGCCTAGAGAGCTTGTGAAATCTCGATCCTTGTAGATAATACAAAATTTGATCAGACAAGGTCCTGAGCCGCCTGATCCCACTGGACCAGTTCTGAGCAGGGGTTTAGACCAAGTGACCTCCAGAGATCCTTTCCAACCTTCTGTGGTGCTTCGACTCACTCAGATCACGTGTCTTACGTTAGAGATGTGGGTGTCGGTTCTACCATAAATGTGCTTTTGTCTAACGTCCTTGCAGTAATGTGTAGATTGCATCATGCTGCCAAAAGCTTCCCAGGTACTTTGGCAGGAGGCGCTTGGAATGATGACGGGACTGGTGCTCCCCGTCAGTGGGATGTGGCACATGTTCCCACTTCTGTTACAGCAGCGGCCTCAGTCTGTATTTCTGTAATAGAAAATGCTTCTGCAAGAACAAACTAAAAACAATCTTTATACTTCCCTGACTATGATCATAAACTACGAGGGATGTGGTCATCTTAATAGTCCCTCCCGCCGCTTTGTTCCTTTATTTAATTTTTAGTTCATCACTATTGCTGTGCAGCAGCATAAGGCCTTAACTGCCAAAAGCTTAAACAAAATCAAAATCCTAAAGCAGAATTTGATTCTAAATTGCTTGTGTGTCCATCAGCAAACCTGCTTTCTGTTTTAAAAAGGCAACAATATATGATACACCTATAAAGAATTATACTACATCCTGTTTATAGTAGCACATGTAGAGATTCAAGTGTGATTCTCAGTGGGCTTCCCTGCAATCCCTGCCTCTTCTGTGCCATCAGTAAGAGTAGGGGGCACGTCCTATTTTAATCTGGTTGACAGACATGGAGGTTGCTGCTATGAAATCATTCAGCTGAAGATTGTAAACACTTCACTGACACATAGCAAAAATCCTTAGCACCTCTTCTGAATAATTTAAAACCTCTATCAAGATCCAAAACCTGCAAGGGAACCGAGTAAAAACCAATAATCATTGCATGTTTTTTGCTTTTGCTTTTTTTTCCCCCCAGAGTCTCTTGGCATTTTTTCCTTCTGCATTATAATATTACACAGAAACCTAGAATTAGACTGCTCATAATATTAGCATCATACAGCACTTCGTGTGGTCTGTAATCTTGCGTATGGACAAGAAGAGCTGGGATGGAAAAAGGCTGCAAAACAACAGGGGACAGACAACCAGTGGGACTGGGAAGAGCAAGAGAGTCAAATTTTTGTGTGTTACAGTTCAACACGGGAACTCTGAAGTAGTGGTGATCAGGAAGGAGTTAGTGTCTTAACAAGCCACTGGGCCCCAGTAAGCCAAAGTGGGGTGGCAGGGTCTCTCTCGAGTTGTGTTTAAAATGGAGCTAGATGGAAAGAATGGCCAAAAAGGCCAATACTGTGCACAAAGGCTGCGCAGTAGAGGTTGACAGTGGAGTTGTATGAGCTCTCCTATTAATGACCTTTGTATTTCTTCCTTCCCTTCCAGGTGCAAGTGGGAAGTACACCTCAGGACCAAAGAATTGTGGGATACATTTCCTGTACTCACTTGCAAGCTATTGCAGGTATTGTCCTGATCTGCTTCTCTTAGTTTTTCACTTTTTCTAAGTCTCTGCTGGGGTTCCCGTGCATGAGCTGCAAGCATTGCTCCTCCAGTATTTCTCACAAAGTGCAGGGTGCACTGCGAATAGCCTGGAAAAGAAAGGAAAGAAGGGAAAGCAGACATATTGCAAAGCTGCCCTTTCTCAGTCTCACAATAATTAAGCATTATAAGAAACACAAAAAAACTCTGCTCCCCTTTGCTCCCTCTTAACTAAATAGCATTACTTCAGCAAATGTATTACTATCATCACTAATCATATCCTAAAATAATAAATGTCAACAGCCTTTATCAACCCATACTATGAATGTCACCACGTAATCTAAAATGCCTCTGTATTTAACTAGGGAATAATCAGAAGAAACAAGTTGGGACAGTTTTTCTAGCAGAAATCAATGGCAGAATTTAGACATAAATTGTTAGCAAGTTAATAATGCTCATTTAAAATTGTTGGTCATATTTAAAAATAATTCCACTATTATATTTTCTACAGCATGAAGCAGCGTATGCTCTRTATGCTTATTTCAGGAAATAATATTTTCCAAGATCCTTTTAAATAAGCTAAATAAAATACAAAAAAAATCTTAGAATAAGTATGGATGATTTTGTTTTGTTTAAAAATTTTCACTGAATCATCTTTAAAAAGGATGTGGAAAAATAGCATGTTTCTGGGTCTGTGAGACGTGTGGATTCCACCACTTCCCATAACAAGGCTGCAATTTCATATTAGCGCTCTGTCAGGTTGTGGCTTAGCCTGTTCCTCCTCGAGTATCTTATGAACTTTTATGACCTTGTTTTATGATAGTATCTCCACACTTAGCTCTCTTTTGAATACTGGTCCTCAGAACAAGACTGAGTGAAGAAGGCTACTCTAGAACTGTAGCCTTACCTCCATTTTACAAAACAGGTCCGGGAAGGTAGGGAAGGAAAAGTTAGCAACATAGTAGCTTTATTTTATTTCATTTTTTGGTATTCTCATACATACGTGAGAACACTGAATCATGACATTTTTCCATTTTCACTGTTGGCCTGAGCACTCATCAATTAAAATTGACCAATTGTTGAAATCAGTACGCATGCCTCTGGAAAATTTTCCATGTAGCTCCTCCCTCTTTTGCGTCAAAAGTATCAGTTCTAGACTTTAAGCAGATGTTATTAAAAAAAAAAAAAAAAGTAAAAAGCAAACCTACAAACCTTAACTTCTGCAGAAGATCAGAATTTAATTTAGACAGAGCTGTGTATACCTTTAGCATTACTTGACATGGCTGATTCTTGTGTTCGGGATTCTGCTGGAGAGCAGAGTATAGCCCTCCTAGACTGCCTGAAGACAGCATGTACGCTGCAGACTGAGGCAGGACGGAAAAGTATTCGAAATGTTAGAACTCTGAACCTGGGCTCCACAGCGGTCAGACAACCAGTGTACATTTTAGTTTGTCAGTGCTTGAGTTACAGGGAGATGCAGACTTTGGAACAAAACTGCCAGTCCCTCAAGTACAGGCAGTACTGAGTACTGAGTTCAAGTACAGGAGAGACTGGATAATTTTAAAACAGATTCATGAATTTTTCATCTATGTTTTAACAATGTAACATCCTATATTTTTAACTCTGCAATTATGCTAATGTACTGTGAGGCTGCTGTTGAGGAACTGAGTTTTGTTGCTGTTCTAGTTTAGGTTATAAAGCTCTGGTTTTAGCCCTGTTCCTTTTTGCTACCTAGTCATGTATTCTCAGCTAGTCTTTGATAACCACACTGTGAAGTCCATAAAATATTAAAAAGGAAGGGAAATAATATTCTGTTCTCAGAGTCAGTCCAAAGCAAGGGTGTAAAACACAACTTTCATTTTCCTACTTATATGCTTGCTTCACATTTTTAGGCTTTTCTAGTTCAAGCTGCATTTGAATTCAGCAGATAAAGACTTAAGAGTCTAAATATGCTTTGATTAAATCATATTAGTGTATGTAGTGAAATTGAAAACTGAAGTTCATAACAGTTTAGCAGAGCTGTGACTTCTGATTTGTATCATCCGATCCAAAACATTTCACATATTTAAAAAATTGTCCAAAAATCAGTTCAACCTTATAAAGATGTGGTAAAAACAAGCACGGTTTAAAAGGTTAACCATTTAAATCGTCTTGTCACACGTGACTGAGTGTAATTTGGCTCCCTTTTTAGGATACACAAACTTACGCTTGACAGTTCTGATAATTACGTGAACGTCGAAGGAAGGGATCCAACTGCTTATGGGCAATAAAGAATTGCTTTTGCAAGAGATGTGCTCGCTAAACACTGTTCTGAGCAGTTACTATTTTTTTAGAGCAGACATGCACCTTCAATAAAATTTTAGAGTTAGATGTAAATTACCTGCTTAATTCTGTACCTACTATAGAATGTTGCCATGAAGCTATGAAGCAGCTCCTCATTTCCACTGTGGAAATAGCTGCATTTCAGTGACAAATGAAGGGACCCTGTAATGAGACTTGAATGTAATTATTTTCCAGGGGGCTGTTAAGTTTATATGGTTCTTTCCTGTCTTTCAATTAGTCAGTGATTAATGTTCTGAGGAGGTTCTAGGAGCTGCCTAGAATCCATCTACCTCCCAAGTCCCTTTAAGTCATGCCTTTGAGACACCCCCACAAAACCATCAAAACAAAATAAGCCTCAAGCTATTCCAGCCCAGGTCCATGTGAGGTACCGTGCTGGATACTACCCCCCTAAACTCCCTCAAGGCTTTTGCTTTTTCTTTTTTTTTTCTTTTTTCTTTTTAATGGGGAGTAAATCTAAGGTTGCACTAACCCACATAAAGAGTAAACAGAATTTAGCTCAAGATTGAGAGGGATCCCTCAGTCTTTAAAATCCTGACTGTGCCATTCAGGAGTATCTCATGTTAAATATCCCCAGGCAGTGATTCTACGTATGTTCCTGAAATGGCAAAGCTGCCTTCTCGGCACCCTGGCAATCTGTCCTGCCCTTGCTCTGTCCTCACTTGTGCTAACACAGCTGTTTTAGTGTTGCACTGGACTGGAGAGCTGATCTAGCTGAAAAGTTATCTGGCAGAATAAAAGTGGCGGGGGGGGGGGGGGGTTCTCTTTTTAGCCTATCCAGGCCCATAGGAAGGTCTCTTTTAGGAATACATGCTAGGGGTCTGCTTAAGCTGCTGCTGCATCCTTTGGTAGTGACTTGGAAACCGTCTTTCTTTTTAACTAGGCCTTGCATAGTGCACTTTATATCCCTTGTCTCCTCATCTTACCCAGATTCCCCTGCCTACGTATCCCGTAGCCCTCTCAGTGCCGAGACCTCCAGTTCTAAAAACTGCTGGATCTTTTCCAGCCCCTGACTAGGCCTGTCAGCTGCTTTATTCAACAACCTTAATGTTTCTTCTGTTAGCACCTGTCTTCCCTGTAGATAATCCAAACAGTCCTCCACAGTGTACAGTACCTACCTGCATGTCTAACTAAAGACAGGATTTGACTTAGGCATTTCCAAACTGAATGAAAAGCAGCAGCTACGATTATCCTATCATGAACAGAGATGCAGTATTTATTGATGCTGGCTGAGGTTTCTCACACTACTCTTTCATCCTTCCATGTAAATATTGAAGCTGAAGGGAACTTGCAAAGAACTTGAACATGCTGAACCAGTCACAACAGAATTACTTGCATTTTTCCAGACCAGTTATCGAGGGGGAGAAAAAAAACCCAAAACACAGAGCAATTAGTACAAATCTGTATTCTCTGGTTAACCACTGGTGGCAGTCAATCAGATCAGAGATTCTATCTGAACACTTAATTGGAGCTGCAGGCTGGAGAAAAGAGATGAGTATTACAGTCGAGAGTTACCTACCTATCTGCGGTGAACATTAGAGTTGGGAGTTACTTTGCTTCGTATTTACAGATCCTATTTCAGTTCAGCAATGGGCAGTTTATGAAACATCTGTTCCACTGTTTGTTCTGGATTCAGGTTTGGCTTCTCCTTTACTTAAGTGTCTGATTAGTTCATTTATTTCCAAAGTCATTATCACAGGGACCTGGAAAGCCTGAGCCTCACTAACTCTTTTGCTTCTAAACATACAGTGCTGTTGTGTAGCTACTGGAAGCTAGATAGTGTTAGTTTAATAATAATCTCAGAAAATAGTTATATTTGAGTTGCATTAAAGGATCCCTTCATCTGTCATTGAAACATAGCTCGCTACATTGCACACGCTCCACTTAGTGTGCTGAAGTGTAATCGCTTCTGTGACCTCTAGTGGAGACCCAGAGATGCCCGACTGGGGAAAACCAGAGATGCCAGACTATCACAGGTTCTATGCTACAAAGAAACGAAAATCATCCATTTCTAGAGCTTCGAGGTTCCTACTGTCCTGCCGTCCTGAGGTTACCCACTGTACAGGGCTGCTACAATCAAAAGATCAGGATTCTTGCCAAGTGAGATGTAATGCTTTTCCAGTAACGGCAATGCAGGTTACAAGACGCATTTCACAGTAACGCTTTTTTTGCCTGTCTTTTGTTTTTTCTCAAAAGTTTTCAATTTCTGAGAATTTTACCTTTGTGTATGTCAGTTAAATGGGTTTGCTATGTTCTTCACACTGATCTGCTTCAGGTTGCTAGCTGAGTTTCCTGTCCTCATAAGTAATTGCTCTATTATTGTGTCACTTACCCTAGTGAAGGCATGCTAGATACGTCGCAAAAAACACAAGCAAAATCTTGACAATTCAGGGATGGAAGGGCCCACCTTAGACATTTAAGCAGTTCATATAATCAACGCTTTGTAGAGAGTAGGATTAGTTACTGTATTCTTGTCAAAAGACACCAGGCTAAAAGTTGGGTCAAGAAGAAAGTACTGGCCTAAGAAGATGAGACAGGACAGAAAAATGCTGCAGAAAGATCAGGGTCCAGTACGACCTTCACTGTAAATCTGAATGAGCTGCATCATGAATGAGAGAGCTGAGACTGTTCAGCCTCACGAAGAGAAAGCTCAGGAAGGACCTTCTTGATGTAAGGAAGATGGAGGCAGACTATTCTCAGTGGTCCTCAGTGAAAGGGTAAGAGGCAATGGGCACAGACTGAAATGCAAGGAGTTCCATTTAAACATAAAAAAAAAAAAGTAAAAAAAAACTTTTTTACTATAAGGTTGATTGAAATCTGGAACAGATTAGCCAAAGAAGTTGTGGAGTCTCCCTCCACGGAGATGTCCAAAACTCAACAGTCCTGGGCATCCTGCTCTAGGTGACCCTGTCTTGAGCAGGGAGGTTGGACTATGTGATCTCTAGAGGCTCTTTCCAACCTCAGCCATTCTGTGATTCCGTAATTTCATCTGTGTCTTTAGTTAAGCAGAATGTGTATGTTAGGCATGCACACTGATTAGTATCACCTGCTCCAGGCTGTAATTTATTCCACGTG
The DNA here is from genome assembly GCF_003343005.1 of Rhea americana. Taxonomy (NCBI): domain Eukaryota; kingdom Metazoa; phylum Chordata; class Aves; order Rheiformes; family Rheidae; genus Rhea; species Rhea americana. The sequence continues at coordinate 971,589 of NW_028185839.1, forward strand.
ACCTATTTCTTATGCTTTTGTCTAGCTACATCTTAAATGTAGGACTCTTTCTTGTGGTATGTAGTATATCAGTATGTTTGCTAACAGCAGTTGTTAACATGTGAAATGCACTTCTACACTTTATTTGCACTAGGGTAGCAAGGATGTTCCCAAGAATAAATTAGACTGGATTTCTATCAAGCTGTGTGATTAGGGTATTAGCTAAAATTGATGTATAGGTAACTACAAACTGTAGATCAGGGAGTAGTTTCAAAAGGACTTGTACTAGCTTGTATGTTACAGCCCAAATGGTAAAGATCTGTCAGGAATAACTGATGAGTGTAAGAAAAAATCAGATTATTTGCCAATGGAATTAAATGCCTAAGGAGATGAGTCAGTATCAGGATGTACTTAAAGCTCTCCCTCTCCCTGGTCATGTTTGTTTCAGTATTTCATTTAATTATTGAGGATTCTATCAAGTCATGTTTAGTTGAACATTTCTGATACACTTTGTGCTTAACTGTTACTAAACCTCCTCTTCTCCCCTCTTCTCCTCTCCCCTCCCCGATATTCTTGCAAGTCGAACCCTTCACAGGTTTAGAGTGGTAAGAAGGTGAAGCCGTAATGCCTGATCTTTCTTCCTGTGCACTAAGGCAGTTAGCGTGCTCCAGAGTTCACATTTTAAAAGTCTACAGAGAGTGCTGATGATAGCCCCAACTCAGAGGAATGACAAACTAGCTATGAGGAAAAATCTGAAATCTGGCCCATTAGATCCAGTGGCCAGTTTTAAGAATAAGGTGGCACAGAAGAAACTGTTGTTTGTCAGCCAGTCTGTTGTCAGGATTACCAATCCTACCTTTGAGTTCTTGCATTCAAATCACTGCACCTGCTTATGCGCTTGCAAGATACTGTTAGTATTTACATTATTTCTTTGTTAATCACTTTAATATGAGATAAATGGAATTCAGTCAACCATCTCGTTTAGAAATACCCAGAATTTGAACTTTTGTTGTCTGTTCACTGGTCTATTAACTGGCACATAGCTTCCAGGCTTATGATGCTGAATCCACAAGGATATAGTTTTCTATCCTACTGTAGGATAAAACTCGCATTCAATTTGATTTTTTTTCTTTAATCTCCAAGTGAGGTATTAAATGAGGGAAGTATTACTACTGCTGTCTCATTCTGGTCCCATTGGGGCGGGCAGATGATACTTTCAGTAAGTGCTTCATCCCTTTAAAATTATGTAAAGGATGCTTAAATAGTCTAGGTGAGTAGGAGCCTTCTAGAAAGTACCTGACTGAAACTTTAACAATTTAAGTATCATTGAAAATCTGTCTTCATAATCTGTAGGGTATAATCAGTAAACAGTAACTCCCTTCTCTGTGTATTTTATGCAGAGAAAAAGAACATGCAACAATTTTTCTCTCCTTTTCTTTCTCGTAAAAAATCAATACTTTGAAATGATAACTGACTTAACCTAAGTTTTTATGAAGAAGCAATGAAAGTATTTCATATGTGTGGAGTTAAATATTCACCATCTCCACAGTAAGTGCCACTGAAAGCACCTTTAGACATACATAACCATGATGTTTTTGATTTTTTTTTAACAACTTTTTAATAGCTATCATGAAGTAGTAAGTAAAGTTAATACAAAATTTTAGTCAGTGAGTGATTTGGGGCTTGCTGTTTTCTTCTGATTGCGATATTTAGAAACAAATCTTTATTTTATTTTGAAGAAAATCAATGTTCTGACTTGACATTTATCAATCTAAGATTGAAACAACAAAATCATTATTGTAGAGTGAAAACAGAGAAGAAAAGGAAAGGAAGGATGAAATAGTAAACAGTTATTTCTAAAATGTGTCTCTTTCTGCTCCTTTCTCCCATATCAAGCTTTTACTAGCTCTCTTAGAATAATTACAGCAGTTAATTTTTTTCCTCAGACTTAATGTCACCTAATCTGCTTGAAACCAGGTATGTTTAGTTGCTGTAATTAAAGAGGTGTTTTATATGTCAGATGGCTTCACAAACTAAAAAATATTTAGTAACCAATCAATCTCAACCCTTTTATTACTCTTATGAAACTGAGGCACATTCTTAGCATCAGTAGCCTAGTATAACTTCCTGAAACTGGCAAAAGGGATCTGTTTTTTCCTTTCTGAAGTACTGCCTACCTAAATTGATAGTGCATATATATACTTTTAAAAATATGGAGATACTTCCAGTTTAGGCATTCTTACTTGAACATGAATATAACCCTTCCTCCTGTACATTACTAAAGTATGAGCAAGATGAACAAGCAAGTTGTTCTATTTTACAAAATTAGGAAGCAAACAAAGAAAGATCAAGCGTTACGCCCAAGAACGTGCTGCCCAGTTTTGGCATAAGTAGGATTTTTACTCTGAACTCCTAATTATAAATCTAATGCAGACCTTCCTCCTCCTGTGGCTAAGATGTCACCATTTTGGTTGTCTCTCTGGGGTAGAGGTGACTTGTCTTTTTATTTCTTCAGAAGTGCCTAGTGTGATTCCAGAAGGAGATTCTTGAATCACCAAAAAGCATGATTTCTAATGAAGTTTAAAATTAATTATGCACTACATACTTAGTATGCTATTATCCATACCATTGCTTAGCAACTAATATGAGTATATTTTACTTCATTAGAGACATAAAATCTATAAATTATTCCAGATATTTAAACAACTACAATGGAAGTTCACCCTTCTGTATTAATTTTTCAACTGTTTGCTTTCAAAATTTTGACTTTTTTGGCAAAGCATTAAGCCAATTAAGCATTAAGACTTTCAATGACTATCTGCTCATTCTTTATCATGTATCCCATGGAAAAACCTGGTTAAAGCCACATATCAAAAGACACTTTCATATATGTATACAGCCTCAGCTGTGGTATTTCATAAATTGAAAGCTGGATTTTTCACCTTGTTTTTTCTAAGTAAGTATTTTTAATATAGTTAATTTTATAAGGCAAATTCTTCCACATGCAGCTGAGGCCACACAAGGCTAACATACAAGCTATGTCTCTTGTAAGTCTGACTTCAGGGGCTTAACACAGTGCATTGGCCTTGTACAGACTGTACTGCAGTGCATGTGCTAAGTGGCTTAGAAAAGAAGTGGGTAGCAGAAGTATTCTTTTAATTTTTTCACCTGCATCTTCCCCATTAAGGGTTTACCTTTGATGGGTGAGGAAAGGAAAATGAGACTGGAGTCCTAGTTTGCTTTAACCTCTGCATCTTCTGAATTAAACAGATGAGATTTTGGACCCAGCTCTGCAGAGATGTCTAGGACACAGCAGTGGCCCTACTGATTTTGCTGGATGCACACAGGCATCCAGCATTCTGAAAACCAAACTCTAAAACGAAATCTTGTTTCTTGTTTGCTGCAGGAGATACTACTGTTCGATGTGAGCAACTGGATATGCTTCAAGATTGGCTGTCTGAATTCAGAAAATCTACCTCCTCCTCCAGCACAGCCAATCCAGAGGAGCTGGTGGCTTTTGATGTAATCTGTGGAGATCTCAACTTTGATAACTGCTCCTCTGGTAAGCCAAGCTTTTCCTTTTCCTGTTGTGTACCTACTCTGGCAAGTAATGGAACAGTTCTTGGGTTTTTTCCTCTTGTGGGTTATAACAGTATACTGAGCTGTGTCTGACTTTTGCAACCATATGTAGGGGAAGACTTAATTGCTACCGAAGCCTCTAGAATAGGGGCAAGGCTTGAGATGAGCCAGGGAGAATAACTCACACTTATGAACTCTGCCTAGTTATTAAGCAGGCTGTATTTTAAGGCGCAAAGGGCAATACTTTGTGACTTGCAGTAGTAAAAATAAAGAGGGATCCACTGGGTCCAGTTTTGAGTTATTTAGATGAGCTCTGTGACATCTATTGTCTAGAATTTTAGTTACTACTAAAGGAAGTATATTTATGAGATTTTTTTGTGGGGGGAAAAGCAGTAATATCATGCAATTAAAACATCTGGTAGTTCATAGAGAAGAGACTAATGCTATGGTGAGAACTGAACATTGCCAAATCAATTATGGAAAAAATGAACTGTGGTGGTGTGAATTTAGATTTTTTAATATACAATATTTTAATAATTTTCCCCATATTTGGATGTTGGGGGCACTATAAAAAAGAACAGTTAACAGGTGGTGAATTTTCAGAGATATTAGCCTTTTTTAAACATAGATAGTATGCTCTCTTAGCAGCTAAACACCAGCACAGAGTGCAAAGCACAGTGTTTGTATATCCTCTCTGCCTTCCCCACTGGGTATGGATCAGGCATCCAGTAGAGCCTCTTGTTGGCTCTAGAGAGCAGCAATGGACTGCGCTATCTCTGAGCTGGCAAAAGTGCCAAGGTGCCCTGTGGCCTCCCTCAGCCCCTGGGGGAGGTGAAAGAGGCTTTTTGGCTGGGCCAAATCTGAACCTCTGAGATAAAGAGCATGAGCTAGGTTCTGTGAAAGGAGAGCTTCATCACAGGGATTTCATCATCTGAGCTGTGTGTTACCAAGGAGACGAGCTGATTACTGATGAGCTCAAATTCAAACTGAGATTCAGCAGTTCAGACCAATTGAGTTTGTGGGTTTACAGCTTCTGGATGATGTGTGTGAACAGTATCTAGAGTGAAGTCAGTAGTGTTCATAAGAAGCCTAGGTAATTCAGCAGGGCTGAGAGCATCAACCCTACTAAAACAAATGGAAGACTTTTCTAAAGTAGGAGAAATGCTTATCTGGGTGGAAAATATCACCAACCCAGAGTACAGCTATTCTGTTGTTCATTTTTAGCTCATGTATAGAAGAAGTAAAGTGATCATGACTGTCTGAATAGCCAGAGCATGAGCTGGCAAGTGCTTTGACTGCTTGAAGAATCCATTATGCACTGTGGAGATGAGTAATAACCAGTATTGACTACAGAACACTGTAGTGAAACAAAATTTATTATGATGAAATACAAGGGCAGTGAATTTTTAAGGAAGGAAAGAATAAACCTAGCCAGAAGCAGATCTCCAGCTAGCCAAGTTCCTGTGTGGGCAAGTTAGAGACCTAGTTTCAGCAGTCCTGATGAATGGAGACAGAAGCTTAGGAGTACTGAATGGACACAACTGCTGCCCTTTGGCTGTTCCACGTGTAATATTGTTGGATGGAGTCTCAGATGGATGGAGTGGCCTTGGGCAAAGATGTGCATCAAGGGAATAAACAATCTGCTGMATACCAAAGAGGAGACTGCCCAGGCAGCTCATGGCAGTCTGCAGAAGGTGTGAGYGAGCTGGACAGACACACAAGAGCAGAGCAGTAAGATGGAACATACGGTGAGCATTTTCTGCCTGAGAAGTCTTGGCATTATGACCGATACCTTGCACAAATAGTAAAGAATACAGTTAGAATGCTATTGTGACTAGTCTTTCTAAGGCAAAAGAAAAAGCAACTATCTGCTTTTTTTAAATCAACAGTTACAACCTTTGCAACTATTAGTTAGGAGGATTWAAAAGGTTATAAAAATCTATTTTATTTTTATCGTCTCTGTAGCTCATTTATTTTTCTCCACTTCAAAATTCACTCAGCCTGGAAACTGAAATTAAACTACCTATTTCAGTTTTTTTATTTGTAGATTACTTTGTTTCCTATGCACTAAGCAAGATTAATGCTTTGTTTTAAAGCTATGTCCTCCCTTTTTAAATTATGTATTGCTTTACAGAGACATTTGTTAGCATTGTGAAGAACAGAACGTATTTTTTATTTATTTWTTTTTACAATAATCAGCTTTCTGTAATTCTGTATACAGTTTTTTTGTACTCTTTCCCATTCCTCTGACAYAGCGGATTTTTTTTTCTTGTACTAGTGACTATCAAGTTTTCAAAGATTTCAGAAAAAAGATTTCGAAGATCAAGTTTCCAGGCTTATGAGTGGTCTTATGCTTACGATAGATTTTCTGCAACTTGGTTGTCCCTCAGTGTTAGGACAGCATTATCTCAACATTAGTACAGTGAATTCTCATTTATCAGGACCGTTATTAGAAAGTTGTCTTTAATGTCAGGTTGCTGTGAATTGACTCATGAAAAATTCTTTTCTACTTTTTAACATTAAAGCATAAGATAAAAAGCCTTTAGTCACATGGATTAAGTTCATTTTATGAGCTGTGACTTCTAACTGTCATTGTCACAGTAGTGAAATAATCATGACAAGATTTTAATCTGTCTTGTTTTTGAGGAAAGTTTTATAGACATATCCCGTAACAAGGGAAAGCTTGGAGAAATGCAGACTGGACAGATTTCATTGTACAGTTTACTATAAACATTAAACAAATCACTTGGCTGTTCAGACAGCAAAATTCTCTGCATTGCACACCTGGAAAATCTGGGCAAGTCAGTCCTCATCCTCTGCCAAAGCTTAAGATACCCTGGTAAATTTATTTTTCTATCTCCTTGTGCTTATGAGGATCTATATTCTCAAGAGCAAGAGCTAGTTGGCTCTAATAGCCAAAAAACAGCTAGAATCATGTAGTGAGGCAGATCAGCTGGTGTGAATGCAGTAACTGAGGGACAATCAGTTGTATTAACGACTGTTAATGACAGACAGGCAAAAGTGCCTACAGCAATGCTTAATATTACTGTACTCCACAYTGCCATTTGTGTTCCTCTTCCTTGTTAATAGGGAGAGGTTAACAGCTTCATCACTCAGCAAGAATACAGTTTTGCAAAAAGAGGTCTGATTTGCTTCCTAAAGTGTGCTCAGCCGCATTCTGTCTAAGATAACCAGGTCACGGTTCAAAGTTTTGTTTCTGACTTTAGAGGAATCTATTTCATGCATACTTACAGATTCTGTTGCCTTGACAATAGACAGAGACAAATAGCAGCAGCAGCTCCAAGCACAGGTGAACATTCCAGTGATCCCAAGAGAAAACTTGAACTGTTGCTAAGAAATGTTGGCACAGTAAAGGGTGGAAGGGCTGCAATGAAGAAAGGAGTTATCAGGGGATATTGCCAGTCTCTTTGCYGTTAAAAAAGAAAAAAAGAAAAAAGAAAAAAAAAAGAGTTGTAGCGATTGGGATTTTCAGGTTCCAGTTGCTTATGCCTAGGTATAATGCTCATGCGCACAACAACTTGTTTATGTTGTTCATTGCCTGAAATTCAGGATATCTGTTACAGTGCCTCTGGGTCCTGGGGTTATTTAATGTATGTCTTTGAATACATAAAGCACAATATCAAATAGAGCTTAATCTGAAAGCTGAGGGGTTATGTGGATTGCGTTTAGGACTGCTTTAATGCTGTAGATAATATCCCAATGAAATTATTGATTGCTCATCTTTCTCTTAACTATTACAATTTGAAAAGCATTCAGTGAATTCTTTTGAAGCAGGTAAAACGCAAGCTTTTGTCTTCAAGCTTACTGAGATCTATGTACGCACCAGTATTGCTATTATGAAGTCCAATTCTCCATTGTGTGATCTTGACAAACGTATTAGAGTAAATAATGCAATGTGAATGTGAGGGTAAAGAAACAAGTTAGAAAATCTTCAATTCCGTTTACTGTTAAAAGCTATTGAAAAATGTCTGTCTTACAAAAACTTTGTAGGAAAGCACAGTTATTAGCAAACATTTTGCTGGAATTTCTGGTTAAGACAAGATATTGCCATGCAGTAAAAGTACCAGATTGCTTCAAATCCATCTGCCTCCCAGGCTAGTGGGCACTAGGAAATTATGTGCGTTCTCTTCCTCAAGCTTGCTTTCTAGATTGATAAAAAAAAAAAAAAAAAAACAGAACAAAGGTTTTTGCTTATTTGCAATGTGAAATACAGAAATGGTTGATGCCTCAAAGGTTGTTCCTGACAGCCTGTACTGAAAATACATAAAACATAGCGCTCACTGCTTTACCAAAAGAATGCTAGCTGAAGCGGCAGAATATGAAAGCAGGCTTGCCTTTTTATGAAACACTCTTCATAAGTTTACAACATGTAGCTCATTTCCCTTTTCTTTATTCTTTCTCTGCAGAGGACAAGCTGGAGCAACAGCATTCTCTGTTTACACACTATAAAGACCCATGTCGAATTGGTCCTGGGGAAGATAAACCATGGGCAATTGGTAAGGTCTTCTCTAACTATCAATATGTGAACGTAACTCATTCTCATCTGTCATAGACACAGTATCTGCAGGCAGTAGGTGGCACAGCTAACGAGAAGTAACAATGTGGTAGAGACTGTACATTTACAAGTGGCATTTTTCTAACATGGTAATGCATAGTTTGTAATTTAACAAAACACTGCTGAGGCTTAAGATCTAAACATAGATCTCAAACCTCAGTCCACATGCTGGAATGGAATGTGGCACTTAAGCATCAAGCTACTCGAATGCGTTCACACACCCATTCTACTTTAAAATCATCCGTAGGTTACTTTGCAAAAAGACACAGCCAAATTACTGTTTCTGTACTTCCAGCATATAATGAAAGCCTGCAGCTTTTGATCAGAATGTTCCATTTTGGTGTTACGTAAGTGCTGTAAGGGAAGCTGTAACAAAGCAACTGAACAACACTAGGAACTCCTAGGGTTCATCTTATAAAAGCTTTCCCGGAACTCAGACATAGCTGTTCCTGGTGCAACTCAGATGAACTCAGATGAGTTCAGATGCACTTCAGAGAGAAGTTCAGAGAGAAGTTAGCGTCTCTCTAGAGTGGGTATTTATAACCAAAGATACTAAAGTGAACGTGGAACTGTTTAATTATGTGACTGTATTCACTCAGAAAAAAAAAAAAAAAAAATCAGAGAAGTTGGAATTGAGAAACTGGAATTGTGGTGGCACCATCTGCAAGATGACAGTAGAAAGGTTTGGATAGAGGATTTACTTGTAAAGACTAGGCAAAGGTTCCTCCTCTAGGCTATAGGCAGCAAACAGGCCAGTTGCCTGTTACCAGAAGCTATTTGCTTTTGCTAATCCCTTATATAAACACAGACTGAAAATGGGCTGTAAGAAAGAGAAGTTGGGGCAGGAATTATTAAGGAATAAGAGACAGTAAGAATACAGAGTACAGCAAGAAGAAACAGGAAATGTTGAAGGTCAAGTTTAGACTGCAATACCTGCCAGGAAAACATGAAGAGAAAGGACTCAAGTAGGGACTGCTTGCCCTTTGCCCGCTGCTTGCACTGTGGGCACAATGGAACAGAAGATATATGGAGGGAGACAGAAGAAGAAAAGCTGAGGTACTGAGGTCAAATATCCCTATTCTCTGTGCTAAAAGAAATTGTTTTACTACATTTATTCTGAAAAGAAAGACTCTATTAGACTGAAAGCATCAATTAATCAAGTGTGAGATGCAGACCTTGTAAGAAGGATGACTGTGGTACATGGATATTGTGTTCAGATGCAAGTAAATAAAAAAATGCACAGTCAGAAAAGTCCCCTCTCCCCAGTATTTATGCTGTCTTCACACAGCTGTAGCTATTTACCTCCTGCTACTTGCCCCCTCAGGAAGTATGCGGAGACTGTCACATTTCCCTTTCTGTTCCCAGGTACCTTGTTGGATCCTGAAGGATTGTATGATGAAGAAGTGTGCACTCCAGATAATCTGCAGAAGTATGCATTTCCTATTCCTCACATACACTTCAGACCATTCCTTAAAAGCCAGTTCACTGCTTGCTATTTAACATTTCAGAAACTGACAGTGTTTCATGGTCTGTAAGATGTACTGAACTGAGTAAACACACCTGGGGTCTTCAGGTAGAGAAAAAAAGGAAGGAAAAGTATCTGCTTCTCAAAATCTAGCAGAGTTGGCTTTAGCTGAGTGAATTTTTGATAAAAGCTATTGCAGTTGGTGCCTTTTTATCTCTAGAAATGGTCCTACCTGGACAGGCCCATAGGAACAGGACAAGCAACTCCAAACACTACCACAAAGGGTATGCCAACAGCTTGTTTGAAGATCTCTCTGCAAGCAGCCAGTCCCATGGTCCTGGCACTACCAAGGAGAGCAACAGAAAGAAACATAATTTTCCTCAAATAAAAAAACATGTAAGGTATAAGCCACCACCCCAGTCCAACAACCAATTACTCATGCTAGAAGGCTTGCAGAATTCAATATATATAAAGAAGAAAAATCACAAATATAGAGAGGAATTAAATAGCATGTCAAACAACTAGGAATAATACTTCTTTCAGTGATATTAGTCCATCATTGCTTTCAAAATTCTGATAGTGAGAAACAGAAATCTTTTCATGTGACTTAAATGAAAAAGAAATCTAATAGTGAGGAATTCCTAAGGTAAACTTCCTAAAGTCCAATACTATTCGTTAAATAATATGCTAGTGAAGAGATTAATCAGCATTGTACATTGCAGAGCAGTGTTTAGTTTCTACATGTTCTCTTCCTTGAAGGCCAGTTTAATAGACTAAATAGGTTATCATGACTAACTATAAAAGATGTCTACTTTTTGATTATCAAAATATACTAAAGAGGTAAAGATATTTGAATTAATGATCCTGCATTTACATATAGCTGTACAGATGGTTCAGTCAGCATACATAATGGAAATGATACATTTATGTAGGCACAGTTGTTTATCTTGGCATTTTAACTCAGTAAATAGTGCAGTGCAATGTATGGTACAGATGTACCCTTAGTTGAATATATTAGGTGAAGCTAACCCTTAAAGTCTTTTTCATAGCTGTTTTGAGCAAAGAAATGGAGTAAATTTCTAGACACAAGGTCTAGGTTTAGTTTAATTTTATATATATACATATATATATATATATATATATAAAGTCATGCTTTGTACATTCAAGAGCCTGCAAAATTTCCAGGCATGTCTATTCACGTGTTGAAAACATGAATTCAGTACATGTGAAAGGGATTTTCGAGAGCAGAAGTAAGGTAATTTGGCCTCTACAATCAAGTTTGCAAATGCAAATCTCTATGTGGGTGTAACATTCTATTTTATGATTCCAAGAGCGGGCTTGGAGCTCTTAAAAGGCTGCTTTTCTTTTTTTCTCCTCCCCCCTTTTTCTTTTTTCGACCATCTGTCATCAAATTAGTTTGGAGATACTTTATTTTATTCCCTGAAGAGTTACTTGTATTCAGCAATTAAATTCCACTGATACATGCATGACTGCTAAATAAATTCAGCACTTAAATTCCACTGATACATGCATGACTRATAAATAAATAGCCATTAGATGATCCATAGAGATTTGTATTATTACTTAAGCTCCTTACGGATACCACCTCAGTATGAGATATAACGGGAAAATATTCTTGAACTTCGGTAACAATACATATAATGCTTTTTGCCTAATAAGAGTAGCTTTCTGCAATATGTGATAATTCTCTTAAATAGAGGGGTTTTTAGATCTATTAACAGGAATTTCCGCTAGCTTTGTATTCAAATCTGCAGGGAAACATGGATCTGCCTGTTTAAGTTATTTAGAAATGCTTTAATATTTGAGAAACCCTCACCCTGATAAGAGACAGAGAGCCTCTCCTTGCATCCTTGTATGGGATTGGTAAACATAATAGTAAACGTTGCAGTGAAATTCAACATCATTAGTGAAATCTGGGCTTTGAAACCTATAAAGTATTTTTATAAATGTCTTTCCTAACATACATCAATGAAGTGCCTGGAGATTATAAAATGCTATTGACAGCACAGAACCTGTGGAGCACTGTGTTACTAACAAATATCATTTATTTATGCAGCAAAACAGGGTACAGCCTAAAACTGATCCRTTCTGAAAATTTTCAATAATAGATCTTGATTAAGTTCTCAAACCTTTTAAAATGMACATTTATATTAGCAATAAGTAGCAACATAAGCTACCCAGACAATTATTTCTTCATCAGCACTTTTCTGTAGTTTAAAAAAAGAAAAATTAAGCAGTTCACAATATTAAACTAGTAAGTCCATGAAAGAAGTAGCACAATTCGTTCTTAGTTACTTCCTATTTCTTTCATGTTAACTACCGCATACATAAAACTTCAGCCTAGTACAATACACTTGGTGCAAATGAAGAGCAAGTTGTTTATAAACATAGAACAATTAAGACAGACTTAACAACCTGGGCCTTGCCACAGTGCTGGATGCTGCACAGGCTTCTGCTCAGAAGAGGCTTCATGAAACACATACAGGTGATCTTGCCTCACAGGCGTGCATTTCACTCTCATGAAGGGACTGGCATAAGCAATTTTAGTCTCTTAAGCCCTGAATGAATTCTGGAACAGAAGACCAAATTACTCACAGCTAAGAAATGGGATTTAAGTCCCAGGTTTTCCATGTTCCACAAGCCCAGTCTCCAGGGCTGTAGAAGGAAAGACTGGCTTGTGATTCTGGGCTGCAGTGAGGAAACAGCAGTAAAAAAGGTCTTCAACTCCTCTGGCTCTCTCAGGTTTTATGAGGAGGTTAGTTTTGCATTATGGTTCCCTTAGACATAACTGCTCTTCATGCTCCTTTGTTCACTGCAGCTGTGGTCAAGCATTACCAATCTAAGCTGATCGGCCAAAGAGTTGCATGACAGAGCTTTCATACTTTAACTCTGGAGTTAATCATGACTCTAAATCTTTCTAGGAAAAAAAGTAAGTTAAAATTACTTTTTAATCCTTCCCTCTTTTGTGCCCTAGGAATTAGAGCAATTATTTTGATAAAATTGAAGTTTTATGATTGTTTTATAGCTCAGTCATAATTAGTTGTGTTTACTTAAATGGTTAGCACCTAACTGTTAGTATGGTATAACCAGATGGTTGGTACTTGCCTCTACTTCCTGTAGAGACAAACAGCAGACCATTGTATACAGAGGGATACAACTTCTAGTCAGAAACTGATCCACAGATCTTTACAATTCATTTTCCCCATGTATTTGAAATTAACATTTCTCTTCTGTGAGCCTTTGTGCAGGTTAAACATTCACAGAATTTTAAAAGGATAGAATTGAAGCTAAAGTGAATTCACCTTTTAAATTCATGCAAGATTTTTTGCAGTAGCACTCTAGCCTTAATCAACAGTTTCATCTACTATGTTACTTAATTGGCTTTGCCAAATATAAATACAATTTTCAAAAGAGGTCAGTTTCAAAGAGCTTGCTTCCTTGAATCTAGAAAGAAAATTTCATGAAGTGAATCACTTGCAATAGCTCTCTGTAGAATGAACAGTTCAGTTTGCAAACGAGGTCCAGAGAATAAGCTGATTTAACGTAACTTATGACAGTCTAAACTGAGTAATACRTAGAAGGAAGCTTACTTTTATAAACTGGCTACAATAAACTGTAAGAATCTTCAATATTTCATTAAGTCCAGAGGGGTTAAAGAAGTTCTGATTAAGTGACCAACTAAAACGTTTGCTTTTAAACAACAACTATGACGAAGTACTTTTATGCATCAACTAACAAAAACTTACAGATTCTAACATTAATTAGATCCCTTCAGCTGTAGGGCAAGTGCTGTGTCTCCCCCCTTGCCACCATCCTTCCAAAGTGACAAAATTTGACGGAGAAACCATTCCGACCTCAAATCGCAGAACATGTCACAGAAGTTCAGTGTCTCTTATTTTTCCTTCATCTGTATTCTCACATGCATGTACAAAAAAGGTTCCCAACCTGACAAAAAACATCCAAAGTAATTTTAAAAAATCTGGGTGATCAAAATATCCTGTCTTTTTCCAAGGTGAAATTAGAGGCTTTGTACCTGCTAGGACCCAAGTTCATGGCTCAGTGTTTCTCCTGCGACAGTTGATGATGCAGCTTAATGGCGTAATCAACTCTTACAAGGGAAACCACAGAACCCTGAGCTCAGGTTTTGGCAGGTAAGTTAAGAAAAATGATTTTCAGGGMGTTGGTTTTGAAAATCGTTTGTTTCTATATTTTGACTCAGATACCAAAACAACCAAATTTGTCCCTCTCGGCATGCCTAAGTTATCATGCAAAACTGCTACAATTGTACTTGATACTAACTGTTTGCCTAATACCCTACATGTGCAATTACAAATCCTATGCCAGGCACATTCTGCTTTTGCACACACAGTTGTATATGTGTTGTTTTTTAGCATTACAGTGCTAGATATTTTAAGTAGAATACAAAAAGGTAAAACAAATGTCCTTTTATATCCAACAGCATAACACAGAAGCACAGATTTATTATAAAATAGGGTGAACGGGACCTTTGTAGGTCCTATTCACCCAAATCCAACCTTCTGTTCAAAGCACAGCCAACTTCAAAGTTAGATTAAGTTGCTCAGAGCCTTAATASTCTTCTGTATAACATCTACTCTTAAAGTTTAAGTAGCCAAACTGTAAACACTTTATGGGAGAGGAGCAGCTTATTAGCCTGAACAAAGACTGGTACCTAGAAAAATGAATCTTAATCTTTAATTCTGCACCTGGTTTTGGGCTGGGTAATCTCTACGCAACATGTGGGCAGTACTAACCCCTTCACCACACTTGCCCAGCAAGTTCATCTCTGCAGAGGAGTTTGAAGATACTGTCATTATACGGAAATCAAACTCCTTGGCTGTCATTAGTGAAGTAACAGCTTGAGATCCAAGACAAAGTAATCAGGTGCAGAGGCTCATTCAAAACCACAAAACCACGTGCCCAGGTACGCACCCTCCAAAAACTGTTGTACTCATCTGTATCCTTTCTGTAAAGGTTGCTCTCTAATTTCAGGGTTGCACTGATCAGAATRGACAGGTTTGTATCGAAGTACATAAATTTGTTCTAGATTCTGGGCCAAAGGGGAAGGGGCTGGCCTGGGCTGTAACATACTGCAGACAGCAGGCTAGATCCTTCTCTCGGAAATTTGCTCTCCTGGCTACAAAGGTTGGTACCGAGGCCCACTGGACAGCATCAGGGATGACAAAGCCGCCATCAACATGTTAGCACAGCTGATACAGCATCATACAGAAAAACACAGCTAGAAGATGCGCTTCATGCTGTAACTTTATCAGTTGTTTTGGATGGGCATTACCTTTACTGGRCATCTGGAGAGAAACTACCATAATGTACAACGGGACAGAATGAGCAAACATTTAATGCACTTGGGTTTTTTTTTGTGAAATAGGGTGCTGGAAAGTGAAGAAGGAAGGAAAGGCTACTTAGTCTATCCCACCAGCAAGAACCATAGTTCCAGTCAAAAGGGGAGGAAGGCATCATTGAAAGGAAATGGGAGGAGAATTGACTATATGCTTTATACAGAAGAAGGTCTCTACTTGGAATGGAAAGTGGTGAGTTTCACAAGAAAAAGAGCTATAACTCACAGGACAAACTGTCTAGATGGCATGTTAGCCTCTTCTGCTTGGGCTAAAAGGTGAATTTGCCACTTTAGTATGTTCTACTTCTTGTACGCCTGACTTTGCAAACATAAAATTTGTTTATATAATACATACAGTTTAGGTGGTCTGGTAGCAATGCTTGTAGGTAAGCTGCCCTTCAAAACAAACAACCAAATCAAACCAAACAAACAAATCTTGTTTCTGTTCTTTAAAGTTTTGCCAGACCAACTGTTTTGACTGGTGCTTTCCATGCCAGCAGTCTTTTTACTTTTAAAATCAGACAGAAGCTTTTTAAAAGCTGTCAAACTGTATTGTTAGAAAGCTCCCTGCTCAGAAAAGCTGCTGCAACTATGTGCAGTTTCACTGAGTTTGCTGAAGTGTCTGGCTGTGTTTTTACTATGCCTATGAAAACCTGCCTAGGTTACAAGTGATACATAGACAAAAGTTGAAGAGCTAAGCTAGAAAGAGAATTTGCAGTACGTTGTCTGCTCCCTTGTGTATGATCTTGCCTTATACAGAATTCCACAATGAAAATGAGAAACTAGTTCACACTTATTTACCATACCCCACTGCAATTACTGTACAGTAACATGCAATCCAGCAATTCACCATAGTTTAGCACACAATACCTTGATCTGCCTGTGCTCTCCACTTGCAGGTGCTCAGTAGACATGCCAGCTTAGCAGCTAAATTCTTCAAAGGCTTCTGGTTTTGGATGTGCAGATGTCTATTGTGTATCTGTGCACTAAACTCACCCTATGTTCAAATAAGCAGCAACAAAAACATTTGAATAATTTTGACCCAGATTAGGTCTTTGATAAAGCTTATCATACAAGTGCTCTTGCCTGGGTAAAAACAAGTGAGTGGCTAGGAAAAGGCCAGATTATTTCCTCTTGTGGGATGCTAGTTAAAAAGTGCTTACTACACTACATGGTTACTACAGTATTTATGCTTCCTGCAAGCAAATATCAAAGTACTGGCAAACTAAGTACCCGGCTCATAGAAGGGGATAATTAAATTGTATAAAGAGAACACTAAGGTTGCTACATGAAGTTTTAGAAGTTGGGAAGCCAGCAGTATTTCTCTACAGAACCTTAATCTGGTCCTGCAAAATTTTGCCAGCACAAAGTCTAGAATTTAGAGATGGCAAGGAACAAGGCCTCTTACCACCTTAAGTTCTTATGAAGGTTACCATCACTGTTTGATGAAGTCAGGCTTGCTTTTTAGCTGCATGCTATGTCTAGTACAGTAAAGCGAGCCCCTCCTCCCAGGTGACTCTTTCTTTATGTACATCAATAACCTACAGCAGGATTACAGATAAGCCTATCTGGAACAACATGGATATTGCTATATGTGGAAAGAAATGGGTACAAGAGACTTCATCCTGCCTCATTGAACTATATATTGTGTCAGTTTTGCAGCTCTTCAACTGCGCTGCATTAACATGCCTTGTGTAGCAGATAGTTTACCAGTAGCATAACTGAGCCAGACCAGTTGCAGGCCTTTTTGGTCGTATATAGCTACTGATACAATGAGATAGCTCAAGGAGAGGCATAAAAGGTGAAGCCTGACATATGATAAAACACAATACTTGTACATTCCTTCTTGTTTACTTTTTGCCTTTCTTCTGCAGGAAGTGGAAGAGTTCAGCTTTATTACTCAGTTAGCAGGCTTGACGGACCACCTACCAGTCGCAATGCGTCTAATGGTATCTACGGGAGAAGATGACCCTTAAAACTGACCAGCTTTGAGATATTAGAAGAGGGAAACATTGACGATATTAAAAAATATATCAGAACATAAGAAAGAACTATTCTGGTGCCACGTTAGGAAAGATGACCAGACCTGACCCAGGCTACACTTCAGAATGTACCAACAATAGAGGATATAAAAAGGGAAGAAATTGAAAGGGTTGTGGCCAAAAACCACTGTTGCAAGTTGCTCAGGCAACAGGGCAGGCCTGTATTACAATGCTTTCACTGTGGACCGAAAGGAACCAAGATGGAAGTCCTAATTCCTTCTGAACCAGTGCCATTCTTATTAAAACATGTTTTTATACTACTATATAGCACAATTTAGTTTGTAATTAGTCTGTGATTTAGTGCTGCTCAATAGTTTTTTGCATAATTTCTTTGTATAACTAAAGCTAAAGCTTTTTTCTTTTTTAGCCTGTTAAAGTTGTAGTAGCGTGCTTGCATCGGTAGCATGCGCCCGCACTGCATGCCACTCAGATAAAATAGTAAGATATCATGGGGAAAATAAGAATGGAAGTGAATTCAAAAATCAGAAACCAGCAAAATTAAGGCATTCTGGGACTGGCTGATCCTTCTGTCATTACAGATGAATCTTAAAACAAAAAAACTCTCTTCAATTTGCAGACCAATAGTCTCCTGTCTGATTAAGGATATGTTAAAATTAGGAATTAAGACTTTAACACACAGTTCTACCATCCTATTCTGATTGTGTTCCCATTACAATTATGAAGTGTTTTGTCTGAATTGGGCCTTTAGTTTTCTAAGCACAAGTTAGTCTTTGAAGAAGAAATACAGTTCACCTGTAATGTCTTTTATTTTTTTCCTATATGTGGGGCAGTTCTGAATTATGGTGTGGGATGATATATAGTGTTACAGTAGAGTGAATAGATTCCTGTAGTACCACTGGTAACATCAGTCAACATTCTGCCTTGGCTAGAAAGAGTAAATGGGAAATAGCTTGTAAAATGCATGCTAGATATAGAGTTAATGTGCACATAAGTGACATTTTTGGAAAGCAAGTATAGAACAGTGTATGACTGATAAGACAAGGTAACATACTTTTCAAAGGAATCAGTACTCTTAAAGGAAGAGAGTAAAATGGCTAGCTTAACGAACAAATAGAATTGTGACTCTCAGTGTTAAGTAACTTCTGAGCAGAAGGTAAGTTTATACGTCTGTGGAACACAATTCTGTGTTTGTTATGCACAGACTTTAATACAGGTCTTGTCATCTAATTAATTCTTACTTTTCTTTCCACTGCTGCCCTTTAATGTGGGGCTCTTCTCTACCATCTTATCCCAATGACCTGACCTACTCAACCTCTGCAACCTTAACAGAAAAAATGAAGAGTTAAGAGTCAGATGCATAACTACATTTCTTGGCATTTTTTAGGGAGTTACATTCAGAAGAGAGCAAAGGTGTTGCCAGAAGAACAGCAAGACTCTGTTTTCTTCTGCCTGTTTCCTCTTACATTACAAAATCCCTGTGTTGAAAAGAGAGGAGTTAGTTAATGTAAAACATGTACTTACTCCTTTAAGTAAACTGTTTTAGTTATGCTGGCCACAAACTCCTGAAGATGCTCTTGTTTTGGTTTAGTTTACACCTGCTAGAAATCAGCTTGAGATAAATTAAACTAGATTTAAAACAGAAATCTGTCTGCACAGCCTCTTATACTGGCTTAATTAGCTACAGTAAACAGCAGAATTTTTACTTAGATCAGCCTGATTTTCCAAGTAGAGAAACTCTTAATAATCATGAAAGTACTAACAGTATTGGCTAATTCCAAGTAGGAGGTAGGGGCCCTTTTAACACTCTTCCACTGTGCCCAATCTTCACATGTTTTACACCTCATTTTCCAGTCCTGGCATCCCTTCAGCAGAGACTGCCTCTTCAAGTGTAGTGTGCCAAACCATGTGGTAGTCTGCGAAGTGCAACCCATGGAGATTCAAAAATGGAACCAGGCTCAATTCTCCTTTTTGATAAAATTAGGAATTCAAGTTTACAGCATCAGAGACTTTAGTGTGCTCTCCCAGTGCACCGTTTCCCACTTTSTATGTTTCTCTTTATACAGAGAGTTCGCGAAGGCGCAATGCATTTTTCTGGTTTCTTATCTCTCCATCCAGTTCAGAAAGACTTGTACCTGAAACAATGCTTTTAATCCTATTTTCTACCTTGCTTGTATTTTATTAACCTTTTTAAAAAAAGACAAACAGTAACAGTAGCAATTTGTGTGCTGTCCAGCAGCTATTTCTCAGTAGTAAGATTAAATATAAGGTACAATATTTTTAATAGCTTTCCTAACAATGTAAATTACAATTTGATACCAACTTCACTGAGTATCAGTTGCAGTAGCTGAATCTGACACTGTGTGGGATATAATCATAAAACTCTACTGCCAAACAATCTTACATTATTTACAGTAAAACTAACGTTTAGTCTAAATTACTTTTAAATTAGTTCTGTGACTGTGTGCTGACTAAAAAACAGGCACTTTTGTCAACCTTTTGAGATATGTTGAGAAATATTTTTTCAAAATTGAAGTAAACRGTTTTAGATTTTGATGTTCTTAGCTTTTCAGTGATCAAGAAATGGATAGTTGTAAAATGGTCTCTTTAAACAACACACGTACACTTAACCAGTCTAGATAGTTCTTACTAATTTACTGTCTTAAGGATCTAACTTTGCAAGAGAGTGATGCTGGGAGGTACAGCATTGTGGCACCACTGTACAAACGCTCCTTGCTTTTTTGCATTGATCCTGTGCCTTCTGATGCCTTGATAATGCTTGCAGGAGTTAGAGAGCACATGTACTGTTAAACTGTAGAGAACAGACTTTCCTTTTCAGAAGAGTAACATCCTAGAGAAAACCAGGTTGTCTACACTACTCCTACAGTTCCATACGCTAGCTCAGAGAAAAAAAGAAAATAATTCAGACAATACCTATGCTGACAGGCTATCAATCATAGCTATGTAATACTATGTAATAGAATATTTGCATTAAAATACAAAAAGGCAGAACCTCCCTAGGAAATTAAACCATAGATAGCTTTTCAGATGTCAATCCCACCTCGCCTAAGGACAGCATGACCCACTTTATTAGGATGTTATTTATAAGAAATTTGAGTTCAACTTACTGTATTGTCCTTACCCCACTTTGTACAGGGATCTTACTTATCTTCAAGAAGTGGGTGATAATGCTATTCTTGGTTTAATAACTGCCACTCAATGTGGATACTGTAGATGAAGTGTTACCTGTTTTTAGAGAAGCTACATAACACACAACAAGACATCTTCTGTTTCTCATGCTCAGTTTGCATTTTACAACACAGTTCAGGAAAAACTGAACACTTAAATGAGTACAACTGAAAACCAGGAACTTCCAGAAGATTCAAGGAAGTTCAGTCCTCACAGCATTGCTACCTTTAGATCATTTTAAAAACACCAACCTACAGAAAGGAGCATGTAGCCTTTCAGGTGTATTCAAAGCCACTTATCTGTGCACTGAAGGTCTGAAAGGGATACCTGATCCAGTTGCTTTGCATCACAGCTCAGCCACTGAGGACATGTACAGTAGCAGCTGGTGTACAGCTTTATGCTGTGTGAAAAAGTATTTATGTAACTAAATAATCCAAGTAGTGGCCAGCTAATTTTATCATCATCACAAATTGGATGTTTAATAGAAGTTGTCTAAAGTAACTGAATGTAAACTGTACCACACACTGGCTTCAAGAGACACTTGCAGCTTATTGAGGTGCAGCTAGCATTAGAGAAACCCTTGAAAATGTTATCATCTCACATAAGGAGTTTACCTATCTTGCACAAGTATTATTACAGTATTCTGTCCCAGAAGCACTCTSAGCTGGTCTGGCTAGACCCTCAGTTCTACCTGTCAGAAAAGACAGTAAGATTTAAGGAACTTAAAATTTTATTTTTTTTTAATGGGCCTGTGGTGGGCCAGATTAAGCAGATAATGACTGTCTTCTTTAGGGTATCTGAGCTACCCTTGGATCATAGAGCAGCACATCAGTGTCAGCACATATCATCAGCTCAGAAATTAAGCATTTTTACCTCCTCCTGCATTACAGGATGAGAAAAGAAATGCCTACAATTCAAGCACTTTGAAAAACTCCCTATTTTTATCATCCATTATAATGAGGGTCAAATTGTTACTGAAGTCTCATTTCTTGAAACCATCTTATTTTAAATACAGTCTTGATGCTTTTAAAATCTTGTATTATTGCTGAAGTTTAGAAATCCTACAATAAGAATAACCTTTTTTATTTCAATAATTTTTCGGTATTGTATCCTTCTGGGACCTAATGTTTTTATATGGTAAGCACACACCTTCTGACATTTTGTTATAAATGTATTTAAAAAATAAAAAACTAAGTATTTTCACTAGTTTCTTTGCCTCTAAGAAAACCACAATCTTACACCTGACAAAAACAAGATATTTTGAACAACAGGGAGGTTTTTTTTGTCCTTTATTGGTGCTGAAAGGAATAACTGGTTGATGCAAACAAGGTAATAAAATTTCAAGGCTCAAACATTGCTTTGCAGTCCGCTTTTTCTGGGTTTGGGGCATGGGGTCTTATGACACTAACAGATATTTGAATCTACCATGCAGAGCCTTTAACACTTGCCTGTAACTTTCTCATGGTGGGATCAAGTATGATCTCATCGTGCTAAGCCTGTCCTAGTGAATTTGCAGAACAAAATAAAGGGTGAATGGAATTTGTTTTTAACTTGCCATCTACCTTGACCTCAAATATCCCTCCACCCATACCCCACTCAGTTTTAAAGGTATGCAACCTTCAGGCAAACATTCACAGTACTTGCTGTAGGCTACAACACTGAACCCCACATCTCCACACCAAGTCCACACTTTAAGCACTAGACCATGCATCCTACATTGCAAATAGCATTTAACACACATGAACATTTTCTTGTTATGTAGTTGTACATCTTGACATCTTGGTACAGTTRCTCTAATCTCCAAACTAATAGCAAGAGGATTTTTAATCTTTATACTGTTCAGTCAACAGAGTTAAAAATAAATTAAAAACCACCACCACGACATACCTATCCCYTAATAAATCCACTCATTTCACAGAACAAATGTCAAGGGAAAAGAATCCATATTAGCAGTTAAGACTATTTTTTTAAAACGTTCCTAAGTAAGTAAGTCCTTTACAAAAGCCTCTAGGAGCCTCCATTAGAAGAACATGTTTTCTCCACAAGCAGAAAGGAGCAAATCACTGGAACGCAAGTGATCAAAGGAGAGCACAATGCACKTGTTCCTTCTTGTTAGCGCCATCTCATGAGATAGGATGCCAGAGATAGGTCTTGATTTTTGTCTGCATTCTGATGTTACTATTGGGTTGTACTTTGACAGACAGCTTCATCTTTCCAGTGATGGATCCCTGACATRCAGCTCTTCTCTAACAAACACCTCACCTACTTTTTCGCTATTACTGTTTGCATTATTACACTGTGTCAGTGCCTCAGGAATAGGATCCCCTCTTTTAAGGGCTATAGAACCATATGGTAAACACAGGACAATCATCTCCTGTACAGTTTGCTTCTTCCAGGCTTTTAACTAAGAACACTTCAAGTACAGAAAATTTTAAATCCCTCTTCCTTATCCCCATATCCTAGGGGTTTTAATGTAATTTATTATGAACTGATGCCTAGAGCTGCCTGTCTGTCAGCCCTGTAACTGGGATGCCATCTACCACTTGGTCTATTTTACAGACTTTCTTGGCAAAGCATCGCCTAAAATAGGAACCTCCATAGCCCACTGAAATGCCTGTCCAGAATGCTGCTATAATCATTATTCTTCTAGCCCTCTGACTATATTTTAGATACTAACCCTTCTTCTCTGTTGCAGTAAATGCAAGTTGCTCATCTTTGTTTTTATGGCCATCCACAACACATGCCCTTACCCTCTCCTTTTGTTCTTTCCTGATCAAAATTTCCCATCTGCCATCTCCTAAATTTGTATACCCTTCATTTTCTCCCATACTTTTCCTGACATTTAGGGAAGGCTCCTCATAGCCATTTATAAAAATCAGTGAACTAGGTGGGCTAGAAAGACTAGCAGGAAAAAATCTCCTATTATATAAAATGTTATAAAGAAGATTATTAACAACTGTTCCTTACGATCACTAGATGTAGGTAGGAAGAAACATGAATTATTTCTAGCTAAGATTTAAAAAATGGGAATAGGAAAAAAAGAATCTGAAGATACTTACACAATGGGCCAGGGTACCCAGGAAACCAGGGAATCTCTGCCAACATTTAATCTGGGCCTTCCATTCCTTCCCTTCCTCCCCTCCCCCCAACAGCCTTTAAAGGTCCCAGGAATATCTGACACTAGGACAACCCATACGACCTCCTGAGTTCTGCTTAGGCCTACACAAGCTTCAGTACCTATGTGGATACCATTACCGCTCACAATGACAGGCAATGACAATATTTGAAACCAACTTACTTGCCTTCACCCCCTCTCTTTTTGTCTCACATGCAGATTCTTTGGGGCAGAAGCCCATCTCACTGTCCTATCTTTTATACAGTACCCGGCACTGCATGGTCAAGGAAAATTGTTCCTAGGCACCAAGAACCATCAAAACAGGAAATAAATAGTGATTGAAAGAGGAGATTAACTGTAGAAGAAATATCCACAGCCTTCCTGTGTGCTTTGAACAATGAGATAATTGAATATAATTGCATAAAACAAAGGGGCATTTGCTCCTATGTTCCTATTAACATACTAGCTTTCAGCATCCTGTCTATAAATTATGCAACTGTAAATTGCATAACTCCTAGACAACAGCACCTGCTTACTCTGTTCCTGTGGTAGTGTCCATAAGCTGATACTTAACCTTCTCTCACTTCCCACATGAGCATCTCTCATATTTCACCAACACGGAGCTCGCAGAGTTTCTATCACTGTCAAACCCTCTTGTCACTAAGCCTTTGATGTCTCCAATGCCTAACCTGGCAGAACAATTCCACGCTGCTTCAAGTGCCAAGGAATATTTAGTAAACTTTATAAATACTAAAAAAAAAAAAAGCCTAAAGATTCATAAATCAAGCAGTTTTGGTTGTTATAGTACATTTTCATGAGCACCTCCAGCTTTTCCAGATTTTTTAAACTATTTTGAGGCTCTCAAACCTCACACAAATCAGTAAGGTTAAAAGAAATTTAATTTCACCCACTTTATTGTTAAACATATACTGGCTGGGTAACATTATGAGACATATATGTGGCTTTCAACAGACTGCAATATTGTATGTGACATGACGCCACAAAACAAAAAGCTAAAACAGACAGCTCTTTTCGTGTCCTTATTTAGGAATCAAGATAGATACCTGCTGCATTTTCAAAAGGTGCTGACTCTCTGATGCTTTGCAACAATTATTTCTAGTTGTGTTATTATTAGATCTCCAGAGTAAATACAATCTGGAAGAACTTTATGACTTTCTGTGTCCTACCGTTCATTTTGCCTTTTTTTTTTTTTTTTTTTTTTTTTTTTTTTTTTGTCTGTTTTTAATGTGCTTTTAAAGTAATCTGTTCACACTTCACACTTCCAATTTAAAAGTTCCCCACTCAACAAAACTAGGAGAAATTACATATTTAGGGCAGTATTTCAAGAAACAAAGCTGCAAGTTTAAGTACAACAATCCAGTTTTGACATCCTAAAATCCTTCTTTTCCAGGAAGGAAAAGAAACTTGTAATTTTCATCAAAGTTTTTTTTTTTTTTTTTTTCAATCTATACATTCCAGGTACTATTTGCTATTTTGGCACTACATAAGAAGTTAATACAAAAGGGATCAAAAGCAGCTCTAGAATCCATCATCGCGTTAACTTCATGGTAAGGGTAAAGACTCTGCATTCATATGAAGTTTCTGAACTGCACGATCCCCTTGTGTCCTTCCTGTTCCAGTCATTTCCGAAGAACTCACAAGGCACATACATATGTACAAACAGAGGTTAAACAAAACCAAACCAAAAACTGCTACCTGTCCCCCCAAGCAGAAGGCAGCCTTCATTACTTTAGTTAACTACCAAGTAGCCAGCAGCATTCAGGTCATGTACATCAGTCCTAACTGCCAAGGGCCACCTTCCAGGTTCAGAGAATAATTTAGACTCACTAACCAATTTGTTGCATCAATTGTACTCTACAGCACTGAAGCCCATTCACTGAAGTAATTCAACTCATCCACAAAACTGCCACACACCAACAGAAATCCAGCTAGCTCAAACACACTCCAGCATCAGCAAACAGTAATTCAAACAGAAAAGCCCGATTTCCATTGCATGTATGTTGAGTCACTTCAAAACTGTCCTAAAAAAGCTCTTCTTAAGTATTTCCATATACCCATCACTTAGATTACGTGAGATTTTTTGCAAGGCTTTGTTACAGCTGCTCAAGCCATAGTAGTGTATGTCAACAGCAGCCAGAAGCCTTGTAAATCCCACTACCATTCACAAACACACTTGACTCTTTCAAATCAAAGCAACAAGATGCTGCAGCTGTTAAGGTCTGCTAAGCTCAATGTGCTCCTGAAATCTGCACTGTYATTATTATCTGAATATTGGTATCTCTGGCCACTTTCTACTTAACTAAAATGGAATTTGTCTCACAGATACACACATGAACCACTGTATTAGCTAGCAATTGATGTAAGTCCTTCTGCCTTAGCAATGCAAAATGGAGGATGGTTCCTAAGTCATTGCAGTGTTATGCCAGAGAAACAGAGTGGCTTGCAAAAAGGATATTAACAGGTTCCTAAAGGGTGGGGCAGGGGGAACCCTACACATTTAACCCTATGAACTGATTTACACAAATGCCTAGCAAAATAACTCACTTCTGTGGTAGAGTTTAGGATGCAACTTTAAGAACTGCCCTATGCCAAAACAATACTTCTGTAGCTTTAAGAGTTTGAAAGATGCAGGAAAAATAACTGCAGGAATATCCAGTTAGAAGGAGATAGGCCATGAAGTTCTTTTTGTTTCCCTAATTAAATGTGTACTTGCAAAATTGTGCAGGGGTCCTGACATGTGATTACATTAAGAATTAGTAATTCTGACATTATTTAAATACTAACATTCTACTTTCTGCTCCTTAATTACATCTAATTTCCCTTTTCCACATTTACTGAGAAAACTATTTATAGCCATAGCAAATTCAGACTTTTAAGAAAGTGTGTCTTATATCTCACAATAAACACATGGCTTGCATTAATAAGCGTGGCTTGAATTGTTCAGTATATACCTGTCCAGGTAAACTACAATTCATTCGAAAAAGAGACTTCTTAAAATCATTCTAATCCACTGCACTTCGATCTGCTGCCACATTGTTTCATGCTAGAAGAAGCTACAGCACCTGCATGGGCAGCCTCCAAAGAACACTTACATACCTGAAAAAAGCAACGTGGGAGTTCACATACTGAAATCACACCATGGCAGTAAATTAGAAATTAATCTTGTTGTAGAGAACGGACAGAGATAGTCATGAGGATGGGGAATGATGTTTTTCCACATCAAATGTAATTAAATAGCTCTGTTCTCATTAAATTTCATGAACTTCTAACCTAGCAGAAGACTGTTGGCTTGAAAACCTGGTCCAATTATAATCTGGGCAACATACTACCTACCTACCTTGTCTACATGAAACAGATGTAGTATTTCACTCTGTTTTTGGTGCAACTGATTCTTAAAT
Organism: Rhea americana; assembly: GCF_003343005.1. Taxonomy (NCBI): domain Eukaryota; kingdom Metazoa; phylum Chordata; class Aves; order Rheiformes; family Rheidae; genus Rhea; species Rhea americana. The sequence continues at coordinate 998,306 of NW_028185839.1, forward strand.
ACTTRTCAACAGGCAATCTAGAATTTTTAATAGCCAGTAAAATGCAGCTAGTTCTTTCCCTAGGATTAAGAAATTGTCTTAAAGTCAACAACAAAACTGTCACCTGCTTCAGTGAAGCTACCATTTACATCGCTCAGCAAGGACCTTTAGGATGTCAAGGAACAAAAGGCAGTTGCAAGGTCTGCAAGACAGCAACTAGAGGGGGGGGAAAAATACCAAGCATTATACTAAATATACTCCTATGGAAAGATGTATCACACAAGACAAACATAATTCTCAGTAGAGAGTCTGGTCCATTAATTCAGCCCCAAAATAACAGTGTTATGAAACAGGTGTTGACATTCTATTTTCTATTACTCCTTAGTTACATATAATTTCCCTTTTCCACATTTACTGAGAAAGCTATTTAAAGCCACAGCAAACTCAGACTTTTAACAAAAYGTGTCTTGTATCTCACAATAAGCACACAAGAAGGACCTTATGTCGTTGCTACTTCGTTAGTTATTAGATTGGTGTTCTTGGAACCACGTGGCATGTATGAAAAACCAGTGCTTACTCTGGTGAGACTCCTCTTACCCACAGCTGACCTTGTGCGTGCTCCTACCTCACTGCAAAAACTTCAGCCTCCCCATTCTGCAGCTGTTTGTTCCAATGTTAGAGTAAATTAGAAGCTGTAAATTTGACATTTATCATATACTGTCAGAAACAAATGCTGTGTCTGTTTAAATGCTGGGCAATGGCTCTGTATGCAGTCTAGAAGTTCTCCTTCTGTAACTGGAGTCCTAGAAGCTGACAATTAGAAGGAGGTTTCTGACCACAAGACCAGTCAGGTTCAAAAGTAGCTTTCCAGCGACCACAGTGGAATGCAAAAAACTGTAATTGCTTTTAAAACAGAGTTTGATATATTTATAAGAGAAATTATATACATGAGGCTTACTACAGGAAGGGATTGGGCAGGGCAGCCTAGAAGGTCCCACCCAGTTCTAGGTTTGGTTTGGGGATAGGAGAACAGTACAGAACTCCTTTTGCTCCTGGGTAATGATTATTTACAAGTGCATGCCTAATTATTTGTTTGGAACCTTCAGTTTATTTCATTTAAGCAAAAATAAAATTAACACTCATTATTTGGGTTTTAAATGGGGACAGAACTGGCTCCTACTAGCAGCAAGTATGAATAACCCCCTGTCATGGCTGTGCATAAGAGGACTGCACTTAAAGCTCCTACCCAGCATGAGGGGAGCGGATATGGCAGAAGGGAAAGAGAAAAATGGAAGGATGAGGTACACTAGATCTGCAGACATACTATAAATATTTGAGACCATCTAAAAACAAACAAACAAAAAGAAATAWTAAATGGTTAGTAATAGTTATTTTGGAAACATTCCATGGCCTGTACATCTCTGACTAGTTTTATTTCTGAGAAGCATGATTATGCCAAGCTTGCCTTTAATTTTACAGATGCTTTTTTATTGAATCTTATTTTAAATAGAATTATTTGATTAGCTGTTACCCAGCCAACCCAGGGAATACAAATACAGACTGCCTCAAAAAGAGAGACATAGCCCTCAGCTTTTAAAGGGATGTAAAGAAGGGAGCAGCGTATCTAGTTTCCAAATAGATGAACTAGAGAAATAGACAAATTATTCTCTCCTTAAACAGAGGGTTATAGGCAGCAGCATTCAGGAAAGCAGCAGGAAGCTGGCAGTGGATATAAGGTATTGCAAAGAACAGCTGATCTCCTGTGAGAAATACCTGTATTTATTCAGGCAGACTACATGGCTTGGCAGACCGGCATGATGACAAATGTAAAAATGGCAGCATTCTAAAAGGGGATATGTCCTCCCATTGAGGGATGCTTCAAAGAAAGAGACTTAGAAGGGCCACAACATATCCTTATCGCAAATCTCCCGTTGCTAAACAATGACTTCTACTGCAGAACAAGGAACGTGCTACAATCTGCCTTTGTCCATTAATGTATCTATATCTAGTAACTAGAAGAGTTCAGCTTTCCACAACACAACACTGACACTAACCCATTTTAGGATCAACTGCTTCAGTGATGCAAGTGCTGCTGCCCTTTTGAAGGCTTTCAAAATGCTGTGCATAACACCACCCTGCTGTTTCATTCATAGCATCTATGAATCTCAAAAACATAGCCTGACAGTGCAGACATTGCATRTACATACACAATAGGAGGTTACCCTTGAAGGGCCTTCTGTTTACGACAAGCACAAAAGTAAAGCACAGAGACTTTTTTTTTCCCCCAATATACACTGAATGCCCTGATATACTGGCCACAAAGCCCATTTTGTATTGAAAAAATAAACACAGTCCTTCCTAGATTTTTCCCCGCCTTGTTCCTTTTTTGGAGACTCTTTTGGTGTATGCTGCTGCATAGGTGCCAAGCAAATGGAAGGGAGGATGAAAACGTATCATTTAACATGGAAGCAGACCTTACAATTTACTTACCCTGCTATGCAAATTAGAGGACATTGCTAGTTTTTGTTGGACACTAGTCATGCCTTAGGCAAAAAGAAAAGGGGAGGGGGGAAAAGAAAAATCAAAAGAAGAATGTAATACATAAAGGTAAAGAGGAGAGATGAAACTTCCCTAATAGTTTCATACAGAACAGACACATGTAGTAAGCAYTGATCTGTAAAGAAGAATGACAGGCACTAAGAACTGTCACACTACAGTTAAAATCATCCCTGATCTATCACAGAAACAAGCAGGTTTTCCCTGGAAGTTTTCTAAAGACCTTTCTCTTTAAATCTGCTAAGTCCTGTGGAGATAAAGTTGYTCAAATAAAGAAATTAACAGAACAGAGAAACTTTTAACAGAAAACAAATCTACACTGAGATGAACCTAAAAATCTGAACCTCAGCACATTCGCAGTTAGTCCCAATATCATGACCTAAAGGTGTCCCTTTGAGAAAGCAGCTGAGAAGAGCTTTTGCAATAGCGTATTAACACAGCTTTCAACACAATACCACGATATACTAAAAATGCTACCTCCACTAAGATTTTCACCCCTCAGCACACTACACCTGGAGACTCAGGGTTAGCTTTTTCTAATGACACTGGAGGCCACATGAGATATACTTCATTGTAATCTTACCACACTTTTCCAATGCCCTGTCAGTACCTTCAGATAAAGTTTTGTGGGTTTCTTTTCTAGTATGGCACAGTTCCAGCAGCATGAACTTTAGCAGAGACATTTTTATAGCCAGAAACACCTTTTGTTCAAGAGAAGTGCAAGTTCCTGCCTACTTCTGGGATGCTTCCTGGTTTGCTTTTCCATTAGCCCCTGAAACCACTGCTTAGCTCTGGGGATTTATTGCCTCGTCCACAGGGCACGAGTGAGGGAGTAGAAGAGTCATCATTGATTTAAGCATGGCCAGGGCTTAACGAGGAGTGACACTAACAGGGTCGCCAAAAGGACCATCACACGAACTCTCTGGACAAAATGAAAATGCTAGATTTACAGTTCAAAGGCCATTTTAATCACTCAGATGAGAAGACACTACCTGAGGCACACAAAGAGACAGCTCTGTGTTTATGATATAAATGCTATCCATAACACAGACAGGTATCTTAAAGGGGGGAAACAGACCTACAAAAAAATCTCACTCGCTTTTTAGCGTTTTTTCAGGGAGCATGGTTCAAATATAGCAGTTTAGCCTTGTTTTATTGTTTGTAAAGGCATATCCACCAAAAAAAAAAAAAAGAAAAAGAAAAAGAAAAGGAGTTCTAGAGCAAACTGGACCTAAAAGCAACTAAACTTCAATGAYACTTAAACGAAAAAAGGCTTGTGTATTAGAGTTCTACAGAGAGGCTGAACATGTTCAAAACATTTTTTCTTTTCATAAGCCCTCCACTAAAAGGTCATGGGACAGAGGCTTTATCCACAAGCAGCAGGGGCTAATGAGAGGTATATTAAAGAGAACTCTTAACATCAGTAAAGGAGATTAAAAAAAAATCTCTAAATGATAGGATCGTTTTAAGACACCAGAGGCATGAACACACAGTGCTAAAGCCACTGCCTTGTCCTTGGCTTACTTGCAACTCAGCAGTGTTTCAGCATGGCAGGATACACACCTGGCACAACAACAAGTGAAATTATACGGTATGAATATTTTTCCGTACCAGTTTATTACCCGTGTGTAGCGCTTGTTTCTTCGCAGTTTAGAAGTCCCAGAGCGACACTCAAAACGTGTTTTGTTTTTGTTTTTTGTCTCTTAAGACCAACTATTACTTCCAAAGCAAAGCACACCGCTGAAGTRGCTACAGGCTGCTCCTCGGCGCAAACATGGCCTGCAAACAGGTGCTGCCACCGCCTGTTTTAGCMCGGGGAAACCTCGGCCGGCGCAGCGGGGCGGGCGGCTGCAGCCGGCAGAGCCGCCGCCCCGACCGGCCCTACCGCCGCCGCCGCCGGACGCGCGGCCCCCCCAGCGCCCCGCCTCCCCGGCCCGGCTTACTGCTGCCTTCCTGCGGCGCAAAGGCCAGCCGCCGCCGCCGCGCCGCAGCCCCGGGCCTGCCGGCGGCGGGGGAAGCGGGAGRGACCCGTCTCTCACCTCCCCCGCGGCGGCGGCAGGCGGCCAAAATGGCGGCCCGGCGCCGCTGGGGAGGGGGCTCGGCCAATCAGTAGCGCCGTCGCGGCGCGCGGGAAGCGGCCGCTGCCGGTGCCTGAGAGGAAAAGCGGCGGCCGGGCCGGGCCGGGCCGGGCCGGGCCGGGCCGGGCCCCGCCCGCGCCGAGCGGACCCCTCGGCCGCCTCCCTACGAGTCATGGCGCTACTCGTTCATCCCGGGTGCGCTCGGCTGCTGGTGCCCCCAAGGAGAGTGATTCAGCCCCGACCTCCAGGCCGAGGCCCGCTGCAGGGTCGCCGAGGCTCGCGCCCCGCCAGCACGGCAGGTGCGAGGTTAGGGACAGGCACCTGCAGCATGCTCCCGTCAACCCACCAACCGTCCCACATACACGGCGGCCAAGAGGAAACACGGCATTTCCAAGTGCCGTAACTAAGGCTGTTTGCCTCCCTCCCTCTCACTCCGCTCATCCCAGCAGCTTGATTTATTTGCCAATAATTGCTTTCTTAGGCACTCTTTACCACGAAGCAAGCAGTCAGCTTCACGGAAGAGCAGCCAGAGCAGGATCCCTCACTCAGCCGTGGGAAGCAGCAGCTCAGTAAGCTGCATGGCCTGCTGTTTTTTTCCCCAGTGCACAAGCTGCAACTCATCACCTCAGAGAGGGACGTGCGAGGCTGCTGCAGAAAACAGCAGGAGCAAGAGATAACGGCTGCAGCACGCGGGCTACTGCTGTGACATATCACGCAAAATATATATATATATATTTACCCTTGTAAATATATATACATGTGTGTGTGTGTGTGTGTGTGTGTATTTAATATCATTTTAATTACTGAAGGATCCAAGGATTTACTCCGAGCCTTTTATCTGCTGTATCTCGGTCAAACCTCATAAGGCTGCATCTGAGAGCACACTGCACTAAGAAAACAAATGATTAAAGCAGAGCAAGGGAGAGTCAGGGGATTAGTTTATTCTGCATGGCCTTGAGCAAGTCATTTTTAGCTCTGAGGCCCTAATCTTACAGTGAGGGCTCAGGGCAGATGAAACACTTGAATATCCACATGGAGCACTCTCAGTTTTCGCTCATCTGAAAAATTGGGATAATAATACATACCGCCTCTCTCTCTGAGACCATCTTAATCATCAATCCCTGTTAAATGCTAGAAAATGTGAAGTTTGAAAATGATTGATTAAACACCAAATCAAATTAACAGTCTGCAATGCTGACTGAAGTTAATTAGGTAGGATAATCACCCAACACCCACCTTATTCAGCTCACAGTCTTCACTAGAAATATCTAACAGTAAGAAGCAAGGCTGTAAAAGTCTGTTTTCCTCATAGCAACCAGCTGTAACTGCAAAGAGAACACAAAAGATGAGTAACTAAATAAATTAGTCTTGAACTGAATTCTCTATCTTGTTAAATACTGGGAGCCTACACAGCGCAGTTTCAAACGGACTAATGAAGGAGAAAACCAAGCTCTTGGATCTCAAAGAAACCTTGAATCATTCAGCCTTCAGACAAAGGCAAGGTACCAGAGGAGCAAATTACAGGTGGCATGACTTAAAAAACACCCCCTGAATTCAGTGCAAGACTTGTCCTTCATTAGGACTATGCAGTCGGGCAAGACAATTTCACTGCCCTAGTATTATTCATTCTGCATATGTAACATATAGCACTTTATTTCCTGTTTTTTGATTGTATGTGCAAGTCCAAATTAGTCTTACTAGTAGTTGTCACTGTGTTTTTGAGCTAGTTTTCAAGTTCAGTGCATGTGGATATGGTGTATCTTATAAGATCAAGCACTGCCTCTGCATGAAAGATGAACCAGCTGCATTGCAAGCCTGAACCACTATGCACTTTTCTTTATTAGATCTATTATCTCTAATGCATTGATTGGAAAATATTTAAAATGTGGATTCTCAGCACCCTCTTGTGGATTAGTGGTATGATAACTACTTAACGACTACCAAGCATTAGTAAAATTTCATCACAATTCAGTGCTACAGAAAAGTTGTTATTTTTGCTGCAAAACTGCACCTGGGAAGTTAAATGCGAACAGAAAAACTCTGTAATTTATGATTATTTTTAATTCCTGTATGAACCCTACATCTTTGAGGCAAGCATGTCTTATGTCCCATTAAAAAAGCTACTAATTTTATAYCAGTTCTCATGCAACATACGAACTGTAATGCTATCAGTGGTGGCAAGGGATTTTGCTTCTTTTTAAAACATGCATCTAAGCCTGCAGGCCTGGTCAGAATCAAGTTTGTTTCCATGCAGGGAAAAAAAAAAAAAAAAGAAAAAAAAAAGCCTGTAGGGGCAGCACAGAGCACATCGCGGCAGCACTTCTGTCGGATTTTGAAACAAAAATGCTGCTGAATGTTGCTACTCGATAATGTGCTTCTTCCTGCTAAAGTGGCATTTTTTCCTGCATACTTGTATTAAAATGCCCTGTAGAAGACAACAGAAATAGAAGTATAGATACGTAGAAGAAATGGCCAGCATCCCCTTAAGAAACTGTCTTCCAAGGAATTTACAGATCGTACTATGTGCTTTAAGTCCACCCTGAAACATTTACAGAAGGAAGACTGATACACATGCTAAATACTCCTAATTACAACTGAACAAAGCTTTCCCCATGTCACCCAGATTCCTATCAACAAAGTGTTTAGTATGTACCTGCATTTAATGGCTACCACTTTTCCTATCTGAAACGACTCAAACCATACATGTGGTAAAGGTTTGCTTCAACAGATCAGCTTTCAGCATTTTCCACTAAACCCCTAAAGCAATTTCGGTGCCTGTCTAAATACATAAGAATAACCAGCAAGCATTAACAATGTTGTTCACACTCACTGCAAACTAGAACAGGCATGAATGTTCCTGAGTTCATCAATCACATTTCATTCCCCTAACACAGGTGTTAAAATATGCAAAGTTTTTTTTTTTTTTTTTTTTTTTTTAACAGCAATATAATTAGGCTTCAGTATGGCTGAAGCAGTAAGATGTTTTTCTGCATATGCCGATAATATGGTTCATATCATTCCACAATTATGTTTATACTTGAAGATACACTACTACATGTAACCTATAACTTTCATTTGCACTACACTCTCCTCTTAGACTTCTGAGATAAAGTCTCACAATACCAATAGGCTTTAAAAGTGATTCATCTACACCACTATGTGTACCTACTACTATCTAGCACCTATTACAGTGCCCTGCTTATCTCCATCGTATATAATACCGATAACATAACACAAATTCCCATCAATGTGGATTTTTTCCCTCTTGCATTTTAGTAAATTCATTCTTTTCTTAGCAAGGATGATTCAGGCACCTATTTATACAATCATCTTTAGGAAAGCTAACACTAAAAAAAAAATTAAAATGCACACTATAAAGTCAGCTGTGGTTCTGCTCTATTTTATTTTTGTTTTTAAATCTACAGTTTCTAATATATTTCTGCCCTTTAGTCCTTTGTTAGCTTTAGAGCAGTAAATGCTGCTGTTACATCCAGAATGATCTGTGCAATATGTGCAAAGCACCTTCAGAAGCTATTTATACTGGTTAGTGGGAACAACCGCTCATCTTCATGTGTCAGGCTACAAGCAAATGACCAAGAGGCAGCACTTAGCTGTTTTTTTTCTACTTTGTCCCCCCCTCCAGGGAAAACACAGGAGGCCAGATGAAGCATACCATAAGCAAAATTCAGTCCTGTAGTACCTCATATCAACTACTTTTCATAATCTTAGTAGCAGCCATGGGCCAAATTCTCAGCTGGAATCAGTTTTGTAATGCCAAAGTTATGTTTCTGGGAGCTACACAACCTGCTCTTCAACTGTGGCCATACTGCTTTTTCAAATAAAAGTGAGAGTGGGGAAGAGATGAGAGACCAAAAAGATGTACTCTACATCAAACTAGACTGCTTTCATGCGCAAGATACCTAATGTTTAACCTCCCTGCTCTGACTATGCTAGTATGTTTTTCTCTTGACTAAGGCAAGCCAGGTACTTCCATCAGTTCACCCCAATACACAAATCACACATTAGCTGCTAATTTCATCTAAACTGACTTTTCTTCCTAGAATTCTGCACTGTTAGTGATAGTCTTACTGTAAAATTCTGATTGCAGTATGGTAACAACTGACCACGGCTTGGCCCTGTTATCGTTTCTTTTCTTCCAGTTGTTATTGCCCTAGTTTCAAAAAAATTGCATTTTTTTTTAATAGAAAAGGCACAAAGACCTTGCATTGTACAGCTTAGGTCCCCAACATAAAACATAGATCTGTGCTACCATACTTTCCTTAGGTTAGGAAGTGTATCAAAATTAGAAACAGTTGTCTAATAAGACAGTAACCTATATCATATGTTCCAATCAAGTTTGTAAGCAGTGAGACTCTGAAGTTAAACAACTTAACAGTACCTTTTTGAAGAGTGGTATCAGCAGACCTCAGTCTGCTGCTGGTAGTACTGCTATGCTGTTTGTTCTGATGAAAAACATTAGTCATGTATTTCATCTCTAATAYGCCTTGAGCTCCTGAGTCCTTACATATTTGTAAAGGCCTGTGTCAGGAAAATAATTCTGGAAAACCTAAGAATACTTCAGATGGCTCTGAAATCTATAAGTAATCATCACACTTTCAGGAAGAAAAGGAGGAAAAAATCCTACTCACCAGAGTTATATACTGCCGTGACGCAGCAAGGTAAATTAAGAGTGGGCTTCTGCTCCTTCATGGCTTCTTCATGGCATTCCTTTCACTCTGTAGGAGTTGCTGGTCAGAGGAAATGGGAGTAGCATTGGTAAGCAGAGTTATCTCTGCAGCTCGCTACCATAATTTAGGACAGATAGTATTTTCTATTATACATAATAGATCACACATACGAAACTGATTCACAGATTGACTGTTCATATAAAGCAGAATAAATTGACTGTTCATACAAAGTAGAATAAATTGCACACACACGGTCATGTACTGCAATTTCTACCAATATGATTTGAAATGCAACTAAGAAAACTTCAGTTGTGGACATGTGCTATTGCAGAACCACCAGTCAGTCAACTGCTTCATGTCTCCATATTAATCAAAACCTCAAAAATACAATATAGTTTCACGCTGATACAGAAAATAAACATACACATATAATCCCATCAACAATAATTATTCTTAAAAAGAAAGTTTCTCWGTACTTCCCAGCTACATATTTTGAAAGAAAAACAAAGAGCTTTAAAGTATTTTTCAGAACGATCAGTTTGCTCTCTGAGCATGATAAAAAAACCCTCTGCCATACAAAGAATACCATATATGTTTATTATAATTTAGGAACATGAGTTAAGGCAAGTATTTTATAATAGCTTAAAATCCATGGTAATCTCTCCTGTCTTTGGGTTGAAATTTATAGCATACATGACAGCACTAGGAAGGTCTGTCAGAGTTTCTGATTCAATCACAGAACTGAAGAAATAGACAGCTTGCTTGCAGTGGGGATTCCATTCACAGTTTCCCTATAGAAGAGAGTTAAAAGTGAAACCAGTCACAACTCCAAGACACTGGACAGTACTAATGCAGTAGAAACACAACAGTTCTTGTCCACAGTTCAGTATACGAAGATCAGATACATTCCTTAATTTCACTGACATTCTTTCATTACAGGAATGCATAACAAATTTCTTTAAATCCAGTATACTACACCGCACAGTGACATTGTGGAGAAAAAATTGATCTGGTCAAGGAATATTTAGAAGGCACAGAGAAAATATTTAGGGCTCCTTACCCTCAAAGTTTTTGCTTTTGTTGAACTGAGGAAAGGAAGTTGCATTAAAAAAATTATACATACTACAAGCTAGCATCATATCCGAGTTCTGAATGTGGTTCCAAACTACAGAAGCATTTGAATCTGATTCAGACTCTCCTGTTTTAAGGTACATCTCCTGTTCCCACAAAAAGGGAGAATAGATAATTCTACTAGTACTGTCTATATAGTATTCAAATAGGGTAACAAGTAGCGCTACATAAACCAAGACAACAGGGCCAGCAAAGATACATTTTTCAGCTTTGTAATTCTGTAGACTTCATGAGACATAATAAACTACAGATTGAAGAAATACCTTGTCATTTGAAATCTGCATCAGTCCTGTGCTAATAGAGGTATCAGCAGTAAGATGATATTCCATCCACAGAACTGCTCCATGGCTCTTTCCGCTCCTAGAGAAAGAAGGGATGAGACCAATAAAACCTATCATCTTAGCATTAACTCTATGTAACACTRATAGCGTAAACACTGCAKCCATTCCGCATGAGGTGACATCTTTGTAATGTGAAGTTAAAAAAAAGATTCATCATTAGGATGTGAATACGTACTATGAAGAGAAAACTCACCGTAGAAGATTTAAAGAACCCTCTGCACTGAGACAGTGCTGTGGTACTGTCCTTCTGAAATCAAACATCAAGACTTCTTGGGGGTCTGAGAGTGACTTGCAAGGATATTCCCACAGAGGGTGAGGTTCTGCTTCCCTGGATTCCCTATAATTGAGAGAATTCTGGGAGGGGGAGTGAGGGGGGAAGAAGTAATAAAACCATGTAAAAATAGTCCAAAGGCTAACACCCCTTGTTTTCATGTTACTTGGTGACCTGGACCCACAATATTTAAGCCACAGGGCTCCAAGAGGACAGGACTGTACTTTTCAGTTGCAACAAAAAATATCTGCTAAAAGTCCTCAGTGGTCAAACAGGCAGAAATTAGTACTTTCAAAACAAAGCATTTAATTTTTTCCATCTCCCTCAAGACAAATTCTACTCTAGAACTGCTTAGAGTCCTTCATGAGGACTATAAAGGCAATCTAAATGGCTACCTCAGATATGGAGATGTATACTACAGCTCCAGAAGTTTAGACAGTTAAATCTCACCCTTCATATATATTTCTTGGAAGTCAAAAAGCCTTTTACTCTTTAAAGCATTAACCTAAGGGCAGCAGGATTTGTTGATGAACAACTGCCAGCTGATTTGATTTCAACCTCAGAATAAAGTTTTGAGAACATGATTTCTTACTTCCCTTTTTGAATGAATGCAGGTATTTTCAAGATAGTGCAGTGCTGAACAGTTTGTCAAATGACAAGAAAAATACAACCCCAAACACCATTCCAAGAAGTTATTCTATTTTGTTAAGAGTTAAATAGCTGCTATATTTGTTAAAAAACAAAATCATGTTTTTTCATGTGACACACAAACATTTAAATGTTCATTAGATACTTTTTCAAGCCAAAGTGAATTTTATTCCATATTGCTGAAACTTGTACTGAAACAATTTTGAGCATTCTTACTTTAATCATATCATCCATAGTTTGGACATCAAAACCTTCACAGGTGCCACATGGACTCCGGATTCTCCATAAGTCCTAAATAGGAAAACAGGATTTTGTTTGTTTTTATTAATAGAAATAATTTTAGTTATGAGTTCAACTGTTAMCAGTAAAGTGCATGCACTGATTTTTTAAAACAGTAGGAAAAAAAAAATCCTTCCACCTTCCCCACACTAAGTCAGTCAAATTCGATGCCACATAACAGGACATACCACACTACATCTTTAAATTACAGGACAGAATTTAGACCTGGTTTAGTAACACCTAATGTTGTCACCAGCTTGGAGTTTTTGCTTGTTTGTTTGTTTTTGTGGTCTTTGCTAAGTCTAGATCAGTTCAGYTGACCATTTTTATCTGAAGACAAATGACAAACAAATGTCATTTGAAGACAAATGAAGACAAACGACAAAACAAACCATCATTCCTCCTCACAAAACACAGAGCTGGTAAACTGAGGCAGAAGCAACACACGCATTACATACTGGATTAACCCACAGAGAAAGTGAAACACTCCAAATGTCAGACCTGTCTTAAAATCAACGATTTCTTTTCCYCATTAAAAAATCTGAATTCTTACTGTAATAGTCACTTCCATGCAATCATAGAAAAGACGACTATTTAGAGAAATAGTTCTGTTGAAAGACTATTTCCCTACAGGATGTTTCCTTGTTTACTTAATGGGAAAAAAAAAGTTAAGAGATAAGAGATTAGCTAGAGTCAGGAAGGGATCAACCACCAGATAGCTGAAGGCAAATCATTCCTACAAGCTGCTACTATACCTTTTATAGAGCTTAGAAATCATGGGACTGATAGTGATTTAGTTCAAAGTTCAGTGCATTAATGGTCTCTGGTGGAATGAGAGCATTCACTAGTTTCAGATACACATATTTTATCACCTGTTCATTGCTGCGCTGAGCAATCTCAAACGTTTCTATTTGTACTAGATTTCTACTTTACAAGAAGGCATTAGGAATATTATAAGTGTTGTTATCAACTTATGTCTGAATACAACACATCATGATCCAGAGTGACTATACAGAATCTCCCAATGGTTTACCTTATAGTTTTTAAGTAGAGTAATTTAAGCATTCCACATTTCTTAGTAATTTAGTGCAATTCTTTACAACACTGCTGAATGCTACTGCTGATAGGGATATTCAGGAAGTGCCAAGCAGGAAAACCATTTATTCTTTTACTCTTTTCTACTGTAAATGCAAAATTGTCACTACAGCTTTTCATCATTCCTTAGAAAGCTCATAAGACAGCCTAGGGAGTAAAGTAAATTAATTCTCTGCTCTATGCCCGCCATGCCTGCCAGGAAAAAAAGAAAAAAAAAATCTCACACATGCATGTATTCTGGTAGTAGCAAGCCCTGTTATTATCTTTAGTATTAGAGAGCTGCAGATAAAGAATGCGCTATGCAAGAAGAGTCTTACTGGGTTTGAACAAATGCCCWCTTAATATTAGATGCTGTATCTAAAAGCAGCTAACAGAAATGCCTAGGGAACACATGTGCTCATCCTAAGATACTTGCAGCTTTGAAGAATAAGACCTCTTTAGATCATTAATAACCCTAAAAATAAAATGAGTGTATTTCCTTTACAGAGAATTTAAATTCTGCTAACTACTTTAATTTCAGGTAGTTCACTGTGTATGAAAGGTATTGCCAGAATGTATCTTACATAAATAAGTTCACTGCTAGTCACGCTTTGTTTAATCACAAAAGATGCATTCTTCCATTTCTTCTCCCCTGTGATATCACTCTGAATCTATCAGAGCAGACCATTTCACCAGTACTAGTCACATACTGGGGGTCTGGCATGCYGTGGATTGAGGTTGTTAGCAAAACATGTTCTAGTTCTTGGGTCTAGATTCACCACTGAATGAATAAGAAAATGCAAAATAAAAGCCATAGCTTTTGGAATAGCTTAATGGAATGAAACCCAAGTTCAGTGTTCTACCAAATTTGGTGTAAAAGGCAGTGGAATCATCTAAAAACATAGAAGTTTAGAACTGAGGTTCAAGTGAATTGAATGTTTTTCTATGTTCTGCCACTAAATTSCTGAATAATCCTGAGCCATCACTCTGCATGCTTCTGTTTCCTCATTCAAAACATRGAGAGAATAATGCTTACTTTCTTAGGAAATAATCTGTGTTCTAGGAACATAAATCTTCAAAATAAGAGAGCATGGAATTAAAATTAACTGCTTATTTGAATCTTATTACTCTTGTGTAGTCTTATAAATTTGCTTCCTGTTAGAAGATTCAGATCAACTTTATTTACTCAGAAAATATTTAAGCCCCCTACATTTTTGCAGAAAATCACAAAAAGCACATAAAAACATGCAGTGTGATTTATTCCAGACAGAAAAAAGAATACATATTTTCACTTGTATAATCTGCTCAAAATCAAAGATGGAAGGGAGGGAACAGGGTWACAGAGTATTAGAATAAGGATACTACTAAGTGAGAGAAAGCTTAGATACAAAACTCTTCCTTGTATTATTTATGAAGCTGGTGAACTGTACAGAGGGAAGAGCTTGCTTTTCTTTTTTATTTTTTTTTAAACAGAGAGAAACTTAAGGATGCTGAACATCTCTAGCTCCCATGTTTAAAAAGAAAAAAAAAGTATGCCTCTGTACAGTTTCCGAAAAGCAATTTTTCAAAGTATTTTTAACATGTGACCCCTAACTGCAGAACTGTGCACAGCCTCAAATAGTTCAGATTTGCTGTAGGATAAAAAAAAAATCATATATATATATATATATATATACACACACACTATATATATATATACACACTGTGTGTGTGTATACACACACACACACACACACGCGCCAAACCTGCCTATAGCCTTATACTCACAAAATACTATCTTTAAAACTGTTATTTTACAGAAAATCACACTTTAAAAGTGAATTTTTTGAAAAATTTCAGCAATCTCTCTCTAATCTACAGAAATATTTTAAACATTCAATTATTTCTTTTTACTAACAACAAGCCTAAGTATGGTCAAAACAATTCAAGTTCCTAAATTTCTGACAAGGGATGGCCGAAAGGACAAAACACGTCTTCAAGATGTCAAATTTTTCTTATTTTATCTCAGCAGGTAACAGCCAAAGACATATCAAAGGAGGCAGTATTAAGAGAGAGAAACCTGAAACTATAAAAATCCTGAAAGAGTACTCACTATTAAGTGATTTCATATGAAATGCACAGTTCAAAACAATCTCACCTGAAACTCCACAATCATCACGTGCAAAGAAGCAGACTGAGGTAGGACAGTGACATCGCTGGCAAGATGCATGGTCACAGCTGTCCTAGCATACCAGAAATAGAGGTTATGCCATGGCAACAGGCTTGTAGTAAAAAATGGCTCTCCAAGAAGAACTGAAATCTTGTCAAAAAGAAGAGGGAGATAAAAAGCATTATAAAAAAGGATAGCAGCTCAAACACCAACACAGGCTATTTATATCTTCAATTGTTGACAATGCAACAGAGCAAGCAAAGTTGACAAGAACTTTGGCTACTCCACAAGGATTTAACTACTGCATATTCCATATCCTGCATTACCAACCTCTTTTTCTGCTTTTAGTTAGTGAATGCTAAAACTATTTTCCTGCTACAACGTCTGAAAGAGAATGTTGCAGTTTTAGGTTGTAATAAAAGTCACCAAAGCTTATATTTTTTGTTTTAGAAAGTGTTAGAACTTCCAGACAGACTTTTGAATGGCTCGAGTAGAAAGAGCTATAGCTTAATAGCATACATGCAGTTAAGCCAGTTTAACTGTTTTTACAATTGGTGTAGGTTTTGCARGAAGTGAAAGTCATACCCTTCTAAAACAAAAAAACCCCAAAGTGTATAAACTAACTCTCACTCAGTTTCAGTAGGACAAAGCTGGAACCACCTGCTCATGACACTTTATATGAACTGGGATATAATAAGATTAGTTGTGGTTGTGGTAATTCARTAGGAATGCAAAATTCATTTTCACCTTCTTCCCCCACCCCTCCCAAATTCAGTATTGGACAACTGTTACATACTTTTTTATCTTCCAACTGAGAAGATGTCAGCAATTCAGGACGTACTTCTATTATTTTAATTTTATCTTCAAGATGATTTGCTCTTAAGAACTAAAAAAAAAAAAAAAAAAAAAAAAAAAAATAAATTAAAAAAAAAAAAAAAAAAAAAAAAGTAGGCTTGCTTTCTTAAAAGCTACAAGACAGACTAAAACCTGGACCAAAATAGTATACTTACATAAACCAAAAAGAAACTATTTAAAATTCCTTTTGGATAGAAGCTGACTTCCATGACTTCCCTTCAAAATATATTCTATACGTGTGTTCTTGAAGAGTGCATGCGCTTAGRGCCAACATATCATACCTAGCAAGCACATGCCACTCATCTTCCTTCAGCAAATTACATAAAAGGCAAAGAATGCAAAAGTGCCTCACCCTCATTTATCTGCACTCCAAAGTATATGGGAAGGATGGTCAGGAAAGATCAAAATTATGTACACTATGAATACACTGCATATGTGGCTTGTAGGTTTGTGCCCTAACTTGTCTACTGTTTATCTTTTTGAATGYCTAAACCACAGGCTGAGGTAGTCTTCTTTCAAATATACAGCCAATATGATTTAAGGAAGTTGCTTCCAATCACTTCTCAAACATTAGCTGCCTCTTCCACCTGAGCATCCTGGACTCCACTGCTTGGGTCCATCTCTGCTTTACCCTAAAGCAGCAGTGGAAACATCACTTGCCATTAAGACCCACTGCCTGCAGCCTCCAGAAAACTAAACAGAAGAGGAGCATCCCCAACATCTTGTCTCACCAGGAAAACAGAACCACTAGATGCCCCTTCCCAAATGAGACTGGTGCAAGCCACACATTGCTCTCACATTCCACTAATCCTCAGAAACAAACAGCTTGTTTTTTGTCAATGATGGAGCAAATGCAGGCAGAGTAGAAGGCAGGCAGTCCAACGCATATTAGCCAGCACAGAGCAAGCACTGGCAACCATCATTCTCGACTCAGATCAAATTCCCCAGTGATCTATTCAGCTTGTGGTTAAAGGTATAAGGTTACAGACTGCTCACATGGGAAGCTGTGCTTCCAAATTTCCATTCACCTTGCAGCTAAGACCAGTGACCGAACACAAACAGTAAAACACAAACCATTGATGGAGAAGATTCATTCCTTCAAATATTTGCATAAAGCTCTAAATAACCTGTTGGAAAAAAGCAAAAATAACCCCCTCCCCCAAAATATATATTCCCATTTCCCACAGTCTTGTCTGACTGTATGATTAAYGATTCACTAATCTGATTTAACCTCCAAGAAGCTGATAAAAAGACAATCAGAATCATTAGTTTTGGCCTTAACAACCTCATGAGTTCATTTATCACTTAAACAGAACACTAAATACTCACTTTTCCCATGACAGAACAGGACACAGCAGAGTTTTCTAATGTAAACACCTAAAGAAAACACACAATAGTCAGTCAAACCAGCTTTATCATTTTTAATTAAAAGATTATTACTGAACAATGAAGGAACTATTTTGATGCCCCAATGAATCRAACTTGCACATAGCTTGCTCAAAAACCATGCATCTATTCCACAGTCCTTTGTCGTGTGCCTTTTTTACAAAACAAATTACTCAACAAGTATAGGCCTAATGTTGTTCTCAGAGCTGTTAAAAAGAAAACAAAACCACAACCACTAATGATCTTCTGTTTTTAAGCTAGCTACATGTAGAACATTAACAATTCCCCTAGACATATTGTTGCCTCTGGGCAAACACAAACATATTCCTAAAAAGGAAACTGTTTCAGCAAAACGTTGTTAAATCCAAACTGTAGTCAGCCTGAAATTCAAACTTCCACTTTTACAAAAGTTTGTAAATTTACTCTTTACTGAAGCAAAAACCAAGAAAGATTCTATTTACAGTGGAGGCTTTAGGAAGAACTGCTTTCTTTCTGGAAGCAGGTGAATAGAGGATCACTGACTTCAACTCAGTGGAAAAAAAACCCACGTGACTTAAAATTGGCCACATCACCAGTGTGATGAATCAGCCCACATTAGTTCTTACTACTTATATATGTGGTTTACAATGACCCAACTGTACTAGCTGGAAAGAGCTCTGATGTGCATTGCAGTACACCAGCCTTTTGAAGCTACGATCTTTATGCTTTATTCTATTTGATCTCTTAAAACTCATTTGGACACACTGTATTTTATGACATAAATTAAACCGCAGAGGTTTATCAGAAGATAGAGGGATTGTGTAACATTTTCTCAAAAAATGCAGGCAGGTGCAGCAGGCAGTCATCAGTCTGTCACCAAAATAAGTTGCTGTGGATCAAAAACAAGCCACAGATAAACCTAAAGCAGGGCTAAGCAATGCCAAATGTCAAGAGCAATCTATATCGCTATCAATGACCTAATTCACTGACTAGCCTATCATCTTTTCTCTGCCAGACAAAAGCCAAGCAACTACATTAACTGAGGAACTTGTTTTGGCAAAGATCTATTTGTAGGCTCGTTGCAAATCACTATAGTATCCTTTCCATTTCACCAAATCTTTTCAGACTGGTTGTGCACAGACTAAATAGCAAGCACATGGTCTGCTGAGATGTCTGGACAGCCACATCAAAGCCAGGTGGCCCACATTTATTAGGTGCAGAAACCAAGGTATTAATGAATCCTGATCAGCATCTCATTTTGTATACAGAAATTTATAGAAACCTTACAGGTACTGTAAGAGGTTATGCCATTTTCTGAATCAGCATCCCTGTGGCTGACTACAAATAATTTATTCAGTTTATCAGAGTGGTGAGAAAGTATTCTAGCAACCTATGCAAACCGCAACTGTAAGTCATATTTGGAAGAAAAAAAAAAGAGTAAGAAAAGATTTAGCCTTCATTGAACACTATGGTGAATCCTTAACCAACATGCCACTAGAGGGCTAAAAGACTATTTTGGAACTCTCTGACCTAGTCTAGTTCTTACATCGCTTCCTTATCATCTGTGATTGGCCACCATCAAAAAGAATACAGGACCCATGGATCACTGGTTTAACTCAGCAAGATTATTTATTTCTATGAATTGCCTAGCATCTTCCTCAGAATTACGATACGCGTTCCCAGATATTCAAAAAATTGCAACAGATGCAATAAATTTTAGTTTGAAGGCACTCCAGGAGTGAACACATCTGGTAAGGTATACTATAGGACAGCCAGGTGGCTCCCAGTATTCCATCTACACATACAGTCAGTATTCTTAAAGCTTTTTATCTTGCTGTTATGGACCTTCTATTTCAGACTAGACAATAAATGTAATTGTAGCACTGCAAGCATAAAAGGAAAAAAAAAGTCAGAYATTTTAATTGATAGAAAGGCTATTACCAAAAGCCTTAAGATACAAGAAAGCAAACAGGAAACAGTAGTGAATGAACACCAATGTCATTCAAAGCTACACAGCAAGTATCAGAACTGGTAACTTTGCTGTCTCCCTTGACTTCAGCTTGATCAGGGATAAATTTCACTTCCATTTAAACACCAGGAGGCGTTCTTTCTCATTTGTCACTRAAGATCCACTTGAAGTAAATTAAATAAAGGACTAGAATGCTGAATTATAGCAGAGAATTGAAAACAACAAGCTAAAATGTTAAGACTAGAAAAACAGGAAGTAGTACTGTACCTGTTTTGCCCCAAGATAGTGAGCCAGCACAGGCAGCAGACTGCCATCACTGATGCAGAGACAAACACTATCTGTTTTCAGAACCTATAGAAAATAAATTGTCATCATTATTCCTATTCAGGATGAAAGAGTTCTCTAATTGTGTTCTGGTGGTGTTTTTCCCCAATGTGTAGACAAGATGTTCCCATAGGATGTAAGAACTGAAAGGTACATCGATTAATATAAATATTTCAAATACTGTCAGAAATGTTCATGTAACCCCTTATGGCAGGTCACAAAGAACTCAAACACGTTATTGTGTGTTTAGAGGAACACGTTCCAATTTTCACGTGGGATCATTAAAGCATTAATGACTGCTTTCAACTAAAAAAAAAATGAATGACCAAATTCAATTTACAGCTGCTGATTTACATAAAATGCACTCTGTGAACAAACTCTTTAGCAAGAGAGCAATGAATCCATCAATATTTACTGCAGATTAAAAGATGAACACCTCTACCACAGAAACCATAAGGCAACATGTACTCACTTTCATCAAAGACTTGATATACTGGCATGTTCGGTTCTGATCATTTAATTCTCCAATGCGTGGTCTGTTCCAAAGAAGATGAGCCTGGCATCTACAAACAGGGCTCTCAACATGAACATCTGCTTTGTTCTCTTCTTCTCTGGGAAAAAAAAAAGAAAAGAAAAAAAAAAGAAAAAAGGAGTATCAACTACAGCATCACTAACATACCTTCCCCAAACAGGTAAGTTTATATATTTTAGTTAATATGCATATTAGTGCACATGGACTTCAGTGTTATTGGTTCAAATTTACTAGTTCCCCAGAGATATTTTTTAGTTTTGCATTTGCAAATGAAAAGAAGAAAAAGGRCCGATTTTCACTCCTTTTTAAAGAAATTTTCCCATTGACTTTAATGGTAGGTATTTCAGGCTTTGACTTGTTAGAAAAAAGTTGCTTGGATTTCAAAATGTAAAAAGAAACATAAAATTCAGGAATCAATTTTTAAAATTGCTATTGATTTCTAAAAAACATGGCTGCTATTGTCATTGCAACCAAAACAATTACATTCCTTTTATTTTGAGCAAAAGATACTAATTTCAGAAGACAGTGCTGATTACTATTCTGTCTCTTTTCATTCTCCATTTCCAACTTACTCCGCTCCCTTGYCTTTGCATGCGCTCAGCTGAGCTTCCTTTTAGAAGTTTCAGGAACCACCCACGAACACTTTTGTTTCTTTGCTGCGTAAGAGAACGCTTACTAGGGATAACACAGGAGCCCACAGTCCAAAGCTCATCTGTAYTTCTATGCAACCTGTAGTTTCTTCATCTGTTCAGTGCTCATGAAGTGGCTTTTAATAATCTACTAATGTTTAGATCTTTATTTTACTCTTCCAAAAATACTTTTCCACACTATCAGTAAAGAACTGTCCTTTTTCACATACACTACATCGTTACCTGGCTTTCTGGAGTTTATACCACACAGAATACTCATCACGATAGGCAGTCAGGTACACATTCTCACCCTGGAAAACTGGCTCCTCATTTGGAAGAAAATAGACACATTGCATCCAGTGATCTCTCCACTGAAAAGGTTTGATAAACAAAACCTTAGAAATTAACTCATGAATAGTACATGAAAAGTAAACAAATAACAGGAAACTAGTTAGTAAGAATGGGCATGACTTTGAAGCATCTATGTACATGAAAGAATGTAATGAAAGAATCTAGTTCATGCCAAGAAGGCTGAGGAAGGATTAATACTGTACAGTGAACAAACGCACTTTATATAGATTTCTTACAAAGAATAAACACGAGACCACTGGCTTGCTGACTAGCTAAGCTTGTGTTTTATCACATGAAAAGCAGATCACATTTTTTTTT
Source organism: Rhea americana (assembly GCF_003343005.1). NCBI lineage: Eukaryota > Metazoa > Chordata > Aves > Rheiformes > Rheidae > Rhea > Rhea americana. The sequence continues at coordinate 1,019,843 of NW_028185839.1, forward strand.
CCTACGGTTATTAATGCTCTTTTACTTCTTTATTTCACAAAAAATACATGGAAGTAAAATATAGATTACTATTTTGACCAAGGATAGAAACTATTTAAGGAAAAATATGCACAAAGTTYTATTTCACTTCTTGAAGGTAAGGAAAAAAAATCCGTAATTTTGTATCTAGAAAATAGCTTCATTTTAAGCTTTCTATTGCTTAAAATAAACCTAAAATGTATTCTGTAGTTACTATAGTTAACATTTCTATGACATCTTCCAATATATTTTACGTTAGCAAAATTCCTATATGGTTTAAGACAGCTGCTTAAAACACTCAGTATGACCTTTACTTAAGATTGTTACTGATAGATGGTAACAACAACCAAAGACATGGTATTTTACCTGGAGAGCAGAARTGGGTTTTACCCAGTATGGAGCCATTGTACAATTTATCTTCCCAGACGGGTCCATGTCAATATCCCACCAGGAAAGTACAATTTGTGCTTTGCCAGATTTTACAGGCTGCAACTGCACTCTGTAGTAGGTAGAAGCACTCCTTACTGGCTTACTGAAATCCACACTGCAAGGAAGCAACAAAATTGAAGAAATAGTTCAGTATTCTTCAGAAACTGCCATCAGTTTCATAAGCTGAATAAACAATTTACTGAAAAGAAGTAACAGGAAAATTCTACATGGAAAAAAATCAATGCCTACCTTTTCTCTTACCTGAACATTGTTACAACATCACTAAGAACAGTGAAGTCACTTGAAGGCATCTGATTCAGTTGGATATCACAAACAGAAGGAACACCTGGACAGTTCTCCATTTCTGATGGGGASACAATAATTTTTTCACCATCCTCTGCTTCAACATGAACAGGAAACAGCTTGTTCCAAGACCACATTCTTTTGGATTCCACTAACTGGACATACACTGTCGCCCTATGAGGCACTGCCTCACATCCTTCCTGAGTGTTCAAAATAAGGGATAAATGCATTCAACATTGCTGACTTTTAACACACATGAAAATTAAATTAATTGAAATGTGAACCAATTTAAAGAGAGACAAAGTAGTAGAACTAGAAACTTTGAAATCCTAAACTCCAATTATTTCGTTCACTTCTGGAATATCAGAGCACCTGCTCTTCATCTCCCTATCTGTGAAATATGACATACTTATCTGTCTGTTCAGTGTAGTTCAGCAAGGCCACAGTATCAGTTTGTCTCACAGCTTCAGTTGAATGCCTGTTCCTGTACTCAGATTAGAGAGCTATCTAAAGCCTTTCAAGACACACAACTACTACAGAGCTTACAACAGCAATGAGTAAATAGTAATGGCTCGTTTATCCAATGACTACTTTCTACCCATGTTTAAGGAGTAGTGAACACTTAAGTTGTTCTGAAAAAATCGTTGTGGATCAAGAGCTAACAATGAAGTCCAAGAACAAAGTTTTTACAAAGAAAGATTATTACAATTTATATATATGTATGTATATACAATGCACGTACATATGTGTGTGTGGGAGGTATGGGTATGAGTGTGTTTACGTATGAGGAGCAGTAAGAAGTTACTGAGTGATGCTCTTTCTATATAAAACCAGTAAAATAAGACATAGAACTCTGCATAAAGTTTTGCCATCCACATTTTAATTAAAAGGAGCATAAAAATTAGACAGGGTAAACGAGAAAGACCAAAGATTAATCAAATTAATATCCAGTATCTTTTGACGACTAAACTATGAGTATACAGTGTTTAAAACAYCTCCATGGGGAAAAACATGCTGAGAAGCAAGAGCTCCTTAGCAGAAAATCTGTGCCTGGGAGGTGATGCCCATCAAATTTAGTAGGAGAAAAAAAAATTATTTTGTTTTTGAAAAAAACTTGGGGCCTATCTGCCAGCTGAACAACTATAAGGGAACTTGAGATCTCCAGATCAGAACTGAGTGCCTTTCTGAAATATATTTGTTAACCATAAATTATTGGGTTTTCATATAAAGCAATTAAATATACTTTCAGGTGCTGTGACTTAGAATACATACTCCACTTACTTTTATTCTAGGAATGAATACTGCAAATTATTCACTGAGCAAGAAATTAGCACAGCTAATGGCCTATTTACAAAGGATAGAGAAAACTAACTCAAATATAATCTTTATCCTACTCCACAGAAGATAAAAGAGTTTCCTTAGGGATCACTCTGGCAACTCTATCAATTTCTACCCTCTTACCTGTACAAGATGCTTGTGTGCATGCTCATAGGTTGGTAAAGCTCCTTCTCCTATAAGCTCTGTATCAAATAACTCCGTTACTAGGATGTTTGCACGACATTGCATGTCTCCATCTAAAAGACACAATTTAATATTGTATTAAGACTTTATATCACTCTTTCAAGATGCCATGCTATAAAGACAAGTCATTCAAAAACTCATTTCTCTTATGAAAACCTGCTGAAGACTGCAAATTCTCTATTTTCCTTTAGAAGTTTACTATGAAATTCAAATGACTACTGAAATACTATTACAAATACTTCTTTTTGAAATAACCTTCCAATGTCACTTTCTAGAGAGAAAATGATGTCTTTTAATTAAAAACAATTGGGGGGRAAAAAAGAGAAAAGCCTATCTCTTGACTTAGCAATTTTTTCAAACTCAGTTTATCTTCCTCACCTGGCCCAACGGTAACTTCAGTGGAGTGCTTGTTGATTACCTTGATCTTGTCACTAAAGCCATTTTTCTCCACTATCTTCACAGCAGCATTAGCCATGGGCTTGAAAACCTGTAATGAGCAAGAGTGTAACACACAGATAAACTAACATCAGCATTAAAAAGACACCAACAAAATACAGCATATTTAGCCCTGCAAAACTTTAACACACTTTATACCATTTCCTAGTTGAAGTTTATTAACATGAAGCAGGACAGGAAGCCTCACTTTAAAAGTTTATAGAGCTCCAATGTCATTCTTACAAATTGAACTGTCAGCTGTCTCAAAAAGCTACTCCAATTTAACTTTTGAAAGGCATAAAGAATGTACGTAAAGAAATTCTTAGCATTTACATTAAACAAACCAGCCATTTTTTAAAATAAAAATACTTATTCTTTGAAAAAGGCCCCAAGAGAGACCTGCATGTGCTCGAGACAGTTAAAAAACAAACCAAAAACAAAAAAAACCCAACCACCACCAACCAGCACTGATATAGTCACTGGAATATGCCAGTATCCATATATTAGCAGCATAACTGTGCAAAATAAGGGTTTTCTCTTCCCTACTATAATCCCTGTTGTCCGAGGTATCAATCTTTGTAGCCAATTTATAAATATCTTTAACACTGGGTAATTTAAGTATTTTGTACACTAAATATTCTACCCAGCTACAGAATCAGATTACTTAATTTTTAGGCCACTTTGGAATCTAGCCCAAATTTCAGAACTGGAATAATATACTGCTATTGAGATACCTATATCAGTAGTCCTCACACTTTTTAGATTAGGCTTCTCTTTCCCATAACGGTTATCCTCTCCCCCCACAAGGCAGTGACCCTCCTCTGCCAGAGTGGCAAATAAACTACAGATCTAATGGTCACAACAACAGACTACTTCCTACCACATTACTTCTGATTATTGTCCCTTCCCTACATCTGCCTGTGAATAAATTTATTCTGGAGCTTACTGCTYACTGCTTCTACACAAAAGATGACTGTCCCTGAAGAGCAATTATAGGAAACTTAGGTAAAAATTAGATAGCTCTTTCAACGTGACCTACAGACAAATAAAACTTCTCCTTGTTTCCTCAGATGTGTTTAAAAACRAAGTTAAACTGCCAAAATGCTCCTGTTATCCTTAATATATGCAATGGCTGCTAATGGCCACCAGAACATTTCTTAATTGCCAATACAACGGGAGATGCTCTATCCAATCACAAACAGATGGAAAAAAACAGTTTATGAGACAGTCTTTTTATTAAGATGTAGTCCGTGTTACGGTTAAGTAGTCTGAGAACTCATCCTTGAGAGATGAAACCAATGAAAATCAGCAGTACGGTCTGAGAACACTCATGTTTTTCAAAATATTCATCAGGTCTTCCATACTGCATTTGAGTTTCAGTAAGAAGTAGAAAAGACAAAGCACTATAAAACTTGGCTTAGTACTTTTAGATAACCTGTGCATTTACAGAAATGGTCCCAAAAATKAGAAATGTTTTATGCCTTCTCAAATATATTCTTGTAAGATCTACCTGTTTTTCACACACACATCAAATTTTCACTTCAAAAACTACAATGCAAAAAAAACAAATGCATCCACAACACTGATCATGCAGACAGAACAACTGCCTCTAAAAAACAGGTTATGAATATATATCTACCCAACCCCGCACCACTTTATGCTTTGGAAAGCAGAAGTACGCACAGTCAGTTACAAATGCTTACCTCAATAGCATAACAGAAATCTGCACCTGCTGAAGCTGCCATCATAGACAGGAGTCCTGTGCCAGTCCCTATGTCTAATACAATTGCTTTCTCACCTCTTTCTTTCACTCTGCTCACTGCAGCACGGATACCTTGGTAATATTTCACATTCTGTCAAAGGAAAAAGAAAGATCAGACACCTTTCATATGTTTAGATAYTGAATTTTTGTGCAAGAATTTGCACTCTCAGATGACAGGAGTTTATAATTACAGGCCTACAGACACTTTTTATGCTTGTGCAGTCATAACAGCCGTTTTCATAAAAGCAAACGTTCCTAGAGGAAGCAGTCGCCTTAGCAATACAACTGAAGTACAACAGTATGGTAGTCAACCTAAAATGCATCACTATTCGCCTCACCATTCGTACGTCTGCTGTTTACAGTGCATGTATAATTTACAAATACAAAATTTTTCTGAAGCAAGTAAGATCCATCTGATACACTACTGTTTTTATGGATTAGTTTTCCCACTTTTCACTTGTATAGCAATAGAGTGCCTGTGACAGCACAAAAGTTGAAGTATTTTGGATTTAGATTCCTTTCAGCTTCTACTGGAAAACATTCATATGTGAGAAGCAATACATGAGACTAGATAATGGTTTATGGTTACAYGCCATTAAGTGGCGATACAAACATATCAGCATTAATAACAGAAGAAATGAAATGCTGCCATCTGCAGCTACAATATTCATACAGAGCAAATGTAACCGTGAAATTCAGTAACACTGTATTTCACACATTCCTTTCCAAATGATTTACCAAGTCTTTGTAAATAATTCCTTTATCTTTCAAAATCAGAAATTTAACAAGGTCTGCTGGAGTCTTTCCAAACAATTATGCTTAACGCTTTTGATATATAATTCTGGTAGGATTGTTTAATTACTCAGGTAAACTTGCTTTTTTTACATGTTTTATTATGAAATGACTGATCCCACTGGCAGGTTTGCTTCAAGATTCACAGTACAAATATCACACAAGTCTTTTTGAAAGTTAGTCATCAATTTGCTAAAACATGAAGAACATTTAGAACATTCACTCTAGACTTCATCATACTTGCAAATATGGTATTCATCTTAATTTTCTTCTCAMTACTAACTGGTAAATAAGAGCTAAAAAATGTCATGAAAGAAGACAGACAGACTTTACTTACATTGTTAAAAAACAAAGATGACTTAGGTTCATACTTACAGCCTTCGAAATTTCGTCTAATGAACTCTGTTAAGATACAGTCAAAAATTTCAAACCTAGAACAAGCTACCAAAATCAGTTACTATCACTAATGATACTTATCACTAGTTAGTATTTTTCTTACAAGAAGTGAACAATGCTAATATCTATTTGGTGCTCTTTGTTCTTGGACATTTTAGTGTTCATCTACAGAGACTTTTTTTTTTAATCATTGCTACATTACTAGCACTGCTGTATATTCTGGAGTAAACAACAGTGCTCTAGAGTCAAATGTAAGAAGGTATGTGTTGATACAAAAGTGGAACTGGTATCTTAAAGGGTATCTTAAAATCTTAAYACTTCAGCTTCCAGAGAAACCTGAATACTCACGCAGTGACAGCTGTTCAAAAGGAARGAAATAAACAATTTCTCACAATTCAAAAATGATCTGCTCTATACTTACTCTGTCTTTATCATGAAGCATATCTGCATAGCGTGACCTAAAATAAATAAAATTCTAATCAAAATACTACCTACTGCAAAGCATAGTAAAAAAACCCCGCTAGTTCTTAGTAAAAGAAGACAAAGGAGGTTATCTAAGGCAGCAGGAACCAATGAATGTGACATCTAACTGTGACATGCTCTTGGAGTTGTTTCCCAGACCTAAGGGATGACATCATTTCAGTGGTCCAGTCATCAGCATATATGTGAATGAATGGATTGTTGCTATATAGCCTCTCTTTAGCAACAGACCCGATACACAGGCATATGAACAAATTGCTGTGAAGCAGTAACAGCTGGSATAGATGCAGGTTCACGTGTAACGATGGCAATGAAAGGCAGTCCAACACTGCTCAATTATTTGCTGCTAAGATCCTTGCACTAAAGGCTAGCACTAATAACATGCTGGAACACACTGCAATTTAGATCGTCTAACTAAATTAGTAACAACTTGAATCACTTTCATTTATTGGCAACCTTGTTGCCAAGATTAAAATAATGAATTTTTATGCTTCTCTGGTCCCCATTTCTCCATGTGTTACRTTGCTTAAAAATATAACCAAATCTATTTTTCCCAACTTCTCTGATCATTACATTAAGCTCTTAAAAAAGTTACTGAAGGAATATATAATCATCAATTATTTGTTGTGCTAGGGCKTTAGAAGAAATTTAGTCAATGCATTTTGCCACAATTTTGCCACAATTCAGTGACTGTCATTATGAAAATCAGCACTTCAGAAAACGCTTAACATTTAGAAGAAAACTATTTGGAGCAGATTTATAAAAAAATCTATGTTTAGCGTTCTACTTTGTACAGTAACATTTAGGCTGTCGTACTTGGCAAGCCCTTGACGCTTCTACAGAGGTGAAACAAAAGCAAGTCGTTTTCGCGTTTCTTTGCAACCCGAGAGGCTGGACTAGCGATTTCCCTGGCACACCTTGCAATCTCCTGATGGTAGTCGTAGTTCTCGTCCTCCTCTAACCACTCCATTGCGCCAGTGGTCGGATTAGCTCTCCCACAGAAGGTCTTCATGGCCGATCTCGATTGATGTCACCGCGCGTTACGGGCAGACCTGCCTTGGGGTAACAGGACAAACTCCGCTGAGGACAGGCGACGCCGCGCTCGCTCGCCACGCGCATCGCTCCCGGCCCGCGGCCGAGCCCCCTCCCGGCGCCCCAGCTCCGCAGCTCCCGGAGCCGTCGGCCGAGCTACCCAGCGCCGCACAAGCCCCCAGGCGGCAGCCGCGCCCCAGCGATCCGCACGGGCCCGGGGACAGCGCGCCCCGCACGGCCGAGGCGCCCCGCGCTTCCCCGCGCCCGCTCTGAGGCGGCACCTGCGGCCTCGGCGCTGCGGCGGAGCAGCCTCGGGACGGGCCCGG
>NW_028185839.1:1027591-1065291 GCF_003343005.1 Rhea americana
GAGCCGGCCGAGGCGCTGCTGCTCGCCTGCAAGCGGCGGCGCGCCGAGCCGGGCGGGCCGCCCGGGCCGCCGCGCCTCGAGACGGGGCTCTTCAAGCTGGTGGCCACCGTCTCCTCCAAGGTACCGCCGCCGCGCGCCGCGCTGGGTGGGCGTAACGGCCGCGGGGGAGGCGGGAGGCCGAGCGAGGCCCCTCCGATCTGTTCCGCCCTCTCCCCAGAGCGAACCCGTTCAAGACGTGATCAGCCGAGAGAAGGCGGCTCGGAGCCTGCGGCCCGCCTCGGGAAGCGCCCAGCGCGTCCTGCGGGAGCTCCGCTCCGCCCGGGAGGCGAGCAGGAAGGAGAGCCGCTATCGGGTTGTGGCCAGCCACCGGCCGCCCGCCTGCCACGCGCGAACGGCTGCGGCGGGCGCACGGGGCGAGGCCTCGGCCGACGGCGCCGCAGCGAGCGGAGATGCTTCGGGAGCCGGCAGCAGCGCGGCCGCGGGCTCGGGCTGCTCTGGGAAATTCCAGTTATTCGATATTGTGCAAGAAGAGGAGGCGGGGGGAGCCGCCAGCGTGACTGCCGCGAGCCCGCAGGTCAGCAGCCTTGGTGCACCCAAAGCGCTTTTGTGCGGCTGGGGTAGGTGGGCAGACCGACGGCTGTGAGGGACCCTTAACTAGATACGTTTACGTTCGTGTGCTTTATGTATTCATTCAGGAATTAGCTACAGTGCTGTTGTTGAGACAGACAGCGTTACAGTTAGTCACTGCAGGAAAGGGTTGATTTTCCTGTACCCTGCTGCGATGCCTGAATGCTCGTGCCTGCTAGGTGGAGCTCTGTAGGTTTAACAAACTTTTACTCTGCCTTCTAGCAATGCAAAATTTTACTTGTGTATTTCTCCATCTACCCATATGCCTAAGAATGTCATTGGTAGRCAAGGTCCACTGAAAGATAAAATACCTTTGAGCCTTCCCTTCTCAGAATCCCAATAGATGCTTTAATCATGTATTCAATTTTTAGCAGAACTGTTGGTGTTTGACAAGCTTCTTCTGTTTTCATCAGTATTACAAATTAAGTATGCCTTTTGTTGGAGAAGTATCTACTTAATTTCTAGAATGGTTTTAGTATGAAGAAGCTCTGCCTTGTGTGTAGGATTATGCTGCATACAGTGCATTAAGACAATTTTGTTATAAAAAGGCAACCATATAAAAAGAAGATAAGAGGGTATTTCTTGTATGCTTCCTCTCATACGTGCATACATGCATACTTTCCAACAATGTGGAAGTATGTCTGGATGCTTTACTTAATGCAGCCTGTCACAGCTCTGAAGAAGATTTTAAGGCTTTGTGTTAAAGAAGAAAATAACAAGTTTCTTCTGTCTCGGTGTAGAAGCAAGCAGAGCACGTCTACAGGGTCTGTTAGCCTTTTCTTGTTGATTAGTGATATTTTCATCGTTTCTCCTGTACACTTAGTAGACAGTGATCTACTAGCATGTTACCAATGCTAATGTATACAGATCTTTGCACTTGCAGCATTGTGGGAATGAAGCATGGCCTATTTTAAAGCGTGTCTTTTCAACGGACATGTCGTCAGAAACAGACAAACGGTTGTATAGAACTAGTCATTTCCCTTCAACGGTTTGCAATTAACTTGTCCCAGAATTAATTACCCAAAAGAGAACATGGCAGTACAATGTTAGGTTAATTTGAAAATCTTTAATGTCTTATGTTATCTTTATGTTAGATAGCTTAATGATAGAATTAAAGACTTCTGTACTGGAATACTAAGTTTTCAGAAGGTCATCCTTAGCTAGATACTGGCTACTGTCTACAAACAAAACTATTGTCTGTAACTAAAGCTCTGTGTTTGATTTCAATGGTAATGCACTTTATTTTTTTTGGCAACAGAAAACTGGTGATCCAGATGTGATTCTCTGCAATGCAGTAGAGATGATTCGTGAGCGTTTAAATGTTTCTGAAGATAGTAATAAAGTAGAACACCGTGAAAAAGAAGATGAGTATGTTTATGACATCTACTATATGGAAACATCAGCCCCTGGTTGGATCCAAAATATCCTGTCTGTCCAGCCCTATAAAGAGGAGTATGAACTGGTAAAGATGTGGAAAATGGATATTTCTCCATTAGAAGGGCCATGAATAAACATGTATAAAGTCCTAACATAAAAAGTGATCGGGCCAAAAAAGATATTTTGAAGATGCTACACTTAAGTCAGTGACCTCTCTGTTAGGCTTTCAGTAATTGCCAGTCCTATGTTCCGTCAGGTTGCTGGTATCAGAGCAAACGATAATGTGACAGTGGAAAAAACAGAAGGGATGGTGTTCATGTACTCACAAGGATTTGACTGACTTCAATTTGGCAAACAAATTTTGGCACACACAATATAAACTTAAGACATTCACATCTCATTTGTGGATGCCAGGAGGTAGTGAATGAAATAGTTTGGGAAAGAAGGAGCAAAGGGGACACAAGTTTTTTTGGCAGTCCTCAGTGTCTGAGGACTTAAATTCATAATCTTAATAAGAGGTCTTTTCTTGTAATAAATAAATTCAGTGACTGTGAAGGTACAAAGATACAGCGTAAACTTTAATCTTTCATTGCGTGGATACTGTGGTCAATATGCTTTGCATATAAGGTACATGAAGCAACTTTTCCTTGGACTGTTGTATTATTGCTGAAGTGCGTAGGATTATTTTTGACATCAACTTCAGCAACACTAGAGCATTTAAATGCACGACTTACTGATTTTTTTTTCTTTTTTAACCAAAAGCAGGTTGCTATGTTATAGTGGATGTACTGACAAGATTTTTTTTATTTTTTTAATGTGTGCTTGGGGCAACTTCTAAATAATGCTTTCGGTATCTCTTGGCTCTTTTCTTTATGGTCTGTTGTTTAGGTGGTTGAAAAACTGCTTATGTCTGAGTATCTGCTTTTTATAATGAATGTTCTGTTCCATTTTGACATGCAGGTAGATGATGATGGTATTCCAGGGGAAATATATGAAGATGAAGATGATGAAAATGATGAAAATAACTGGCGTAATGACTATCCTGATGAAGATGAGTTCTTACCTGAGGAAGATGGTGATGGAGAAAAGGGTATGCTTGTTAGAAGTACTGTCTATTTTCACACTATGCACATTTAAATCCCATCCTTTTCTGTTTCTTTAGAAAGAGGAAATGCAAAAAACCTTGCACTGCTGGTGTTTTTTTTGTTTTTGTTTCTCTATTATAATGGGTTAAACCAGCTCAGAAAAGAATCATTTGGCTCCAGGGCAAAGTAAGTGGATACTGCGCAGAGATGGAGGGGGGAGTATGAACTTCTGGGAGCTGGGGTGAGCAGTTAAATTGGTTCACTGTATCTTGTAGAACTAATCTGTAAGGTAGTAACTAACTTCCAAATCCTATGAACTTAGCTTTTCTAGTTGCACAATACTTAAGATCAGAGGAAATTCAAAATTTTAAGAACTAGTTTAAGATGGAATGACTTAATATATAGCAAAAAAGCACTAAATCACTGCACCGTAGAGTAGGTGAATCACACTCAGATTTTTTTTGAGCCATCTCTGCAATAGTTTTAAATGAACTCAAATAACTATGCTAGGATTGGGGATTTTTCTGGYTTAAGTAGTTAACTTCAAAAACAGAAATCCTTTTCAGGGTGCTGCAATTGCAAAGTGTTGCTTGTTTTGAGAAGGAATGGAAGATTGGAATGGAAGATTCATGTCCCATATGCTTGTGAAACACTGTGTCTACTTTATTTCCCCCCTGGTCCAGTCCAAGTATGATCAATGTCCAAGCAGATTCAACGCTGATCTAATATAACAGTTATTTGAGCTTCATGTATTTTTCATTTGTGTTACTAAGGAAACTTACATTAGTTAAACAGTCATGTTAATCTGACTAAAAAGAAGAGATAGTCTAAAACTGTGTTACACTTCTTCTAGACTCTGAAGAGAGCTTGAGTGATGAAGACCAATGTTTCAGAAGAACATGGAACAAATACCGCCATGAGGTCCTACAAGAATTTGGATATGATGAGGTCCAGGATTTGGATTCTGACTGACAGGGGTTTTCTGTTTTTCTTATTTTATAAGATGAAAGGCATAGAACTTGCAGCAGAACTGAAATTCTAGAAAGCTGCTGGTGGCTATTCATGAGAACGTATAGCATTTAAAAAAAAAAAAAAAAAGGAAAAAGCACTTTCTGGTAAAACTTGTACTCATTGGGACAGTAGGAAACCAAGATTGAAACGGATGAATTTAAGCTAAGCCTTTCCTGTCTGACCTTCAGAAAACATTCCAAAACTTAAGGACTGGCATGGTGAATTCTAATGCTTACTGTTYAGGCTTGAGCATTAGATACAACTAGACTTCAAGATTCTAGTAAATAATAAAAGCTCATTTTAATTATGAGCTGTGTCACAAATGTTCAGCCAACTTCAGCTGGTAGATACTAAACAGATGAGTGTGAATATGGGCACTTAAAAACATATGTTTTCTTTCTTAAGCAGAAGATGCTGTCTGGGTTGGTTTTTGTTTTTTTTTTTCCCTCCTTCCTCTACCTGTTCTGTGGTGCTGAGGTTGAGGAAGAACCTTTTTTTGAGCTGCATGCCCAGTCATTGATATCAAGATGGGTAACATTATCTGTGGAAGTACTGTAAGCAGCAGCCCTTATTGTTGTGACTAATGTGTAAGGTTTTACAAGAAGGTCTACCATGTGGCAAGAGAGGTAGGTCTCTTCCTATAAAGGCAAGTAGGAGTCCTGGAGAAAAAGCACTGTGCTTCTTCCTGTGTTTAAACTTGTCTTAGCAAGCATTTGGCTATGTGAAATGCCCACAATAAAATGGTCAGGTCAAGGTATCTCTTCTGTACTTTTACTGTGGGGGTAGAATAATATATATGCTTTTATATTGTAAATAAAGAATCTTTGTGGATTGTTTTCTTTATTCATTTAGAGAACRTAGGAGTCAATTTAGCTGAAGCCGTTTCAGTGTACTAACTTATATTCATCTATCTTTAAAATAATGTAATCTTGTGATTTTGCATCAGTCCTAGTTTCTATAAGCTGATCTTGTAGAAGGGAAAGGCTTTAGACCCTGTACTGGAACTCAGTAGGAAACAATCTCTCTACTAAATAACAGGTTCTGGTGTGTAATATGTACCTGCATCTACAGTATTGTCATTCTCTGTTGAGGCTGGTGCAGAACTCAAGCTTGTGAGAGTTAAGTGTACCTTGCGTGTAGCTAAGTTTCCATCTTGAGTTTAGCAGGAAGCAGTGAACTGAATGCTAGTCTCTTTTCTCTGGGTATATTCACCAGAAGTGAGTAGCAGAGGTGTTTTATAAGGAAATGAGCTGTCCTGCAGCTGTCAATGTAGCACCACCAATGGTGCTACATGTAAGATATATAAAGCTGGGACTTTAAAAAGAATGAATCTCTGCTTGAGCCAYGTGATTCACTGTCTGTAAAAAGGAYCCCAAAACCTGAAAGCTGGTCAGTTAATTCTGGCTGCTGCTGTCAAGGTAACAACAGGTGAAGCTTTTTGTTCTTATTTTCATGGAAAGGCTAATATGGCTCTTAACACACTACAGTTGTAGCAGAGGTTAAAGCTATCTCTGTCTAGTGGGCAGCATAGCTGTCTCGATACTGAACTCATTCTGCTTACATGCAAGATGTAAAGAGCTGTATTATAATAGTCAAATACTAGTTTTTGTTAGAGGCAAACACCTATACATGGCTGATGTGCCAAATATGCACAAAGTTCCTCAGCTGATTTTAATTGTCTTAGATCCAAAAGTGGCTTCATAAGTTTGGTTAACTTTTAAAACATCTATTATATAAWTTTTTAGGGTTTTCCTGTTTATATTAAACTTACTTAGGCAAGAAGTCAGTACAAGAATCCAAATGTTTTTACTGTTACTGAAGTGGCTGATGCCAATGTGGAACAGCATTTCAGRTAAGCATGTCTTCAGCCACAATCTTTTGATTGCAAGATTTAGTTTAACTTAAAAGGAAACAAACACAAACTGCACCTATGGACAAACTGTCAACTTAGATCATCATTTTGAAATAAAGTAAGAATTCCCAATATGTTTTTGAAGTATATCTTACCCTGCTGGCTTCATGCTGCCTTTTGCCACCCCTGGATTCAGTGTCAATGTTCCTGCTTGTCCTGATGTTRGACTTTCAGCTTTGGAGTCCCCAGAAACTTGCATCTTGCAACTYGAGAGGCTTGCTAACTTGTACGACTGTATTGCACTAGTACTTTTTGCACCTTAACCTTCAGAAGAAAGGTGRTGATCACTTGGCAACACTGACATTCGACTTGTTCATCTAGCTTTTCATCATGCTCAACTAGATGAAAAGCTGCTTCTAATTGATAGAGCTTACACTTGATGGGAATTTTAAATTCAATGGATTATATATTCTGCTGAGTGAAATTAAAGTGTATAAGAAAATAAGTGTTTTTGATTTTTTTTCTCCCCACAAACTCTCTAGAAGAGAGTTAAGGGTACAAATACAGACTAGGACAGTATGCATGCAATTTCACCTTTCCCTGATATTTCACAGCATGTAGCAAAGATAGATCTTCATTTTTGTTGTGCATCCCTCGCATTCAGAGATGCGCTAGGACTCTATATTATTTTCTTTCTAGGTCACTTTTTTTTAGCTTTCAGGATAAAGTCACTACCATAGAACATGACGTCTTATATAAGAGGGAGAAAAAAACCCACAGTTCTATGAGTTTATGGATGACTATTTTCTAGTGAAGAGTACTGAAATTCAGAAAGGGAATTTTCTGACTGCTGAGATTAACACTGATAATGTGTGTTCCGGTGAAACAGTTCAGAGACAAAACGCTTGTAAGCTTCAGACCAAAATGTTTTAATTTTGGAAGTTTCAYATAAACTTGTCAGAAGATGACCAAGTACTTACAAGCTAGCAGGGAAGAATCCATGCATAATCATCAAGTGTTAAATCAAATCTTCAGTGCTAAGGAATCTGCATCTCATGAAAGGTGATTTAATCAACAAAGATTATCTTGCAACAGCAAGATACCACATTTCAGTACAGCATACAAAATGAAGTGTCTTATCTTTAAGGGAGAAAGGGTGGTTCAGTCTTTAAACAGTGTAGCATAAATGCTGTTCTTTTTCYTGCTAAATAATTTTTTTGTTGCCAGTTGTCTTCTGGAATAAGAACCGAGATAGCACAGCAGGTCGTTTCATGCAACATCCATCAGAACTGAGCTGAAAGTAGCTTTTAGTCTTTTGACTCCAAGTGGTTTTTGGCTTAACTTTAAAAACACATTATTCCACTGTCTAGTTCTGCAGAAAACAAATTTGATTCATCAGCTCTAATTTAGAAATCCAGCTCTCCTCTTACCATTTTAATACCACTTTTGAACAATACTGAGATACTGCTTACATGCAAAATAAGTAGCTAATGATTGTCCAATGAAAACACACCCTGAAAAGATGTCACACTTTAGGAGGATATCTGGGCATGATCTGTTCAGGAATCCAACTGCAGGTAAGTACATTTTCAGTATTTCTGAAAGACCACTAGAACCAGTTTTTCCATTTTTCCCTTTAATTGTAATATTTGCTTTATCCTCCCTCCTGCTGTTTGTAATGSCTTTGCAGTTTTAGTTGGATTTGATTTCTAACTTCTTTTCTTCACTTGGGTCCATCTCTGTTAGAACACAGTAACAGAGCAGCTGCACGTTTCGTGTGATTATACCTGCACAGGAAATTGAAGAAAAATCAGATGAACCCACACAACTCTAATTAAGCAAAACATACATGACTAGGTTAGTTGTCAAGAATGCTTGGCTCACTTTTCGTAAGGGAAACACAGATCAAAAGAGTTTTCACAAATAGTATTTTCCAYTTAATATTTTCAAATACTGCTTAAAGCTGTTCTGTTGATACCTTAAAGGTGTTTTTTTTCCTTTTAGGCACCCTGTCAGGTAACTGAAGTAGAATCTTTTCTCTCTACAATTAAAAGCATAAAATTGGTAGTTAAAGAGTTTCAAATAACACATGGGAGAGTGACAATACTATTGAATATCTGTGTATTCACCAATTGCTGCAGAACCATATCCTGTCATATTCTAAGATTTTGCTATGAACTTTTTGAACATCTGTCATCACGGTTTTCTCTTCCTAGACACTAACAAGAAAAACAGTGTACTGCTAGGAAGCGATGTGTAGCAATTCAACCACAGGCAAAAATCACATCTGTGACTAACAAAAATTGTCCATCTTCAAACAACAGATTTAGTAGAAGACAGTTTGCTTATCATTATCAAGAAYGCTGAGCCCTTTCACAATAATCAGCCTTGGTTTAAAGAGACCTTTTTGTGTGCTTGATTAAAGAGAAATGTATTAAGATCGAGGGCAAAGTCTRTAGGAAGTAAGTAGAGTACTGTAAATAAATAAAATCCAAGCGTGTACGCATATATAACATCAGTATGTTCTTTTAATGAGCAAACTGAGATTCACTTATGTGACAATTTAATTTTCCTCATTTGTGAACAATGTTTCCATCTACAAAGAGACTTACCCAAAATCTTGTTGATAAAAGCAGGTCTCCTGGATGCAGGTAAATAGACTCCCAAGAAATAGACTGGAACTCCAGACAAAGCAATGCCAATTCCAATCAATGAATTTATCGTGTCGCTATAGAGTGGTACTACCACCAGAAATACTGAGCATATACAGAATATTATTGGGAAAGCCACACTCAGCTGGAGACAGAGAAAAACAGCATATTTTTGAAATACTTGTTGTCTGCAGCTGCATACATTTTGGTGAGAAWTACCTTTTCCCTCTCCATCCCCCCTGTGAAATTAGCTGTTCTTCCTCTTACACATCTGGTTATTTAGAAACATAAGCAAACAATGGAATTACTGTTCAACAGAACTGCTGCTAAAATTTAYAAGAGTAATCAAGTACAATAATGCCGATTTGTTGAAAGAAACTGTATAATAGAATGAAGTGTTTAAAGAAATCCAGTCAATCTCGGAAAATACTAATGAYTTTCCATGAAGAATATTAAATTTGACAATACAGGAAGGTGATAAGGGGATCAGATATTGACCTGAACACCAGAGCTATATGTGGTCTAAAGTGTCAAGATTAAATAACTTAACTATTCCAAACTTGAAGTAACAACTATATTCTCCTTCCTGTACWCATCTAAATGACAGATTTTTAATCCAAGGCAAAAAAAAGGTAACTACTATTTTAGATTATTTGAGACAGTCTCCAGTTGACGGAGAGGTGCTGGCTGAACTAACATGCAAAAAAAAGCATATACTATTAAAATAATCATTTATTCTCATCTAGCAGACAAGGTAGTTTTCATGGTGCAATCTAAAATGGAAGCCRTGTTTTGTGTCCTGATGAGATTATAACCTTTAGATGTAATGTGTATGACTACAGATTTTAGACAGTACTTTTACGTTATAGAGAAGAAAAGGATCTTGAAACAATTCCATATTAAGTAATTCTTACCTTTAGAGGCCTGGGTCGATCTGGTTCCTTCCAACGTAGATATAATTGCCCAGCAATTGACAGACCAACAAAAAACCAGTAACTGAAACTGAAGTAATTAATAAGCTTAAAAACATCTTCTACAGCCAGGTAAATGAGGGTCATAGTACACTGTCAGAAAGAGAACAGGAGTGTGATGAACAACAAAAGTTTGAAACTTACTTTTTACGCTGCTTTTCGCATGAAAGTAACACCATCTTTCACTTCCTAGTGTTCAACATGATTTTATGCCTATCTCAATAGTTGCTCTCCTACAAATGCCATGAATAATAGAACACCTGAGATTCTCTTTTGTGCTATCACCTGAACAATCACTTTGAGAATTCCCACCGTCGAGATTTACAGATACTTTCCATGGCAACAGTGGTTCGAGCATGATGCTTCTTACAGCTTGGCAATGGCAATGATTACAGAAAATAATTTCTYAGTTGTGTGTCCCTTGAGGAAATGTATCAGAAGACTGTCAGTGTCCTTTAACTGATTTTATCAGTATGTGAGATTATATAGCAGTTAGGTTTTACTACTGGTAGTATCTTCATTCTCAGTTTATTCAGCATACAGAAACCATACACTAACCAACCAATCCTTTTAACCCATATTAAGCTCAGAAAAAACAGAAGTCTGATAGTTTATTTAACATGACTGTAGCTCAGCAGAACAATTCCATCATTTCAATTTCAACTTTCTATGTAGTTAAAGATTTGGCAAGATGTTTTTCAGTTAAGAGTATTCATGCATACAGACAATGAAACTCTCCAGARACTGTTAACTGCAAGGGAATCACTGAAAAGAATTTCCTCTATCATCTCACTTCAGCGTAAGTAAAAACACAAATTGCCTTTTAATTCATACAGTTGTATCTGAGYAGTTGAAAAGAAAAACAGTAATATCTTACATTGAAGAGCAGTGCTGGCACAGGTGTGAACCTCTTTATGTGGATCATAGACAACAGATCAGGAAGGTGACCTTCTCGAGATCCTACAAAAAATAGCCTGGAGGAGGAAAGCAGAAGGCAGAGGAAATCAGAAATCTTAAGGCTACAGATGACAGCAAAYGCATACACAGAAGCAAACAACAATACCAGTCAGAAATCAGTATTTACACCACTGAATTTCCATCTTTTAAACCAGAACATGTATTCAACTCTGCTTATAAMGGTATACTGTAATATAACCATTATRTATAAGCTTTTATAAACTTGTAATAGCAAGTTTATAAAATGAGTGTTAATAAACACCCATTTTTAGAAAACAATGCTCCAGCTAAAATACAAAATGTCTGTTGCAACAGAAATGAATTCCTACTGTTTGAAGATTCTAAAAGCTAGCACTGAAAACATTCTACTTCATAGCAGAATARTTTAACAACAACCAAAGATTATCAGGTCTCAAAAAAAGAGCTCACTCAACTACATGCTCAAAAAACGAACACATGTAGTTTCACTATCAATTGTAAATTGTTCTATATTGGCTAATTTACCAGATCATGTTCACATTTGTTTTCAGTTCAGAGACACTGTGCATATATTCCACGCACTGGAAAAATGTTAAAATGTCTGAAAAAAATCCATTCAAGCCTTGCACTAGACAAATGTATAATCAATGCTCAGAGAAAAATTGTATGCTATATCCTAAGCTTTATGATTGCAGTTTAATAGAAGTAGCACCTTTACAGCTTTTTACTTGGGGCGGGGGGGGGGTTCTTTTTAAAACAAGAACTAACAAGAATTACTTTATTAAATAAAATGGAAAATTCAATCCAAGTAATCAGAAGGCATGAGGGCTCACCTCATAGATAACATTCATTTCATCTTTAACTGTACTCTGCATACAATTAAGAAAGTTTTGGGGAAGTAAGATGATGTTAAGAGCACATGTACACAAAAACAAGAGGTTTATTTAGATCTATTATTTTATTGTGGCTACTTATTATAGGTCCTGACATGAAAGTCATTTTGTTGCTCTCATAACAGTAATATGTTATATGAGAATGCTTATGAACATCTATCAAACAGAAAAAGAGATTCACTACCTTGATGATGCTAGAATTGAAGCATTAAGTCCACCAAAACAAGAGAAGGCTACAGCAATGGGAATTGTCCAGCTGAAGATACCAAATACCCGGTCAGCAAATGTCTAATGAAAAAGGGGAAGAAGAAAAGAAAAGCAGAAAGGGAACATTAGAGTATCTGCAGCAAAACATACATAAAACAATGAAATAAAAAAAAAGTACAGTTTTAAGTTTGTAGGGAAAAATAACAATATAGTAGAAATATTCCATAATATCATACAAGAAAAGCACATAGCTTTTTTATTTACTTACAGATTCCAACCAAATACAAACTTCTTCAAAGTACCTGACCTTGCATTTTCTGCTCACAAAAATAATGCTCAAAAAGGAAAACAAAGTGCTTTCAGAATTTTTTCACCCATCTTAATATGTTTTATTATCCAACTACAGAATTSTAGTATAACATACTGATTACAGAGAATCAATAAAAGTAAGTCTAAAGATAAAAACACAATTAGGTTTCATACCGCAGATGACAAACATAGACATTATTGGACCTACTGTTTGTGGACCCTACTCTTGCCATCTCTTTACTTGATCTTCCTTCTTATTCCATTTCTTTGCAATCTCTTCCCCTGCCCCCAACTCCTGAACATCACTTGGAGGGGTCCTTTGGGCTCTACTCTCACAACACRGCATGGCAACCAACATGGCAAGTGTTTTATCACAGTCCAACTCATTTGTTACTATTGCTAGACAATACTGCAGGCCACTGCGGTGACTTTCCATGGCAAAGCTCTGAAACCAAGAAGCCAGGAATATCAAAGTTTCCCGGCAAGTAGTAAGAGTCATCAACTGCCAGTGACTTGGGAAATATAATGCAAGCTCACTATAATTTGCAAGATATGGTCCTGGTCAGTTCTGTTTAGCCTCCTCAGTGGAGGAAAGAAGATAGATTTTTACAGTATCAAGAACAAGAATATTCAAAACAATAAAACCAAAACCCCAAGAAATCTAGTACATGAAGACAGAAAGCTTGGCTTTCCATCTGAGCATTGTACTCATTTTAGAACGTTTCAACATGTCTGAAGTTAAACAAAAATCTGCTAGTGCTGTGTTCAGAGAGGGGCAAAAAGCCTTCTTATCCCAATTTTATTTACTAATAGCTAAAGTTACCTGCATTATTTCTCTTTCTGAAGCAAACTAACAGTCATAGTAGCAAAGGGATGGAGTCTGCATTAGGGGCACTATATTATTATTTATGGAAACAAAAAGGTGCCTACTTCTACTTACAGATAAATGGTGTTCAACTGAAATTGATAATACTACTTCTGCAAACCACAAAGATTTTGTGAGTATCAGACCATTCACAGTAAACATTTTAAATCTCAGCAGGTAGCAGTCATCTAAGTCGCTTTCCAGCTCTCTTTTGCTTTATCATTTTCAAGAACACAGTGACCCTTAACCATAAAAGCGTACATAGTAGTTCAAGCCTTGTTCAAGGATATCTTTTCTACTATGAAAGTCATCTTCAAATCATTTTTAAATACAACACTTACTTAAATATTTAAGACCCCCAACCTTCCCTTTAAACTACTGTATTTCATTTTAAGATTTATGAACTATGATATTCAAAGTAGATTGATATTCAGAAATGACCATTATTTCTAGCATACAAAGCTAGCTGGATTTAAAGGTGGACAAACTTTGATTTAATTACTCCTGGAACAAGACCGCCAAAAGCAGTGCAGTATGATCTGTTACCTAAATGCTCTGGTAGATCAATAACCTAAACAACTTAAGGCTGACTTTTTGTGAAATGAGTGATTSATTTTTATGAGCAAAACCCTGCACACAATTTCAATCTTAAACTGTAAGTTTCAGAAGTTTCACAAATGAAAAACACAGCTTGCCCATTTTGAGTTTCCTGTGCTTTGTCTGAGTGGATAAARTGCTTTGTTCAGCACATTATCCAGCTTAAGGGTCAGACTCCAATTCTGCTTAGCTACACACTATCACCTACACTAAAAATAAAAGTTTATTCCATCCTTTCAGGTAATTTAGTTCAGCCTCAGCAAAGGCAGATACAACTTCCTGCTGCTGAAGGCCAATGCAGAAGTCTATAATCATTTCAAGAGGAACCTTGACAAATGATATGAAGTCAATATATCCACTGTGTTACCAATTTTTGTAAAAGCATCTTCCCTCTCCCACCCCTGTGAACCGTTTTAGACAGTTAAATACATTTGTTCCCTCACAGCGCAGCTCCAACAGATGAGAAGACAAAAAAAAAGGGGGGGGGGGGGAAGGCGTAAATTCCCATAGAAATTATAAAAACTAACAGAAGAAAAGTATAAATGAAAGAACGAAACCACATATGAATTCAATTTACTGCAGAACCCAGAACATCAATTTAGTAGAAGACTATGCCATAAGAATTGTGTTCTCTATCCCACGGAATGCCATTTTCAGTCCATTGAAACTGGAAAAAAACCATCTAATAATTCACATTACTGTACATAAAAGATTTCTGCTGTCCAAGAATAAATAATTACTAGAACCCACAGTGCATTTCTCAGATCCTTATTGGGTCTGAAATAAAAGCAGCTCTAAGAAAATAAGAAAACTGRTCTCCCAAAGCAAAATGTAATTCATAATGATCCAGTGAAAGAAATTTGACAAATTCTGCAGAGCTAGAAAGAACGAGGAAGAGATAAAAATTCTACTAGGTAACTGTTACAGTATTCTAAAGGAAGATTTAAACCTGGACTGCCTTATTTCTGAAGCCAAACAGCAAGCAAAATTACTAGACACCAACCATAAAACTACTAGAAGATTTTTTTTTTTTTTAATATGTAAAGGTAAGAGATAGAACTTCAAGAAGATGTTAGAGAATTAAGAYGTTTAGTAAGGTTGCCTGGAGGATAAGCATTTAGATAAGTAGTATTATTAACAGCTAAAGTTAAAGAAGAAAGTGAAAACGTATGGATGTAACCTTATGCTGTAGAATACACATCAGTTGGTAAGTCATTTGGAATACCTGTTTCCCCAAAGACAGCTTAGTGTCTGTCCCTTGTAAGCATCTTCTACTTCTTTTTGRAGCATCTAGTAACAGGCTAGCATGGAAGGTCAGATTTTGAACTGACACATTGGATGGATGTGTTATCTATCCAATAACACATATCCTATCTTTCTAAGACACCCTAATGCTGTTTCACACATCCTAGAAAACAGCAGCCACTCATYTGAGCAGTAGAATCCAGAAAGAGTTCAGGCAAAGCTATGATATCACTTCCAGAAGTTATACACAGAAGAAGATGTTACAGATTCAAGGTRCTCTGAATGTAGGCTTGCGGCTACACGGTATGTTACAACCATTGGTCCAGCTCAAAGTCTAAACAATTAATTATTTTCTCTAGATCCATATGTAATCAGCCTCTTTGATAGAAAGAATAGCCTTTACGAAACTGAAAGGCTTTACCAAGCACTGGACATCTAAGATGATCTTTTTAATGCTGTAGTTGGGATTCCTGAGAGAGTAAGGAGTASAGCATTAATTTCAACAACTTAACGTCTCCTTAAGTGAGATAATGCAAAAGAATATTTTAATTTARGATGATTTAGGAAGTTCAGTTTGGTGTACCATGTAGATCTGTTTGCAAAATGATCTTTCAGCAAAATACAKTTGTTCAGTTGACACACACCTGAAGTTTGGTTAAATCTCCAAGTGATGTTCCCTAGCTTAGCATGACAAGTATAGATCCAAGCATCTATGCAGGTGTTTTCTGACAAGGTATCTATCACCCTCACTTCCAACATAAAAATCTGCCAAACTTTACTACTACCGAGACAAAAAGACATTTTTACATTTCACAGTACATATTTATAAATTCTTCAACACTCTTGTTTTAACAGATGCCAAGAAACAAAGATCTCTACACTGTTTCTCACAGAAAGTATTACTGAAGTAAAAGTGGCCCTAAAAAGCATTCAACTATATGTGCACGTCAGAGGGTTATTTTGCATAAGAAAGATGGACAGAGAAATGATACTAAAAGCAATCAAGTTATCAAGCACACAGACCAGGTGCACTGTACCAAGAGGGGAAAACAAATGGGAGGGGTGGAGAAGAGTTAGTGGCTGCTTCCTCCTAAAACCATAATCGTACCATCATGGATCCTCCACAAATGATCTAGTCTGGGGTTCTGAACTGAGCATCAGATCAGTTCCACCTTAACTACCACTACTTCTGAGAGTACAAAAGTGCATAAGAAAAACAAAAAACAAAATAAAGAACATGAGCYGGCAACAGGGGAAAGAATGGAGCATTCACAGGGATATGTGGAGGATGACAGAGGAGCCTACCTGGAGGCAGCTATAGCGGAAGCATTTAGTCCACCAAAACAGGAGAAAGCCACCACTATGGGGATGGATTTCTTCTCAGGTTTCTTCTGAGAAAGTCTAAAGAGTAAGAAGGATTAAGAGATTAAATTGTCATCTTAGCTACAGTCTGACATGTGCTGTAGTCCAGGCTTGAAGTATAACTGCTTCTAACAGCTAGGAAACAGTAAGGGAAATATGTGGCTTTTATGGAACTTCCAATCATAGGCAAAGTCCTCTTACGCCCTCCCCTCCACTGGACAAGAAAGATATATATATATATATATATATATATATATATGTGTGTGTGTGTGTGTGTGTGTGTGTGTGTGTGTGTGTGTATGTATACAGATATATATTTGCATACACACACTCTGTAGAAAGACTTGTACCTGGAATTGTTTCCCTTAGTTCCAATTTTTTTCCCCCCCAAACTGTCAACAAGGAATAATAATGAAGGAAGTAGTAAGATACTCTAGCCATGCACTTTGCAGTTGAATCGCCCTCATTTCCTCATGACTAGAGTGTTATGTTACTCCCAAAAGAAAGACCAAAAACTGAAGTATAGCTTTGTTTCAAGATACGAATGGCTGATTTACTACCTTTTATTTTTAGTTTGTTGGTTTGATTTTATGATCATCAGCTTGCGACAGGTGAATAGTTTGCAAAAACACTCCTTTGATCTTTTAAATGTCCAAGCAACACCTTTTACAAACAGATTAAACTGGAAGCAGCAGGAATTACCCGAGATAAAGAGCTGCCACAACAAAATGCACAGGATACTGTCTCAAATCCAGTAAGCCAGGCACACCAGACAATCAGAAAGACCCACATTTATTTTTGGAATCACAAGATGAGAACYGTTTCACCACACTTAGCTGTAGAATAAGAGGCACAAGAAAAACGGGAGACTACACWGAGAGCATATGAAATTGGATGTTATGCTGACAAAGTACTAAAATGTATTAATTGAATAGATRAAACATGAAGAAAATGTAGTCTAATATAAATCAGAAATATATATAAAACTATAGCCAAAGATGATGAGGCACTTGTACTAGGAAGGCTAAAAAGGCATCTACAGAACCACTTTGTAATAGCTCATTTCGAGATCCTATCACACACATGAGCTTTTCCAGGCTCTATTCTATAATGTCCTCATCTCCTTACCACTGTAACTGCTGACTTCTAGGATATGCACGTGATCTGATTAGTATCTAGGAAGTACAGTTAATTCTCTTAACCTCTTCTTGAGGCAGGGCATAAATACAGTTTCCCAAATCACAGAAAGGTCTACTAGTCAGACCTATAGCCTGCTTTCTCAACTTTTAGCTCAAGGAGCTGCTTCCTAAAGGAAACAAAGAAACACTGATTTATGGCAGTCAGGAAGCTGCACATGCAAAAAAAAACCCAAAACAAAAAACAATTCACACACCACCACCACCACCACAAAAACCTAATCAAGTTCATGAAGTTTTCTTTCATTGCCATAGATCACATTTGACAAGGTTAATTTAACGTCACATATGTTAAAGAAATTAGTGAGAGCGAACATCAACTGAAAATACAAACATCAACTGAAAACTGAGCAGGAAATTCCAATGATGCAATAAAAAGCAATCTGCATTCTGCTGATTGATTCTAACCTTAAACAGGCATAATTCTCCCCTAACATTACTGGAAATGTCTTTTCTTTGAGGAAGTAAAGATATCAATGCAGTGCAAGGTTCAGCATGAAATTCACCCTTAGGTCACACAGTAAGATCTTAAAATAAGAAAAATCYGCACTACTTTACTGCATATTGCCCATCTACTGCATGAAGATGGGTATGTCTTTTGAATGGTCCACATCCAAAATATAGCTCCAGTACCAGCTCCAACAGTAAAACAACTTAGTTCTACTTATCACTAAGGTGGCAAAGATACTTGACCTAAATTAACTCCAGTGTTTACTCTGTTCTTAGGGATTTAAATAGCAAGCTGCAGACAAAAGGTACAGTTTCTAAAATCTCTTACTGTTCTGATAGTAGAAATATAATATATAGCACTCCAGGGCTGGCTCAACTCTTCACTTTTGCCTCYACAGCCAGAGAACTTTTACTATAACTGGCAAGAGGAATTCTGCGTGGTAGTTAACGATTTTGAGCCCAAGAAAGAGAGAAACCGACTTACTGAACTGGCTTTCTCTGAAAGTGGTTGCCCTCAACTGCCCATCTCTAATGAAGGCTTTGTCCATTATAAGGTACAGAATGTGCATTTCTTCCAAAGGAGTCCTATTGGAAGCAACCAAAGAAGGTAGACATGATCCTAGCAGCTAAAGATAGGCAAATTTTCTTCTTCAGAAAAGCAGCCAGTGGCCAAATGAATAAACAGAATCAGTATCCAAAGGTCTACGAGTAACCTAGAAAATTCTGGCTGAATTCACTTAGAAGAAAGTTATTTCATGATTTGTTACTCCATAACCAAAGAAGAATAGCTACAAGACACAGCCTTCCATATTCCTGTTTTATCAGAAAGGACATATCTAAGAAAGATCACAGAATGGAAGGTTGGAAGGGACCTCTGAAGATCATCTAGTCCAACCTCCCCGCTCAACAGGGTCACCTACAGCATGTTAGACAGGGTTGCATCCAGGCAGGTTTTGATTATCTCCAGAGAAGGAGAATCCAGAACCTCTCTGGGCAACCTGTTCCAGCGCTCTGTCACTCTCACAGTGAAGAAATTCCTTATATTCAGGTGGAACTTTCTGTGGTTCAATTAGCTCCTGTTGCCTTTAGTCCTTTCACATAGGACAATTGAAAAGAGTTCAGCCCCATCCCCTTGACACCTTCCCTTCAGATACTTATACACACTGAAAAGCAAGTCTGTTTAGAAGCAGAGCACACTAGGGTGTAACTGGACTGATCAATGCTGGACAGAGATACAAATGAAGTGGTTATCTTTATCCTCCTTTCCAAGAAAGGTGAGTTATACCTGCAGGGCAACAGACTGCTCAACACTGCCAGCAACTGTCATCTGTTTTTAGTTTTTTAGAGTAATGGAAGCAAAAAGCCAAATACCACCCATTATATGAACTCAATCAACCACAGAAGAAAAAACAGACACGACCACATGCAGGAAGCGGCTAACAAGCTCTCTACTGGCAGCCATTATACTCTTTCCTGTTAAAAGATGAAGTAGACCAAAAAGATCAAGTGCTTGGGGACCCAGCTGCCTTCTCCACAAGCAAAAAATACAACAGCTCTCAACAGATGCAAATATAGTCGTTCACTGACAAGGAAGGTGAAAGTTCTTCTAAGCACATTAAAGCTGCAGAGCAACCACTATATATGTAAAAAACTTAACAGCAAGAGATGTAATGGTAAGAGCTAAAACAGAAGTCAGAACTACAAACTACTGAAAGGAATCTATGAGAAAGGAAGCGGTTTTTACGTGATCGGCAAACATCTGAAAAGCAGCTGCAGAACTTTTATGCTAGTTGTTGCAGTATTACTTCAAAGTTGAGAAACTAGGTTTTGTAGTCCTGACACCAGGACTATGCCTCAAAAGAGGCTAATACAGAGGTGAAAGGAAGGTATTTTATCACTTATTTCCAAACCAACCCTTGATAACGCCTACAACTACTCAGAAGGCAGTAAGGAAAACTGCAGCAACCAGTATCCTACACATGTAGAACTCATGAGCATATATGAGCAGACCAAAGCAGCTTATTTTCATCCAGGTTAGCTTTTAGATTGACTTAATTCTCTTCTCTGTTCTTCATTCATCCACTGACCACAATGCCCTGTGTCCTAATAAAAATTCCAGTGAAGATAAAATTCCCTTCTACTACTCAGGAAAAACTTTCTTCACGATGAACGAAGATTTTTAATTCTCTACATTATAGGAGGGTTTTCAAATACAGATCATTACAGTTGCTACCTCTTCTGTCTATTCACTAGAAATCTATGGGTATATTACATGAGTGTTCTTGTGTGGATCACAAGTGCACTTCTGAAGCCAATCTACAGATAATCATTACTTGCTGTTCCTTAGTTCACATTGTTTAGTAGTTTCAGCTCCTTTCAGATGAGGCTGAACTGGTAGATGTACTCCAAGAGCACCTCTACTGCACACCTGCTGCAAACAAGTATTCATGGGACCACATTAGAGGTAATCTGAAGTAAAATATTCCCAAAATTTGTACAGTACAGGTGTCAAGTCCTCAGCATCAACTGTTCTGCGCCACAAATCCTCCTACTGGTCCACACTACTTGCTAATTTAATATCAGATCAGGCCTGAAGGTCATCTCATAAAACAAGACAGTTTCATATTAGCAATGAAATGGAGTCTTTAATGAGTCACGTGCTAAGCACTAAACTTCAGCTGAACTTCGCACCTTGTCATTGGAGAAAGTATACGGCAATCAGTGGCAATCAGCAGAACATTGTCTGCAAGCTGATGAGATGTCTCAGCAAAAATATCTTTAGATAAAACATTAATTGAACTTTTAAGTGCAAGTATTTGGCAATCCTGAGATCTGCTAAAAAAGCACAGCTTTAGAATTCCAAAGTCATTCTTTCAGATAAGTTAAAATTAGCACTAGATGTAAATCCCTTAATAGCTTTGGGAATCTCAAACAGTATTTTTCCTAACTGGTACTCTGTTCACCCAATTTCACGGCACACAATTAGCTTGACTGAAGCCTTTTTGCCACTGTTAGGTCTTCCTTTTTTCTTCTCCAGGTCCAGAAGCATTCCATACTTGAGAGGAAACTTGATTGGTCCAGTTCTGAATACTGCAATTTCATGTAAAATTACACTGTGTGTGTGTATATACATATATAAATGTAAGCACACATACGCAAATGAACATAATGCTACTTTTGATCAAGAACTAAGTCAAATAACTAAATTAAGCATACACAGCAGTCAAAGAAATTAGCCTCGGGTTTCCCATGCCTAATAATGCTCAGGCACACCCGCTATAAATGCCATCCCTTTCTTTACCTGGCCACCCATTCCTGCTGCAGCACAAGCACTTACTCTGCACAGTCACAAAGACCACAGAGGCCACACAGCAAATCTCCTCGCAGAGGTGGATCAGTTTTCCTGATCCTGTTTCACCATACGGCCAAATAAACCTCTGTGATGACAAAAACCAGGAGCAGTAAAATAGGTATGACATACTGCTAGAGGCAGGCAGGGTTTGGAGCATTTCATTGCTATCAAAGGAATGTATTTTCCAAATCCTTATCAGAAGGAACGGTAGTGTATTGCTTTACAGAAATCAGTACTGCAAAGTTGGGACAGACAGTGAACTGTGTATTGGCTTTTAGTTTTGCGTGGATTAATTAATTCTAAACACAAATTTGAAATATCATTATGAGCCACTACAAGGTACTTAATATAATAAAAGCCACTAGTGGGATAACATAACCTATAATAGAATTAAATATTCCTTGTGGCTTTGTTATACCTTAGCACAGGCTAATTCAAAATTATATCTTCATTTGTTTCATTCTGAAGTGATTTGTCATAAAATGTGCTGTTAAAAAAATTATTAACTCCATGCTTCCATATTCCAGCTAATCAGAGGCTAAGAATTGCATTAATTTACCTTCGATACATTTCAAAATAAGCATCCTCATAAATATATAATAATACACATATAACAATTACAGCTTACATTTACCATAATCTACTTTGAAAGCTTACATTAAATACAAATATTTCTCAAGTTTGAAAGAAAGTCATTTACACAGTGTGGTAACATTTTCCCTGAACATCTGAAATGAGAGTTTGCTGATTTGCTAAGCTAGTTTTTGTGTGGGAAGAGACAAAAGTAATTCCTTCATTTTGAACCCTCTGTCCAATGTCTCACTAAAGTTTCAAAGTCAAACAGGCATCTAAACAGGAGAAAGGCTATTTCTTTCCCTCTAATGTAAATAACCCAACAGAAGACAAAATTTTCCACGTCTCATATCTAAACGATAGAGTAACCAGAAGTGTTCAACTGATTTTTTACCTATAGAGGAAAAAAAAAAAAAACCCTTCACGTTTGTTTAACGATTAGCTTTTATATATAAACATATTTTGATCATCTTTCACTTTAAGAAGCTTATACATTTTAATTGGATTCCAACTTCAATCTATATGCAAAAATAATGAATTTTAAAATGTTGAAAGTTGTTGGAATTAATGGTGTTAGGAAGAAAGTGATTTGAGTGATGTAAAGCTAAACTTTGTCATAACTCAGCTGCAACATATCCATTTACAGATATGCTTAACAGCAAAGATTAGCCCAACACAACGTAGCTCAATGCAATAATATTCTATGTACTACTTCAGCTTGTTAAACTGTAGCATGAAGTAACAGAAAAAAGGATTAAGTACTCAGTCTTATTACAATCTACTCAAAGTGAACAACTCCAGTCAATTTTCTTTGCAAAATACATTAAGAGGTCAGATCTATGCTTATTTTAATAAACCTGATATTATTATTATTATTATTATACATAAATTCGTATTTACTTTCCTATTTAAGACTAAGTTATTCAGCATAAGTTGTTCTGTATTCAGTGTAGTAGTATAAGGAACTAACGATTTTTCCTGTTTTGTTCCTCAGAAGTAAATGAATTCCTAAAATGTGAAAAGCGGTAATATAGCAAAATGCTACATAGTCAACTTACCACTGCCACAGCATCACTAGAAAGAACAGCATTAACATCCAGCACTGTATAATAAGCTATATTGGTCATAATATAGATAACAGTCACAACGGGCATAGACACTGCAATAGCGAGTGGCAAATTCCTGTAAGACAAAAGATAAATAAATAAATAACCTTATGAATTTGCATCCCTCATTTAACAGATAAACGGTATAAAGACCCCAAAAGATTTCAAAATAGCTATCTCTGGCAGAGTTTGGTTTAAAAACAGAAATTCTAATGCAAAATACCAGAAAAGCTAGAAATTCTAACTGTAATAGAACTTAAATTATGTGGAAAAGGTGATTCTATGAAGCTGCTCTTCAAGTATGCTAATTTCACAGTTTCCAGATCAGCCTTCAAAGTCACACACCTTCAATCACTTCCTACTAACCAYGTTGTTTATCACAACTAGGAGACCAAAGGAGCAGAGCTCTGAGCCACCACATTCATTCCACCTGGTGCTCTTGTAACACCTATTTCCAGAACTGATGCAGGGGAATCTTCTGCATCCTTTTGTCATCACAGCAGAGATCAAATGAATTGGCCTGGATCTCTGCTCTCTGCAAAACTGCTGCTCTGTTGCAGGCTCTAGATGAAGTGCACCTTATTAGCAAACACACAGGACAATAACATCTAGAAAGTAWTGTGAAAACACGGCAAACCAAATTCTAAACATGAACAGGTAAGATTTAATTTAAGAATTTGTAAAAGGTAGGCAGATTTCTAAGAACATTCATATCCTTCCTGACAGATAAGTTTTCTTGAAAGAATGTTAAATTTTTTTTTTTCCCCTCAACAAAAGAAGTTACAYATGCCTATAGAAGAAAAGGAAAAGGTCGAGCATATATGGTAAATACCGTCAGTATTTTTCTAACCTACAGGTATTTTGAGAACATTCCCTGAACCTGACATGGTTTGTCTATTTAGTAAACTCTTCCAAGCACCAGGTTCAGTCTCCTCCTGATAAGCAGCTCCACAAGGCCATTCTTCACTGCAGGAAAAGCCACCTCGTTCTGTTTGTTTTGAACCCAGCTCTTGCCAGCTTCACATCACAGCTTTTGTTCTTGTGTTAGACAACTGGAGGTAATTCTTCACTAGCTTCTCTAAGACCAAGGTTTTTTTAGACCCCTGTTATAACCTACCTAACTCATCTCTTCCTCAGGCTGAGGAGTGCTGCCTTTTCAGTGTTTTTTTTCCTCACAGAAAAGCATTTCCATATCTTGGCTCACCCTTGCTGTCCTTCYCTGAACCTTTACTACATCTCTTGCATCCTCTTTCAGACGATGGGGCCAGGGCTGCACACAGTATTCACACTGTGGATGAGCCACTGATTTTTCAGGAGTTTAAGGATGCTTGTTTTGTTCTCTATTCCTTTGCTCACAATTTCCTAACATTTTATTAGCTTTTTCTGGCTTCTACTGAGCCAGGGTTTTCAAAACTCTCCATCCTAACTGCAAGATCTTACTGCTGAGAGGTACTCATTTGCTCAAAGCCTACCATTTTTATGTATGAAGAAAGAACTGTTATGCCCCCTGTGCTTCACAATTAGCTGGGCTGAATTTTAACTATTATTCTATTGCACAGACTACTACCATCTCACAAGGTTCCATAAAAATTCTTCACAATGGCACTTGTTCTTWCTTCTCTGAATAACTTTGTACAAATTCAGCAAACTGTAACACCTCTCTGCTTACCCCCCTTTCCCACGTCTGCTTACTCCTTTTTCCCATGTTCCAGTCCTTGAGGAATACCACTAAGCTCTAGATATTTGTTAGTGTTCATTTTTTGAACAGTTTTGTTCTAGCTAAGACAAGGTAGCATGGACAGTGCACTTTCTAGCTACCTAAAAGGTAACACTTTCATATTGTACTTCACTGACCGCACTGCTGACTTGTGTAAGCATCTCTCTGGCAACAATTAGGGATTTTAAATAGGCTTCATTTATGCTGCAGTTTCTAAATATCTTCAAGCATTTCATAGTTTTTTGCCAATGTCTCTCTAAGCAAATTGCAAAGACATTTGTCTGAACCAATCCCCAGGACACAAAATGRGTATTAAGTGATAATAGAAAAACTGGAAAAGTAAAAGCAACACAAACAATATGGAAGTTGAGGGCTTGGCCTTAGAGGAAATAGGAAGAGATGGAGGTAGTAGGCTCAACCAGCCAGAGTTACCATTATCCCATCAAGTTGCCGCAAAAAATCTGCAAAATAGCAAGTCACGGCAATCCGCAACAAAGGTGAGATAACCGGAACCCAGGGCTTTTGCAAGCAAAGGTGTGGCAGAGTACAGCAAACACAGGAGACTGCACGAATTCAGGTGTAATTTCCCCTTGGTGTGCTTTCATTCTAACTTCAGACTGGAGCAGTGGGCACGCTGTGCTGCTCTTTCCTGATCTAGCTTTGCAAGTATACCTTCCTCTAAGAGGAGCCTAATTTTGCCTAGTCTTCCCCATTATTTTTCTAAAGGCTCAGGAGATTTGTTGTCTCTCTGACTTTGCAYGGAGAAGCAGAGATCCCACATGTTGTGAGGGCACAGATAAACTCACAGCCCTCAGGCTGGCGCTCCACAGTGAGCTCCACAGAGCAAAAGCAGACTTTTAGTTTCTGGCTTTTCTCAGCCTTGCTCTCTCCCCAGAGCTTGCAGGGATATTCAGATGTCTYGAAAGGGGAAGCAGAATTGAGTGTTCCTCTCCCACCTGCCCACTTCGAAATTAAACACAGAACGGTGACATGAATGAGCATTTGACATAAACACGAACACAATTTTCAACAACAAAAAACTCAATAAAATAGAAAAACAAAATKTTGGGAAATTCCTCAAAATTTTTTTGAAGTCTGGACCACATCTGGACCTGTAGATGTCTGATGTTGTACATGCAAAAAGAAAAAAAAAGGGAAGGGGGAAATATCAGTAAGTGGAAGTTCTGGCTCTGATTTCAGATTGCACATCCACAGTAAAAGTCCAGTGGACCTCAGCACAGAATGAAAACAGAATTAGAAAACAACTCTGAAATCCACTTAAGTATTTCAGACYACGCAAGATTGAAGCCAAGAGACCATTTCAAATTTGCGGATTACAGCTTTGACAGAATGAGCACAAGAGCATTGTGAATTGAGTAATTATGAAAAAATAATTATCCTATATCTGATACATCTATATACATCATATCAGAAAAAAATATTTTTCAAAAAAATGCATCTTTTACAAGAGTTATCCGACTGATGACACAGAACAACAGAGCAACTTTAAAAAGATGAAAACGTATTGCAACCTCAAAGCTCTTTC
This sequence comes from Rhea americana, assembly GCF_003343005.1. Taxonomy (NCBI): domain Eukaryota; kingdom Metazoa; phylum Chordata; class Aves; order Rheiformes; family Rheidae; genus Rhea; species Rhea americana. Next base: position 1,053,520 of record NW_028185839.1, read on the forward strand.
AGCAGAAAAAAAACAACTTTAAGCATTCAATGACAGTTGCAAATGCAAAATACAAGTCTCTTATGAATACATATAAAAAAATCCTCGCAAGATCATTTAAGGAAACACTGTCAATCTGAAATTGAGTTTGATTAAAAATAGCTATTTTTAATATTTAAAATTTTATCGTTTCACAGGTAACTTTACAGGTTAAATAAAAAATGTACATTGTACAACTCAGGGATAAGAGAATAAACTTCTGATAAGGGACAAATCAGTTGGGAGAACTGAAGAACTTCCATTCTTTATCTTCCAGTTGTATCAATCTAAACRACTGTTTATAATAGGAAGTAAAAATGATTAAATAGGATTCCATACTTAACATATAGGCATCTGCTTATAGACTCACAACTGAAGATGGATAAAAGTTTAGTCAGTCAGTTTTGCAGCACAGATTCATAGAAAAGGTAGCCCCCCCCCCTTTTTTTTCTAAAAAAAAAATTAGAATTATTGCACAGATATAAACAGCACAGACTACACTAATATAATTGTTACAAATCAGTATTAATATGTTTGTAAATAGCAGCATGCAGCATCTTGAACCAAAAGCTTACCAAGCACTGTATACAGCATCCTGCAATCCTGCAAATCCTGCAAAGACCTATATATTCTTAATATTTTTCATCTACGAATGGAGTCTGAAATTAATAATTTCTAGTTTGTGGTATTTATAGCTGTACTATCTCAAGAGTGAAGTAGTTCTGCTTATTTCTGTATAGGCTGAGAAGTTCCACTGATGAGTCATCAGTGGAAGAYGAACACAAGATGAGTGACTTAGAAACCATTCAGGTTTAGAAAATTCGTCTTTTACCTTTCCGGGTTTTTGATCTCTTCTGTTACAAAATTGAGTGTATCCCAACCAGAGTAAGAGAACAAGGCAGAATAGAGCGCAAGGGAAATATCTCCAACGTCAAAAGAGGATCCCTCAAAAGAGGCCTSAAAGTGTGCTGTATGTCCTGTGTATGGAGGAGACAATGAAGTACAGGAAAATAAAATATAGTAAGTAATTTCCAGTTTGGTAAACAAATACAAAAAACTCAGAAAGGCCTATTTCCTTCAAGACTACTCATTAAGCCATTTTTTCCAATCCTGTTCTGCGCTTCAGCCACAAGAATAATCATAACATTCAAACTACTAAAAATTATGCTCTGCTCTATAATTAAGCACCTGGTGTGTCCACAACAGCACAAAACTTTCAGGTATATTAAATGCCAGACTAAGCTACCAAAACAAACAAAAAAAAACCCCACCCACTGGCAGTGACAGTATTCAAGCTAAGGATGTTTCTTTACAACATATATATTTATAAAAGAATCAATCCTGCTGCATCCTTTTAAATTTTGAATCATYTAGCTGATGTATAAAAGAAAGATTACAGCTGATTTTAAGATTACTAATGAAAAGCAACAAAAAAAGCCTAAGTAGATTTACAAAGTGTGACCCAGTAGATAAATGATGCTTTGTAAATATTTAACAGCTGTATTTTCYTTTTAGCAAAATATTCACCGATTACTACACTATGGTTAACATTCTATTGTGAATATTTAGCCCATATTAAAACAACGTTGAAARAGTTGTGACTGTATCTGTTAAAAATATGAAAATTGAGTAAAAATATGAAAACTTAGCTCAGAATTGTTCTCATCTAACTTGAAGGCACAATGCCCAACAAGGAAAAAAAATTCTAAAAAGACAGCAACTTTAATTCTCAACAGCTATAACAGAACAAAGTATTTCAGCAAAAAAGAACTTGTCTCACAAATTTGCTTATCTGTTTCTACTGAAGTTCTGTCATTCTCGGAGTTATAGAAAATTCACCTTATTAAAACAACTTTCATTAAACCTCAGGGTAAAGCAGTATGCCCCTTTATGGGRATTTACAGCTTTCTCCACTCCTATCGTATTTCGCAAGCTCTGTATTTTACTGTTTTCATTTCCCTTATTATTCCATGCCGTAAGCTGTAAATTGCACAATATGGCTGAGCAATCAGTTGCCTTCTTTTACCTAGTTCAAGGTCAACTAAGATAGGCTAGCTTATCATGGTATTTATTCCTAACATTGGCAATTATTGGTATTTTCTAARTGGCTATACTATGCACTTACTAAGGCATTTGATAACTCCTATATAGAGATATTTACAGTCTCTAGACCAGTTATTCAACCTAACCGATGCATACAAACCTTTGCTTTAATTTTATAAGCTTACCCTGGCAGATTTTAACAAGTCCAGTTATGATGATGACAATAAGAGCAATGACTTTAGCATAAGTAAATACATCCTGCACTCGTGTTCCCCATTTAACATAAGCACAATTTACAAATGTTAGAAGACCTAGAAGAAAACAAAGAAAAATAAAAACACAAATTAATCAWTTTTTAGTTTAATTCATTTTTCAAAGATTTTCCCGTGGCTGTCTTAATAGGCACTTTACCTGTTGTACTAGTATTTGGGTTAAACTAAGCAAAACACACTGGTATTCAAAGTACCCTGGTTTAAACAGAACAGTAGGAAACAGATGTTCTAAAGATTCGTAATGCACACTTTTTGAAAAGAGGGAAGGAAAGACCTTCCTCACATCACATGTTCTCTGATCATATGCCTGCTTTCCTAATTTTGCTCCTCATGAGCTGCATTCTGCAACTATCCTGAAGCTAAAGAAATCATTTATATTAAATGATTCACGTTAGTTTAGCAATATTGTTCTGATTAATGAAAGATTATCTAAAAATCCCTTTAGGTAAACATATTACAAAGTTTTTAAATTCTTTTATCCTTTCCTCATGTTAGTCTGAGGACCAGTTCAACATCTACAGAATTTCACAGCTTTAAGAGCTTCGAAACATTAATTTCTTTGCAATAATGAATAGTCACATGTGAGTTAATACCCTTCTCCAGCTCTTAAATTGTGCTACTAAGCAARGTTAGAACAGATCTGACCAAATAATGTATGTTCTACAAGTAATGCAGTATCGAGCTGGGTTTTTAAGAATTTGGTGGAAAGCAATGTGTATTCTGAATATATTCCTCCCTGYACCCTAAAATAAAACTGTGTCAGACCTATTTTACAAGATGGGAATGATACTGAAGTGTAACTTTCAGATTTTGTAAGAATCTTGCCACAAGTAACTTCCTYATTTGATCAGCTTCCCCAGTAAAATTTTTTCTTCAAGCTACTGTTGAAATACACCGTTCTCACAGGTTTTATCATTTCTCTTTCAGAACCATTACTTAAGTGACGAGCCAGACAGCCTCTGCCTGAACTCAGATGCTGAATGTTGAAAAGGGCTCTGTGTCTTTAGTGTTCTTTATTCAACAAAATACTATTTTTTTTCTTGTCCAGATTATCATTAAATTCTCGATTCCACCTCTGAAGTTTAAGCATTTTCCTCAAATCTCAATTTTTCCACTAGCAAGTAGTACTGAAGTGGTTATATTCTAGGGCACGTTATACTTCTGCACAATTTTGTTGTACTGTGTATTTTAAATACATGTATAAATAAAAATTTAATTTGATTAAGTACTGAGGTAGTAACAAACCAAAATTAAATGAAAGGCTTAAATGAAAAGAAATTACTTCCTTTCCCATAATCCAAGAACATAATACCATTAAGATACAAATGCACTTAGAGCAGCAACAAAGTAAAAAAGTAATCACTTAAAAACAGTAACAAAAGAAAGGTAACGATCTCAAAAAAACATGGCACTAGCAGACTAGAAAGTCTAGCCAAGAGAAAGGGCTGAACCAGATAACCCTGGGCTTGGCAAGATGGGGGTGGGGGGAAACAGCTGTATCAAATTTCAAAAGTCAGCACTGCAGTAACACTCAAGAAATTCTGAGAGAAGAAAAAAATAACAACAAAAAACACAACTCTGCTTTGTCTCTGCTCTCCAGCATTAACAATTGGTATTATCCACGGAGTATTTGCTCATAGGGTTTATCTTAGCTGTTGATTTTTTGATAGCAACTTTTAGTATGGGAGCAATTACTATGAATTCTTTCTTATTTCACTGTTGTAGAACTTGGTCTTCAATTTAGGTGAAACACTACTCTCTCTCTGATGTCTTAAGAAAAAGATAATCAAGAGTCTGAACAGGCCACGTCCTCTTTCTTTTACTAATATTATTCTTTCTTGTTTTCTTCAAATTATTTATCACTCAGCTACTTAAAGCTGCTGAGAACCTTCAGGTATCACTGCCGATGCTAGTTCTGTTTCCAAAACAAGTGATGTAGTAACACCACGTAACACTACGGATTTTACAAGACAGATCTTAAGCTAAATCTAGTATTTTTTTTTTTAACTTAAATTCTCACTTTCCACCTATATCTAACCAATACTCAGACTTCCAATTCCACTGACTTCATTAATGAAGCACTAAACTCATCCACCAGACATGACACACAACGTCAGCTCCGCCAGGGAGAAGGGTAGGCTTCAGCAGCCACAGTTACATGGCATAGTAGAGTAGGGCAAGAGTCTAAGTACCGAAGTCTGAAAGAGGGCAGGACAAGCATTTAGACTACAAAATGGACTGTTGAAGTAAATCTTGCATCTAAGTGAGCGTGACCTTGCTGCCACATTTCCACAAAAAAAGCAATAAACAACTTCTCTTAGCATGAGGTATAGAGGACATCACATTCTTAACTCTGTATCAACTGTACATAATCATCTTATTTTCTCAATAAAGGAGACTGAAGTCCCTGGAGTGAATCACTTTGCCGTAATATCTTGCCCTTTGATAAAGGGGGGAAAGGGGGAATTATTTTTGGGAAAAAAAATGTGGTTATTCTTCCCGCTAAATTATTTTTCCCACATTACTGCTTCCACATTAATAAATTAACTTACAAAAAGGGAAGGCAGAGATACAGTGTTTATAACTAGTTATAAAGGTCTAATGCTTGAAGCACATACTATTATACTGTCCATTTTCCCTCTTCTAGTTCAACAGAGATAACTTTAATAATGAATGTTACAGCCATTTCAGACTGCCTTCCCTCTTGCCCACAAATGAGCCAACAAGGAATAGCACATCTCCTTCCTAAAGCGTGTTGCCAGCAGTAAAAAAGCGCAAGCTCCTTCTTAGCTTTCTGATATGGACATTAGTTAGTGCTGGCAGGCTCCACAGCATGTGGCAACTTTGATCAAAATATGACAAATACTTGCCATAACTGACATTTCAAAATGTGGTTTTCAGTGTTCACTGGAAACATAAGATATATATATATATATATATATATATATAAATACTTTCAACAAGAAATACCGAGAATTAAATAAAACAGTTTCATTCTCTTGACACAGTAGAATAGCCCTGACTTGAAGCATGTGGACAGTCTGATGTTGTTCTTCTATATTGACTAAAAGAAGTAGCTGTCTGATTATAAAGATTTCAATGTTCTTTATTCACATAGTTTCCATTTCTCAAAAAAGCCTTAAATACAAATGCATGGTTAAATACAAGCATAAAGAATAATCTTGAATGAATGACATTTTCAAAACCTGCCAGAGTAACCTTAAGCAGGTCTACACTGAGACACTACTGTGGAAAAACTACAGCAGAATTTATAGCATACGAGATGTTCTGCAGTAACTCCAGGTATGCTCCTAGAACGCACCGAGGATATCTTCTGGTTTGATTTAGTCTACCTCTCTGAAGGAAAYAGATGAAGAATAGTTATCCCATACATTTTCCTCACGTAAGTGAACCCTGAAGAGTCAAACATCTTGTTCTGCTTTTGAATGAGAAAATGTTAGTTCACTGATTACATACCTAGAGGTTATTCATAAACTTGAAATTTTTCTTTTTCCCTGCTGTAACTTGAATCATTTCAGATTCGGCATGCAACAACTCTGGGACTTGGTAGGATTTATTTTAATACAGCTTAATCCTAGATAAAAAAATTACCATAGTAAATTTCAAGAAATACTTACATTCACAAGCAGCTGCTATGAGACGGCAAGCAAAATATGGAGGATCACAAGAAGGGAAGAAAGGTTGAACCAGGTAGTTAGCAAAGGTGATGGCAATGATCGCCTGACTAGTTGGCTCAACAATTAGGAGTGAGGTCCACAAACGAATAAAAGCAATGAAGCTCCCAAAAGACTCCAAGATATAAGCATAGCTGGCTCCTGACTTGGTAATAGTGGTTCCAAGTTCAGCATAACAAAGAGCTCCAAAGACTGAAAAAATCCCTCCAATTGCCCAAATTATTAGAGACAATCCATAGGATTTGCTGTAGAGGAGAACTCCTTTAGGAGAGACAAAGATACCTGAACCAATCATGTTGCCTACTATAAGGCTTATCCCATTTAGCAATGATATTTCTTTCTTCAGTTGCATTGTATTTTGGTTTCCATTATGCATTTCACAGCTGTCCCCTTGATCGGTCCTGTCTGATTTATTGATGGGGCTGTATTCAGCCAGTGAGCTATGTGACTTTGTACAATCAGTCCTTTCTCCCATTGCGGAAAGGCTGGGAATTCTCTACGACTCCAAACGACAATCTAAAACAAAATAGAGACAGCTGAAATCATTATAAAGACTTTATCCTGTGACTTTCTTGCCAAACATTCTATTTTTTCGCCCTATGATTTACCTACGTAAATTGAGATATCCCCTTTTATTACTTCATATATGTTTTTTACCCCCAAAATAAATACATGTGTAGTTAAAACAAAAACAAAATGGGAAAAAACCCTACACACCCCAGGACAAAAGATATATTCCAGTATATCTTTGGGAGAGAAAAGAACTACCTGCGTCAGTGGGGCATGAGGAGAACTGTGGAAAGAGCAGAACTGAGGGACTGCACAGTTGTAAAGGAAGAGGAGACAGAGAAGCAAAATGAGGTGAAAACAAAGCAGAGTAAGACTAGAACCTGGAATTTCTGAGCACAAACCCAGACTTATCGCAGTAGTAAGAAAATTAACCAAATGACTGTACATACACATATGAGTGATCTAGTAAAAAGGTTGTGCATTTTACTAATGAGTGCCGGATCTTACCAAGAGTAATATAATGAGGTACTTACTCTTGAAACCCCTTCTTCCATCTTAAATTTCAAATGTACCTCTGATTACTGGATTATCAGTCAGGTAAAGAACATTAGCACCAAAATGCACCATCATTCATCTGCTCTTGCCCCTCAGTGTATGCTTTTGCCATTTACTACAGAGCAGAAAGATGAATAACTCAGGGTCAGTTAGAACAAGTTAGTTTTGCCCCCCTTTTGTGGGAAACACTATCTTTACAAAAAGTTTTGTTCTTCCAATAATAAATATATCTACTAAGAGCAGACGGAAACAGACCCTGAGCACACGGTTTTCGAAAAGTCAATATGCAATTACCCAAACCACGTATGTATCCACGCATCTTGTGATTATGAACACACCCWGTTTGTTCAGTAATAGTGGATCACTGTACATAAGTTTTGTTCCCGCAGTTAGAGGCATACCTTTTTGGAGGGAAAAGTGTAATAATCATACTCTTAATTACAGAGCCAACACCTGTATGTTATAGTATAGGAAATCTGACTTCATATTCTTGAATCAGAATGATCTTTACCTTTTTCATGCCTTTAAAACTGTTTTCAGTCAAGGAAAATAAATAATCAACTTTTACTGAAACAGAATACAAGTCATCTATTGAAACAGAATGTATCATTCATCTCCAACTCATGTGAATCTTCTAGCTTTTTCATGCTCCTTTTGAGCATCTAAATTCTTATTCTGTTAGAATGCTATTAGAATAAGGACTGTTCTTTTAAATAACACATTTCAAAATGAGATTCTCAGTGTATTCAGTCAAATGCCTTCTTCTATTTTATTTTCTTTCCCCTAGCCCAAAGAAGTATTTTAAAGTTGTTTAGTTACTAAGTATATGTTTTATCAGTTACATAAATCATCTCTACTCTAGTGTTACTTATGGACCATTGGCCATTAAATTTCACCCAGATACCTTTATGCAGAATCAGACTTTAGACTAAAACATTCAGGCTTTCTGAAACTAAGCTTTGCTAGTTCAGGACTTAAAGAACCAAAGTGTTATCATGAGGCACCTCCAGCAGCATTAAACTAATTAGGAGAGAGGGACCCACTCAGCTTCTACAAATGAGTGCGCCCCAAAATGCAAAGAAAAATGAGGGCAATTTCACCTCACCAGCTGTTGCCAGTTGTTCTTGTTATCTACTGTTCCATTAATCTGGTGCCAAACACATTTGCAATCAAATACTGGATTTTCTGTTATTAGTGAAGCAGAGCAAAGTCTTGAAAAAAGACTTGTGGGTTATGAGCATTTAGGATTAGTTGTATTGCTTTAAAAAAGAAAACATAACTATTTAAATGTAATTTAAAATATTATCATAACCAATTACAGCTATGATATAATCATCAGAAAATATAAGTGTGTAAAATAGTGAGAAAAATAATTAAAGCAGACATCTTCACAATGCATTTGACAGCAAGAAGTAAGGTCTGAAGAACAGTTGTCACCAATAAAAATAGCATTCAACTTCAAATTGAGTCATTTAATTTTCTATTTTGACACAGACAGGACACTTGCTGCAAATATATCTCAGAATGCAAACTGTTCTGGAGAAATCTTATCAGGGAAAAAAAGAGAGAGAACAAATACCACAAGTATTATAATGCCACCTGACTGCCATTTTGTAAATGTGCCATATTCTCTCTCAGCCTTTCTAGCTAAAAGTATAGAAGACAGTAACATGTTAAGAATTGACTCCCTGATGTGAGGTATCATTTTGTTAATAACTGTAGAGTTTTAGGAATTCTTACCCCAAATGCCCTCATCATCATTCCTATTTCTTCCTGAAACCGCTCTCAAGGTATGGCTTGTTGAGGAGCATAAATATCATGTTGAATGCTCAGGCATTCGATATACCTTTTCACAAACAGGCAAATTTTGCACTAAGAGCAACCATGATTGCTCTTGCTGCTAAGTTCAGTGTGTGTTTAATTACCTGTAACTGCCGGCCCTTTCACTGAATGCCTCCACCTCTATCAGCAGCACGCGTCTGCTGTCCCTATACAAGTTTGTTTCTAACGACCTTGGCTGCTTCTTGCTCTACTCCACCCTACCTAAGAAGGAATGACTGCAATATCCTCTCAGTCTAGCTTAATTTTTCACAGAACTCTAACTCCCTCCCTGAAACTGTTTTTTGTTTGTTTGTTTGTTTTATTCTCAGCTTCAGGTATTTGCTGACAACTAAAGAGTGCATGACTGTGTGTGCAACAGCTCACTCCAGATTTGGCATTTAATTCCCTTCTCTAACCCTGTTTTGTTTGTGTCCTTAAAGCCTTCAGGGCACGAATGGCTTATTTGCCTGAGTCATGCGTCTTATTACACCACCTGTATGATAAAAACAGAGGTACTAGCAGGTTTTTTTTTTCCTCGAAAATACTTTACCTCATCTTAACTGGCACTAAACTGCACAGCTTTGGCTAGCTGAAAAACTACTACAGAGGAAGAGCAGAGATTAGAAATATATTAGTGAACAAAACTGGAGCTGTGTCAAGGTTAGAAAAACACATACTGAGAACAAAAAATATTTACTACAATCCATGATTCTGTCACGAGGCCATGATTGCTGGGAAACTAGAAGACATGCTTGGAAGAAAAGAACGAAAGAACAGGAATAGTATGCATTTTCTAATGTATATCAATCATGTAATATTCCAGGTTAAAACACCATTAGAACTATCCATAATGCCTTACCATAGGACTACTTAGGTTAAAGCAATCTAACATCTTCTCACAGGTTAACGTGGATTTCCTCATCACTCACCCTTGTGCAATAAAAACTCTTAAACTCTTGTTTTTGCTGATGGCTGCAGCTGTGAGGAATCTTTTTGCTGATATGTGAGGGATTTTTCCTGAAGTGACACCACTGTTGATATAAAAGCCTTCGATATGAAACCAGAACAGAACAGAATGACCTGAAACTAGGATCACTTCATTGTCTCACCAAAAATATATATTCTGATAAGGCCGATCACGTTGACCACGTACCAAAGAAGTTAACGAAGGCTCATGTGCAGCTAGCAAAGTACTAACAGTGTAAAACCACAGCCCTACTTCAAGGCGAGGGAAACATGAATCACCCACCAAGATCCCCTCCCTGTCTCGTGAGCAGGAAAGCGTCTCACCCACGATTTGTCCAAGCAAGTTGAACCCATCAACGGGTTAATCACCGATACGAAATACCAAACTGCTTGAACTCTATGTTTTGCTATACTCATACACAATATATGCTCATTAGCAAAGAATTTCTAGAATTCATGTCGGTCTTCTGCAGTTGCCTTGATCTCACAAAATAACTCCTGTTGTAACATAGCTTTACACAGATAGTTTTTGACTATTTGAGTGCTGCAGCTGTAAAAATCCTATTTCTGAACACAATGATTTGCCCTTYGGGAAAGAGTCAAGTTTGCCTGCCCTACACAGGCAAACAGAATAAATGTCTTCAGGGAATTAAGCACCAAGAGAGCAAAGGTTATAAATCCCAGAAATACCTATTCCTTGTGAGGTATTTAGGTATCCTTTAGGCTAAGGCTAAGCACTTAAGTGCAAAAGACTTAGAGTTTGTCTGCTAAGTGGTTCTCTTGTTCCCTGTTGAGAGAAGAATCACTTTTCCTGCCATCCGTATCCTTAACGGACAGGAAGCCCTTGCAAAAGAAGCAACTCCCAGCACAAAGSTTTAATCCATTCAGCCAAGTCTTGTGTGCTCACATAAATACGCATGCACACAATCTTTATCACCGTAAAAACTGACATAAGCCTTTGATCAAATAAAATCAACCTAATATCAATTTTTAAAAAGTACAAGTTAGGTTGATCACATAAACAGGAATGGAAGAAAAGCTATTGGGTCCAGGTTTACAATTATTCATTTGCTAGTGCATTAGTGGTGGCAACAGGGCCTGAGTTCACACACCTGTAATACGCGTGCMCAGGAGGCGACCAGCAAGCGCACACGCTGTCCGCAGCTTGGTGTCCAACACCAAGCGCGGGAAACAGTTTTAAACAGCTCACAGGCGCACATCCTGTTACTGCGCCTTAGAAACTTTCCGCCGTTTGCAAGAGGTACCAATCCTAGGCAAAATTCAACCCAGTAGCATTGACCTATATTTAAACCCAGTCAGCTTAAAATTAAGGCGCTGTGGTAGCTCCAAGCTGCATCTTTCACACTTCTAATTTGTTTCAGATTTTCAAGGATGAAAAAAAAACAGAAGAAAGCTCACAACTGTGGACTTTCTGGCAGTCCACCTTGATTTAGACAGAAATGAGGTAGGGAGTGCGCAAGGCAATGCTGGCGAGCCAGATTTTTGAAAAAAAATGCGCAAAATAAGCCGCAGGTAAGGAGCCAGGAGGCACCACCATGGCTTTGTTAAAGTAGTTTAATTTGTTATTCATGCCGGGGCGTAAAAGCAGACCAATACGCGGAAAGGAATCGCAGAAAGCACACGCTTCCCTAGGCACCCACACGCGCGCGCACTCGTTTTTCAGCTTCAGCTTACAGAGTCATACCCAGCCACACTGCATTTAACATGCTGTGTTCAAAAATACGGAAATAATCAAAACCGCTGCCGGGAAACAAGCGCGGGGCTGCTCGAGGTTGCAGCTCCCCGTGACAGCCGGCGCCACGCGTGCCCGCCGCAGCGGGCGCCCCACGCTGTGCCCCACGCGCGGCGCCCTGCTCCGCCTCGCCGCCGCC
>NW_028185839.1:1065936-1156541 GCF_003343005.1 Rhea americana
GGCTTTAGCGTGCCTAAGCCGGTAAACGCCAGGCTTACAGCCGCCTCTTGATTCTCCGTTTTCCTCGTTTACTGCCCTTTTCGCTGTTCCGCGCGAGGCATGAGAAGGGCGGTCACTGAAAAGGCTAAGAACCTGATGGGAAGGTAAAATTTGTAAGGCCATAGGGGCGTGGGGAAGGGCGAGCTGGATAGCGCAGCGCCCACAGAGGCTGGTGAGCGCCGCGGGGGGGAGTSCGGCTCCATCCCCGCGAAGCCGAGGTGTCCGGTTTCCCTTCGGCCTCCTCCCTCAAAGCACCTTTGTTTCAGTGGGGATTGTTTTGCCTTTGTTGTCTGGTGGACATTAGCACACAATCGGCTGCTGCCCTCTTCTGTATCTGGAGATACTCCTTATGGTGTGTTTGGACARCAGTAGACAAAGTCGTTTTGTGGCTTTTTAAGCACTCACATGGGAGAGAAGCTTCTTGGTTGCTGCTTGGACTTCACAGACTGCTTTTTGCAGGTCATAATTGGAGAGGGCCTGTTTTTCTTCACTCTTTAACTATCTTTACCTTTGTTTCAGCTCTTTGTTTGGCTTTTGTCTGTTTTTGACAGACTGGCTTGAAGACCTAAGTCTTCAAGTACATGCAGACGAAACCAGGTTGTATCTATGTAGAGGTAACTACACCATATCTCTTTCCTCCTGAAGCTGTTGACAATGTTCTAACACAGCAAACAAAACCAGTCTGCCTTCTCCTGATGCTTGGCAGCCCTGATCAATGACTTCTTTGTTTTTAATCCACTTACACAGAACTGATACAAAAAAAAAAAAAGTAGTAGACATTCCCAGAATATGTCACAAGTATGTGCAATGTGAAACTGATTGATTACAAAGATAATTTAAATAGTGAGCAGATAGTAAGAATTTAGTCATTAGTGACCAGTACCAATAGTGATCTATTTTCTGGTAATATTAATGCAGCATTTTTCAGCAGACAATTGTGTGGCTGTCTTTCACATTAATCAAAAAAATGGGGTGAATGTGGATAGAAAAGATGCATTTGACTTCAGTTGTTGCAGGAGTGCCATTTTAGCTCTCTCAGAAATTGAGTCTACTGAAGACAACATTCATTCCTCCGAAAAATGGACTCATAAAATGTCAGATAATTAGAAAGGGACAAGAAATAGGTGAGAGCTGAAAAGACATTGGAAACAAATTATTCTGCATATGCTGGAGTATAGGGGATAACATCTTGTTTTATAATGTTGAAAAAGATTTATCAGAACAAATGCCCATTCAAAATAGAGTAGACTTCAAATAGATTTCAAAATAGAAGATTACCCTTTGAATTCTGAAAACTTGTAATACTCTAGAGGCTGGTATGAAATATTTAAGTTATGATAACATCTTAAGTACTCCTAAAGTGTTTCCCAGATCAGTGCCCAGATATGCAGATTTCACAATAATCACCGAATAAATATTTTTGTCCATTTTAGACTTGAGGATACATTCATAATTTTGTACATTACTTTGCAATTTTATAATTTCAGATAAACGTAGATCTAGACTCTTTATATCTCGGTCTTGCTACCAGTGGTTTTTGTCTGGCTAATATTTCCACTTCAGCAATTAAACCAAAAAAAACCTCAAAGAATAAACAAATACTGCTAAACAAATCAAAATTGAACTTGCATAAGACTAGAAGAAACCAAATCTACAGGAAGCTTGTTAAATGGTTTTATAACATGAGAGAACCACAGTAAAAATTGCAGTCAGTTCTAAGTGAATCTGAAGCCCAGTTGTCAGCTTTATGCTGGTTAGCGAATTAATCCTGGTGGGCAGGGTGAGTTTAAGCCCATCCGTATCACATAAGTCTCTCAAGAATGTGTTGCCCAGGCACTTCATTCATGGAAGAATAATGAGCATGTACTGAACTCCTTATAGGTCACTGTTGAAACCTGCATCATCTCAAACACCATCTGAGCTCAGTGCAATGTCAACCATGTATTGCATATACTTTCAGGGGAGCAACAGAACCAATTTCAAAAATAAGTTACTGTGCTTCCCCCCCCCCCTTTGGTTAGATTGGAGTGGCTTTGTTTACAAGAACAAATTACCTGATCCTTTTCCCCTTCTTACTTTTTTTCTTCTACTGTACAAACTTCTTATGTAGGTGGTTTAGGCAGAGTGAATATTACAAATGAGAGTGACTACAGGCACCAAAATGACAAGCAATTAAAAAAGTCTGAATTTAGGCTTCTAAATTTATTTTCCCTTGCTACATACCTCCTCCTACTCCAGTTCGCTGACTCAGCATTTTACTAGCTCTGGCACTTGTCTAACCCCTTGGTTAGGCAATTCTGCTCACTAAGCTGGCAGAAAATAACACTTTATTTGCGTTAGTATTCTGCTATCAAAATTGAACAAATACAAAACATGGAGTAATCTAGGAGCAGAGAGAAAAGGAAGAGGGAGAAGGAATATAAGTGCCCCTTTAAGCAGCAGAAGCTGTGGAATGGCTCTGTCTGTCTTGTCTGGCTGCAATCTTATTTAGATACTCCGTAGGCCTAACATTAGGCCTTCTTTTATGGAAAACTTGGCTTCTCTATTTGGCATTTTTTTTTAAAAAAAAAAGACTGTAAAATAAGCTTCCGCATCCCATCTTTTCATTTAATGTTTTTTACTTGGTTCCACTGCCTTTCAGGTAACTCTTTCACTCCCTCATCCACATTCATCAAAGTTCATTATTTGCTTATACATATGGTGCACATTATTATGGTCTCTTTTTTTTTCAGTGCTGTTCATGCTGCAAAGCAGAAGTTAGGGACTGATGTCTTCTAAAACATAGGCAGTACTTCAAATGCTATCAATAAAGCCTTGTTAGGAGAGTAAAGAAACAAACCAAAAGAAATCCAGATCTTCAGATAAATTTAAAAGGACTCATGTATTTATTAAGCATTCTTTTAAGTAACGCCACAAACTTTCTCTCTTCAATTTGCTTTCTTATGCTACTGTAATCTTCTCTATTATAAGTAAAATGTTCAATACTTATGGCTTCCTCAGCCAGCTTTTGGGGTTTAGTTGTAAAAAAAGATCCCTTTTAGCTATACATATTTTTCAAAAAGTAGATGGATTTTAATATTTAGACAACTAAAATCAGCATTTAACTATTGGGCCCGGTCCATGGATAAAACAAATTGTCTTATTTATGTTGAATTGCCTTCATAAAAATTTGGATATTTATTAATCACTAGCTTTTTCTTGGAAAACAACATAGGAGTTATTCTAATAGTTTTGCCAGGACTTAAAAACAGGAAGGATTTCTGTAGATACAGTCTTATCCTTGTCTGTTTTGAAGGCTTGTAAGAATGACAGCGTACAAAAACAAGCTGAGGAGAGTTTTCAGCTATAAAATTTTGTTTCTTAAGAATAGAGCATTTTTGCTTGTTTCAGGACCCAAATGGTCCAATAAAGTCCCCAGTGCTACTATTTGTAACCTGGCTTGACAATATTCTGATAAATTTCTTGTAGATGAAACATTTTGAAGAGTTTAGAAAATGCAGCTCAGCCTCCTAATATGACTGCTCAGCCTTTTTTCAAAGCAGCAAAATTCCTTTGTGTTATAAATTCCTTTGTATTATTGTCAGTCCTTTTGTGAAATACTTTCTTCGCTTGGGGTAGCTGTCTCTTCCTATAAAAAAAAGCAGGAATGTGGAAGTTCAGAAGATGCTGATAATACTCAGCAGTAGTTACATTGATACCATATTTGCAAGCAGCAAGCTACTAAGGGCTGAAGCCAATGTCATCATTTTGTTTGTCTTAACATACTGAGTCCAAACTTTGCAATTTAAATTCAACCAGATGTTCCGTAGCAGAGCTACTTGAAATTCAGTATACTACAGTATAACTCCATGAATTCTGGCCCCAATGATACAACTTTACTGCAGTGCACTCCTATTACTTTTCTCCTAATCAGTGAATTGTACTGAAACGCTTATGCAATACAAATAAATTTTGTATCATTTACGAAAGATGTCCCTCACATTTTATATAGAAAATTTACAATAGCACAAGATACTGCATTGATGTGAATATTTTTTGAGTGAGCTGAGTAAGGAAGACCAAAACTTTCAGAATCTTTATTTCTGCAGGTTTCTCTAATTATATTTCCCCAAATTTAGACTATCTTTAGAAGTAAAGTTCTCCAAAACATAAATCCAAACACCTGTTTGAGTAGCTTCCCAGACAGTGTACGTAGATCAAAATGTATGCACATGAACAAAAATTGAAAAACTGATCTATATGCCTTTAAATGTAAGGAAATAGTGAAAGTTAAACAAACTCTAATTTATAAGTTTACATAGTATAGCCATTCCTTTTAAAATAAACAAAACCGTATTTTTTACAAATACAAGATCAGAAACCACTTGAAGTTTTTACTGAGTACTTTCTCAAGACTGCATACTCTATGAGTAAGATTTTCAGAATGGTGGGATATTTAGCAGTAAAGTCTAAAAGCTGAGGTGTGAATTATTTTAACATTTTAAGAGTCTTTAAATAAATTACGTTTTATTGAAACACAGGAGGATTTATTGCCAATCCATTTGCCTTTACAATAAATAGGATAGCCCCATTAATGGGTTTAGTCTTTTTTTGGCCAGCATAGTCTTTCCAATTTCTAATCTGTTCTTTGCTAATATTAGAATGTATTCATCCCTAAAATTAAAATTAGAGTTGGCTTTGCTAACTTTTCAAAAATGATTTCTCAGCAGGTTCTTCGTATGTATTTTCCCCTTTGCTCCTTTGTTGCACATTTGGCTCTTGATGTGTACAGTGTCCCACAGAGCAAACTGTAGTGGACTAATTAAAAACTACCAAGAGTTTCCCAAGTTATGCAAGATCCCCACAACTATGAAAAGCATTTTCAGCTTCCCGTGCACATACTGTGAAATGCCATAAATCAAATTTCTAAAAGTAAGCAAAGCTYTGCTGCATGTATTTATAGATATATTTTAGTGCTGGAAGAAAGCAGATACTTCTGTTAAAGTTTACTACTGCTTTTTTTCCCCAGTACTCTTCAGTAGTTTTTTCCTTAGCTTAAATCCCACAAGCTAAGAGTGTTTCAATACCAGTAACATGATTTAATGAGACATTATCACTTAAAATGCAGCATGGGTGACACTGTTGTCTTTACTTTTACAAGAATCTGTAACAGTAAGTGAAATGAGGCAAGTACTTATGCATATATGTTAGTGTTCAGTTGGTATGATAAAGAAAATTAAACCTCATGGTTCTGGGTGTCATATTACTGTTTGTGGAGGTCAGGAAGATATTTTTACCTCAGTGTCATTACTGTGGGAAAACTTGGAAGACCTCAGCTTATTTTGAAACTGCAGGAGATGGCCAGGTTAACTGTTAAGATGGATCATCAGGGTCATCTCACGCAACAGATTTTGTGGTTGAAGTCTTTTAAGTGTCCTCACCTCACACTTTGATCAGTTGATCATGCAGATTGCTCAGTGTCAGAATACTTCGACAACTCTGTGTTTCTTTTTGTTGCAGTTTATTACTGAAGTGCTGTATCAATGGAAAAGTTGTTCTTTTGGATCGTGCTATGTTGGAATAGCATATGTTATTGTTGTCCATACGATTTTGTCATTAAACAAAAAACAAAAACAGATTTATATTAGGTAATTGTACTGAAAACATCCAAAGACAGATGTGTTGTATACTCCTGGAGTCATATCCAGAGTATACTGTACAGTGTATACTGTACTGTAAAATTACAACTGTGAAATCATATTTTGTCCTTTAAAAGAGATTTTTTTTGTCCAACAAAATCTTGTCCTTAATGTCGGTAAACTGTGATTAAATAGAAAGTCAACGGGAAAACAGTCAAGAAATACCCTTGCACATGGCTAAGCACTCCCTGAAGTAGCAAATTTGTAGTGAGCCATTACCTCTGTGGTTGTCAGTATGCACAGTAATTGGTACAGTTGATTGGCACTAACAGACATGAGTAAGAGAAGCTCAGCTATAGTGTACACCTCTTCTGTTGCTGCTGAGGATGAATATACAGAACATTGAACAAGAAATGACAACTGTCGCTGCTGGTGGCCAATTTGGGTAAAGAGACAGAGAGTTGCCATCAAATTAAAAAAATTGTCGCAGCCCAGCTGAGAATGAACTAGATTGCTGTATTGGCATAGTAGTAATGGAGTAGCCAAATACATTTGTGCTATAAACATTAAAATAAAACAGCTAAGCAATTGTTGAACTCTACACGTATTTTGAATATTTAACCCTATTATTTATCTCATACAGAAAATGAACTCAAGGACTATCCAGTTTTGTTTCTGATTTATCCAGAAAAAGACATGTTAATTTAAAAGAGTGCCTAAATCTCTTTTCTCTTGTGTATTTAGTTAACCATACATTTAAATGAGAGATTTCTTTAAAATAAATCTGTAGTTTTGAATATCAAGATATACTTGATTTTACTTGAGAGAACAGGGTTTTAGCCAGAGATGTACAGATTGTATTTGAACCAGCTCTGATGAGTCAGAGCAGGAGGGAKGAGGCACGAATATTGGCTTGTTTTGCAGAAAGCTTCCTGGTTTTGAAATATTTCTTTGTTTTTCACTTTGAGTAGTGAAACTTTTCTCAGAGTCTGTCAAAAAAATCAAATTTCTGTGTGAGGTTTTATTCGTTCAGAACAAACAATATTCTGTATTTTTTCTAGTATTTTATTTCTACATTTGACATTATGTGTTGTCAGTTTTTATGTTCCTTCAGGTTCATGCAAAAAGAGGGAGGAAAATATTTTAATGAAGAGAAAATCTTATTTCAAAAATAGACAAAGAACTAGAGAAAGTTCTAGGTAATAAAGAATCTTAAATATAGTTTCAATTTTTCTAAATGAAGAGGTTTCCATGTTTTACTGACTCTCAGCAAATATTCAAGTGATTGTCAGAAATGTTATTTGGTTGAGATGCCTTATGATAAGAGTGGAGAAGATTGTATATGACAGGGGATGACCAATCATGTTGTGCAGAAAAGGGAAAATTAGATGTGCTTCCTTTTATTTTGAGGTTCACAAACACCCTTGTAGAAGGTGGAAATAAGCTCAGTGGTCTTTAATTCTTTTAAAGCAACAGAAAGTCAGATTTTCTCTATTGTGCCTGCTTTATAGAATCTTTGAGTGGCTGATTTGCTAACGGGTTTATGACTTACAGATAGATTGTAGTGAAATAAACACTGGCTAAATTGCAGGATAGGTATTAATATTCATGCTGTCTACACGATGAAAAGACATTGATTTCTCCCTCAAACAACTTTAGTGAAATATTTTTAGTTTGCATAAACAGATCTTGAATATGTAATTGGTGGGCAGAGGGAAAGTTCTTAAAAGATCACTGTTTTTGTTAATTTTGCATACTAAAGAGCTCTGAAGTATTTATTTTGTTGAAGTAAAAAAGTAATTCATAAATATTGCTAATTGCTCTGCATGTGGGAAAGTAGGAGACTGTGTTCATAATGTCCTTTAAATCTTTCTGAATATCTGCTTGAAAGCCACACCAGAATCAAATATCTGTAGGAATGGACAACTGGTTGGTACCAGATCCTCTAGATATTCACTATTCCTTCTCCAGGGTGGAAGGCTGTTACGTCTTCCCTTGCCCTTCTGTTTCTTAGGCCAGACAAACAGAGTTTTATCGATTTATCCATACACGTCMGGTTTCCTCACTGCTTATCATCCTTCCTCTCTCTTTTAGGCTCTCCTCAGTCCCAGAGCTGAATATTATTTTCCAGCTTAGATGTTGGCATTGTGGAATGGAAAACAATGATTTCTTCAGTATTTTTCATGCATACTCAAGTGAATGTGGCAGGCTGTCACCTCTGTATTCCCCTACTGGTTTCCTGTTCTTTTGTGATGGGACACTATCACAACACATGTAAGTGGGATAAAGACAGTTCTGGTGGGAACATAATTTGCAGCTATTTCAAGGTTGAACTCCTCATATCTTTGTTTTTTATTCTTCAGATGTATTGCTTGCTTAATCTCTTCTCCCCCCCCCTTTTTTTCCAGAGTCCTTTTTGACTAATAAAGGAAAACAAATACAGTGTTGGTAGTCACTCTGTTACCTACTACAAACGCCTTTCTTTGAAACTAAAGGATGGACTAACTGTACATAACTTTATGGAGTACAGCCAGGTTGCATCTGTAAGAGTAAATTCAGTTGCACATTCTATTCATATGGATATTTTTGCTGCTGTGTGGAAAGTTCAGGAGCAACAGTTAGAGATAGTGTTGGAATACTTCAGAAGGTACCACATTTCAAGGGTGAAGAAGTCTTTATTTGAAGTCACTAACTGCCATTTATTTCAGTCTGGTTGAGAGAGTCTACAGCTCCTCCAACCAGTGCATTTCTTACTTCTGAGAAAAAAGAAGGGCCAATCTTAAAGCAAAGTGAAGATAGCAGTTTGGAAGTATACATCCTTGTAGATCTTATGTAGGATGTGTTATTGGCAAAAGAGAAATAAAAGTAGAAAATAATCAAATACTGAGCACAATATTCATGTCATACCAGGACACAAGTCTGAAATAATATATCTGAGCTTCTAGTCTACCAATTTTGTCATGTTGAGATTAAAGAAAATGCAATGCTGCAATTACCAGCAAGCTTTTTGAACATATACTGAATTTAACCATGGAATTAATGTACCTTGCAGTTACACTAACTTTAACATAACACAAATAACTCATTAAATATATTATTTGTAGCTTCTATAAGATTGTTTTATTTGTAGCTTCTATAAGGTTGTTTAATTTATGGTGGACTTACCTTCAAAATCAGGAAGTCTTATTTAACTTGGTGGACATACCAGCTGTGAAGCCAACCATATGCTCAATAAAATGAATGCAGTAGCAGGCAAGAAACTAATTCCTTTGATAAGGAATAAAATCAAAACTATACTAAGGCCTTTTGGAACATCTGTATAATACATTGCAAAGGGGGTGAATGGAGAGAAAGAAAGAGAGGGAATGTAGTGTAAGACAAGATTTCTTCATGCACAGAAGAACCACCTGTCTTGGAGATGACATAAATTACYGAAGGAGAGCATAGTTAACGGCTGTTATAGTATCCTAATGAGTAAATAACAGTAAAGAATCCTAAATGCTCTGTACCAGCTTTGATGATAGTTCAGTCTTTCACTAATAAACAAGTTCACCAAGTGCTTATATACACTCTCCATCCTAATGCAAATAGTCACATGGACAGTTTAAATGAGTAAAGCTCTGCAAATGTGAACATATTTGCAAAATTATGTAGAATTCAGACTTGAAATAGTAGCATAACAATCCATTAGGTTTAGTATGTTTTGCTTAGTGCTGCAGTTTTTGAACATTTTAAATTACTTACCTGGTGTAAATTTCTTTCATGTTACTAGTCCATTAATGCATTTTTTTTTCGTTTTGTAGCAAGTGTGTTTTACGAATATACACTTATTTTCTTCCTCCTTTGTTCTCTGCAGTTGTGCTTTTTAAAATGTACTGGTGACAATTGCTGAGTGTTATTTATAGCTTTGTTTGTTCTGTACTGGAAGGACTAATCCCTTTGAAGCTTCATTTCAATACCTCAGATTAATTATCCACAAATTAACTTCAAATAAATTCTAATAGAGATGTTCTCACATTGCTGGAAGTATTCTTGCTGGGATAACAATGTTGTATAGATAGAAAAAAGGACAGTTGTCATCACTTTGCAACAGTCATCAAAAGAYAGCTGAAACTAACATTAAGAAAAAAATACATACTACAAGTAATTCAGAAAAAAATAACCATTTGCATACTCTACTTTTCCTTTAATAAATATGAATTGCTCAATAGCATTCAAATATGACTCTCTTAAGAGCTATTAATTCTAGTTTTGCCTTTCTTGACCAACTCTAGGAGAATTTTTACTAATCACTTTGCATATTCCCTCCTAAAGTTTTTTTTTTATTATTATTGTTATTATTCCCCGTGCTGTTTTACAGATTTAAGCTGTGTTTCTTCTTTCTGGTATCAAGAATACTGCAGAAGATGGAGGCAAGGACACTAGAAATCTTTGCTAATGAACAAAATTTGTATACAAGTATGACAAAATATGGTAAGCTTTAGGCCATTTGATATTTCGCATCAGTGGTTAATATACCTACACTAACTACTTTGTCACATGGCCAGTGCATGATAGGCCTTACAAGAATGTGTATTTTTGGTGAGAGAAAATTAAGTTATTCTAGTTTCAGCTTATTCTGTCCTGGTTTTGTATCAAACCTTTTCATATGTAAATAGCAGTTCTATCTCAATAAACTAATAACAGCCCCCAGTCCAACACATAAAAAAAGATTCCTTGCAGTTGTAATTGTCAACAAAAATGAAAGTTTAAAGGTTTATTTTGCACAAGGTAGAGTTACAAGGAAGTCTATGCATTTTCCAGGCTGAAGCATAAGTTTGTATTAGTCTAAGTAGACTTACAGCAAGGCCTTGACAGTGTTATAGCTAGTTATGACAATGATTTTAGCCAAGGTATCAATGCAAAGTTTCAATAAACTCAGGCACTGATTTCAGTTGAGTAGATGGCAAAATCTGACTGTGGATTAGAGTTAATTATCAAATAAAATAAAGAATTCCATTCAGGCTTATTTAAACATAAAGTAATAGTTTTCTCCCCTATTTTATAATTGGTTGTAAACTGATTTCTTGGGTTATCTTAACAAAAATCTGGGTAAGCATGATGGTAATAGATCAGTAACTCTGAAAAGTAATATCCTATCAAGAATACTTAAGTTAGAAAGACAAATACGAAGAGAACAAAACCTGTCTGGAAAGGCAGACAGCTTGTGCTTGTTCTGGTTTCATGCCAGTTCTGCAATTAACAATTGAGATTGGGTCTTAGGTCTGGCATCAAATGCTATTCTCAAATAGAAAACTTTCAAGAAGAATAAAAAACAAAACTCCAAAACCCCCAGAACCAAAATTGTTTCCATGTCAAAACARTTATGGCAAAATCAGCATATTTTGCCAGCTGGCACATCTTTCATGGAAGTATAAAACGTCCAACAGAACAACCGAATGGAATTGTTTCTGAAAGCCGATAATTTTTGCTAGCTTCCCTCTTAGCAGTCTATATGTAATTCTCATAGATGAATGATTTTTTTGTTATACTATGAATATCATATACCTTTTAAACACCATGACAGTAGTTCTATTCTTCATGCGTAAGATATCCTTTAGTAAGAAAGGCTGAACATTCTCATTTAAACTGTAGAAAAAAATCCAGTGATGTTTAGCACCTTTAATAGACAAAACAATTTTCAACACGTTTTGTTAGACCTTGCTTTAAATTGTAACAATATATCACTTTAAGGCAGTCTTAAAGCTTAATAAATATATATTTTTTGAATCAGCTAAAATGTATGATTTCAGCAGCATTATAGTACATGAAATAACAAATCCCTTACATCTTAAGTGTGCTTAGAGAACACATCATTACTATATTTAAGACTACAACCTCTCAAACTACCAAATCAGATAAGCAGTTTGAAAGTGCAAAGAGAACAATTGCAATGTAGGGGAACTTAATATTGTAGTTTTACATATGAAATATTTATAGCTCATGTAACAGACGTTCTCAAATTAATCCAGTGCCTTGAAGCTTGAAGTAATCCCACTGTGCCTTCAAAACCAGTTAGCTTGTATAACCTCCTTTTCATTATAATTAAGATAATCTTACTACTTTCCTTTAAAGTTCAGGAGAACCACTATTTCAACATGATCAGCTTGGCATCTTTTCTTCCTGATTTAATTTCACATTTGAACTGCAGACATACTCAGAGAAATGCATGAATGTAAGGTAATAACTTTGTTCAATTTACGAAATATTGCAAGCCCCACTCCTGAAATGTGTTTGCTCTTGGTGCCCTATTTTGAGGGTGTACAATCATTTATTAGTGAAAATAAAATAATTTGCATAATGTAAAATTTCTAAAGCTTTTTCGATGCCCAGTTGAGGAGAGATTTCTTGATTCTTTCTTAAGACTTTCACTCTAACTGTTGGCTTGCTTATGAGCTCCATGAAAGGAAGGGATTTTCTCCTCCACATCCAGCACCCTGTTAAGTGCCTTTAGTTGGAAAGATGTAGTAACAGCCTTTCTTCCATAATGTGAGCTCCAAAAACTCATGATCCATTTTGTGCTCTTTCAGAATCAAGGAAAGAAGTTGTCATCTGACTTGAAGTGTATTTGCTCTGGCACACATTATAATCCTCCCATCTCTGAGGTCCAAGTTAGAATTTGTTTTATCAGTCTTGGTAATTTCTTCAGGCAATGGCTGACTTGACCTTTTAATCCACCTAGCCTTTTCCATTAGAGGACTGAAATCGTGGGCTGTAGGAAGGATTGACTTCAGCCAGTGCTTGAGGAATGAAGGCGAATCATTGCCATTCCAAACTACCAGTGCTCTAATCCATATAAAAAGCCACAAAAAATATGTCAAGTCACTGCAATAGCCTATTTATCTTAGAAGGACAGTCTGTGCCATGACTGCTTTGTGCTAAAGGACTGCATTTGGTCGCTGAAAGTACAGTCACTACAACCTGCGCTGCCCTCTCTCCAAGGCAAAGGCAAGTGTCTAACAGTGCCCGAGTGCGGCCAGTCACCGTGGGGTACGARGTGATTGTTTCATAATCCACTCGAGACAATGTTTGCTGTGAGCGAAGGACGTCAAGAATGTGGTTGAGGCGTCCTTCTGTCATGCTGCTCAGTATGACTTCTCGACGGCAGGTTAGTATTTGACAGCAGTTTCCTTTGCAGCAAGGACCTTGAGTGAAAAAGGAAACAATATCATAAATTAAGTTGTTAGCAAGTGCATCAAAATTTGATAATGAAATAACGTTCAGAAATACACATTCAGTGGAGAAAGGGGAGGTGACAAGAATTATTTTCACCTTTGTTCAAAATCAGTACGAATGTAGGTGTACCTTGTGTTCAAAACTAACGAACAGAATACAGAAAACAATTATTTCTAAAGATTGCTTTTTAAGTGATCAGATTGTTTACTGGGAGAAGATTTTCATTCTTCTAGCATCTGTATTATATTTTTGTGTATCTGTATCAAGCTTTACCCAAAACAGTCTGGATCTACCTAGATGAGAAAATTTTGTCCCGTAGAATGTGGAACTACAGATAATAGTCCAGGCAGTTCAGGGTGGCAGCCTGTTTGAAACTTGTATTTTGAAGCTGAAATTTTGAATGTATGTTGAAGCCAAACTGGTAACAAAACTAATATTCTTGACAAAATGGTCAAGAGCTGTGGGTTCTGCTGCCTGTTTTCATGGACCAGTTTGACTATGTCTGTTAGGATGCTTAGTACTGACATTAAGGTTTTAGTGTGGGATAGATACTGTACACTAAGTGAAAATAAATAAGCAAAGATCATTGTTACTTTGGAGAACATGCCTCTGTCATTCTCTGATTTCTTTTTTTTTTCCCTACATGAGCTATTCTGTTGGATTATCCAGAAATTGTGTCATCACTCAGTAGTAGATTGAAGTAGAGAAAGATGGCAAGCTAGATGTGAGAATTACTACAGGCTAGTTTGCAAAAACATTAACAGAATTTGTAAACATTTATTCCTATAGAAAAGAGACAGGCTTCACAAACCAGAAGCTGGTGTTTTCTGCCTCTGTTCAGTAGGAAAAATTGAGACCATTATAAGGAGGGAGAGAAATAGTTCCCCCTCACCTCTTTTCTACAATCAATAGTTACTTTTTAGAGGTATGAAATACAAAGAAAGCTTAAAAGGACACAAAGTGCCTTTTCTTCCCCCTAGACTTTAATAAACAGTGAACATATTTCATATTCATAGTGAGTACTATATTTTYTGTATTTTCATTATTGTCCTTTCAGACCTGTTTTCAGCCTGAATATGCCTGTAGAAAGGAACAAGCCAATGTTCACAGCAGCCAATGCCTGAAGAGCATAAGAATAGCTGTACCTCGATAGACTTGTGAGTCATTTTGTTTAGTATCCTGTTTCTCACTACAGCAGCAATGACATTTGGAGGAGATACTACACTAAATACCTGAAAACTTGCAAGAAAATTCAGAAAACATGTTGCCTGTGTACTGCAAACTCTAAACACTTAATCACTGACTATAATCTGGCCAAGCAGAATAGTGCCACCTAAGACTGCAAATGGAGTCTTACCTGACAGTGCTTGCTCAAGATGCATGCTTTGTGGGCTCTGCTGAAGTGGCAGTGGTGGGTCCTTATGGCACAGACTGCTTTCTCTGCCTGTAGTTGAGCCAGATAAAGGAAGAACGGAAAAAGAAGGCCCCAGGTTTGGTTTTCTACTACCAGAATCTGGATGATCTAGAAAAATTTAAGGTGGGAAAGGTGAGAACATTGAATTGAACAACAACAGGACATTAAATATATATTAGCCACTGGAGAGGACTGGAACTAAAGTGAAAATTAACTTGAGAGAAGTTACTTATCATGAGCTGTCCTCTAGGAACTGGATAATTGGTCATTATTCATAAGAAGATTTGACATATATTACTGCACACATCTGGTTTTTCAAACCTTAGTAAAACTGCCTTTAGGAATTTGTGTCTGAGGTTACAGAAAATTTTATTCTATCCAAAAGTCTGACAGCTGTTGATCAGAACTAAAGTGCTTGGGAATGTAGATGTCATTATGATAAGTGAATTAATATTCTATGCCTCAACTTTTATGTCTGAAGGCATGAGCAATACAGAAGAAACATTTAAGGAAGTATTACTTCTTGACACAGATTTAAACAGTTTGACAAGACAAACACACAGGGGAACATCAAAAGAAGTTATTTCTATGGGAATAGTGATTACCAGAAATTGTTCATATGTTCCTGGAGGCATGGTATTTAAAAATATAACTCCTTTTCTTATTGGCACATTACAAGAAAGGCACAGTTAGTCATAGTGGCACAAGGCAATAGAAACTGCAGCAGTGGGCCCCGGAAAGGACTTGTTCCTGTAGAAAGTGACAGCAGTATTTGATTCATGAGGGAAAGGCAACTGGACATTACAGTCAGGGTTCCATAAAAAAGTTCGCTGAAAGCAGCTTTTTAGTGTATACACTAAATCAAAAGATTTCAGGGTGCCTTTGGTTTTCTGCACTGAACCCTCACATTTTGGATGACACTGGCAGAGGACAGAGCTGTACTCTGAGAATGGAAAACTGGCATTACTTGGAATTTCCAAGTAATTGCAATTACTTGGAAAGTGCATGTGAATGTGGAACAACTAGATATATTTTTCCTTTTGGTAGAGCAATTGGAGCTGAATATGTTTCAAAGTAGAGACCTTGCATTGTTGTTGTGTTACACAGGACAGTACTTGGTGAAGCCATCTCAAGAGTATTCTGTCTTCTTGTGTTGTTTGCACTGCTATCAAGTGGAATAGCTGACAAGTTTGGCACTCCAAGAGGAATTTTCTTGTTGATGACTTGGTTGTTTTTTTGTGTACAGATGGTCTGAAAAAAGATGAAAATAGAGAAGAATTATCTTCTTGGAAACTTCTGTTCAGAGATATCCTTTTCAAAGGAGTTTTCTTTTGGAACCTAAGGCTGTGTCTGTTGTGCTAGGGTGGAGAAGACAAGTGCTATAAGYAAGCTTATAGGACTTAATTCAACTTTCAACTACTTACCATGCATTGCTGTGGCAGCACAGATCCACAGATTAACTCCTAGATTTTGTTGCTTTCCTTGATGGCTTCTGCAGTCCGTGCTGCCAGCAGTCATGGTGTCAATAGAACATCAGCTATTTAGTTTAAAGCTAGCTCTGATCCATGAACAAGTGCTTCAGTCTTGGATTTTTCTGTATTGGCAAATCTACCCTAAGTGCCAAAATCAATCTGAAAGTGGGAGTTAACTGTGTTCTAGAGAGATCACAAAACAGTTGGCCTTGCTCTGTAAAGAAATTGATTACAAATGCTAGAATTCACCCCTGGGTTTGGGGTTTTTTCCTTCCTCAGCCGGCATTTTGAAAAGGCCATAGAAAAGGCCATTTCTTGCCATTTCAATAGGATCTCTTCAAGAAGAGGTTCAAAGTGACTGTAAGTGGAGGAAGTTGTTTTCCTAAGAGCAACACAAGGTCTGCTGCTTGCAAGAAAGTAAAGCAGAAGTCTTCTCTGATTAACGGGACAGCTACCCTGGTTAGGGATTAAAAGCTTAAGACGTTTTGCTCCAGAGTGTTTGTATTACACGTTGTGCTACCTGGCAGGAGAAACATACAGCTTACAAAATACTCTTATAAACAAAGCTCTCAAATGCGGGCTCTTTACTTACCTCTGAATTGCATATGCCTGTCTGCAGTGTGTATATTTCTGAACCTTTGCATGCATTAAGTGCTGTCTCCTGGAAAAAAATGACACAGTAACTGTAGTAAAGCATATATATTATCTTTGTTCAACTTCCAGCTGTCATGAGCAAGAATTTATATTGACACTGGGTAATATTCTACTATTAAGTATGCTGGTATGTAACAATAATGTGCTGCATGGAACAACTTTGCATTTTAACAGACATAACAGGGTGTAGAATCTGACAGCTCTACCCTGTTACCACTACTGCTGTTTCCAAATTAATTTAAAAGCTTGTTTTGAATCATGCAAGGAAAGATGAGACTAACCTTATATTGAGATGTGTATGTTAGCATTGGTCTAGCTATAACAGGTTTTGCTTTTAATATCCAAACAGCAAGGTCATCCTGTATTTTGTATGCCAAGCTGTCTACAATAAGGATATGTCGATACAAACTGTTAAAATGCCTACTGCAAATTTGGTCAACTTTTGCATTTCAGCACTTCTGAATCAATCCATTTTTCTCTTTTTAAGTACCTCCAGTAGCTTTTTCATGGTAGTTTCATACATATTATCGGTAGTTTGAACAGTAAATAGTCCTCTTTGCTAATTTAGACAATGGAAAAGTAACAGCTTGCTCAAGGGAGTCTAAAGCGTTAGATTCTTTAGGGATGTACTGCCAAATACTCCATAAATCTCAGTGGTAATTAAGTGACTTAGACTGTAGCTATGTCACCTGTTGAAACAATGGTCAAGTCTGCTTTATAATCCTAGCATGTGATCACGCTATGTAGAAGTAATCCTGTGTGCATTAATGTAAGCAGCTCGCATAAGCACAGTAATGAAACTGTGGCAACATGGGCTTAAGATTGGGTTGTGTAGGCGCTGATGAAGTCAGAATTCTTATTTAGTGACTGAAGCATGTGTCACTGTAGCTTCCCCACTATGTCTGTCTAAGCTAGCTAGATAGCATAGAGTTTTGTTTGGGCCAGATTTCCCACGGCAGAGTAGACATATCTGGTGTTTGCTGTGTGCCTCAGGTGTTGTCTGCCCCCCATCCATTCCTTCAGTATCAGAGCACCCTCTTAGACCCTAGGGCAAACAGTAGTTGTTTCGTACTTGATAAAAAGAGTCAACTTAGAAGTGGTGAAACATACAGAAGAGTGCTGATACTGGCATTGCTGCAGCAGGCACTAACACTGTCCAGGTTCTGGAATAAATATCCTCTAGCCATTCCTTAGAACTAAAATTAGCCTTGGTTCTAGACTTAATCTGATCTACTTGAGACTTGTTCTCACTCACATGGATTTACTTATTGCATCTTATTACACTTGCTGGCAAGAAAAAAAAAAGTGATCCCATTCTTAATCTCAGGTAGCAATTAGCAAGGTGTTTCCAGAGGACAGGCTAGAGAATTAGCCTTATGCTTAGCCCCACAGTATCTGTCTTCTGAATTCCCGAATGAACCTGAAAAGCTCGAGAGTACTCTCCATCTTTCTGATGCGTCCAGAAAAGCAGTGAAGACCAAACCTTTTCTGTCTATGAATCACACAGATTTTTACAAATCCARCAGTGTCCTTGTATAGTGCAAAACTAAGTTTGTTCCTAACCTTTGCATCCATCAGATTGTAGATTGCAGTGGAAATTGCCTCCTTATTTATACTAGTCAGAATTCCCTTTAGAAGGCCTGTGCATTCTGTGGAAGGAATAAAGCATTTTAAATACCACGGTTTACATTTGAAAGTGTGTGTATCTCTCTGCATCATAGTTAGTTGCACGTACTGCATGTAGCCTTTCAAGTCTATTGAATATTGACTTTGCTATTATATTGAGTAGCTACGAGTAGATTAAATCAGTTTAATGCAATTTCTCCCTGATACTTCCTCTTGAATTGCTTTTTGAACTGATATTAAAGAATAATTACAGTCACATTAAAAACACATTTTCTTAAGTGTTCATACAGATGTAGTGCACTTACTGCAAAAGGTTTGAACATGATTTTATAAAGTTATCACAATAAAACTATATGCAGATTGCTTCCCTAGCTCTTGAACATCAGCTTTGAAAATCTGATCAACAATCCTCAAATAACAAGGTTTTAACATTTCTTGGCTATGTTTCTAGGGGCAGAGAGTAAGCATAAATTAACACAGATCCATGACTGTAAACAACGATAGCACACTTTGAAGCGAGCAGGTTACACATGGGGAACAAGAAATGCTGAAGATAGGTTGATCTTTGTTAAAATAGTACATATAGCTGACAATATCCCTTCCTTTATTTGTATTCAATTTTTTACATTATAGTAAGAAGTTTGGAGTTCAGTAAGCTGCCTCTGGAAGGAAACTTTAGTTAAAAAAAATACAGTACTCCATTGATGATCCAGAGACTGCTTGCCTTCCACTTCAGTTGCTCAGTGTGCTAAAGCAAACTCTCAAAAAGGATTTATCTCCATTGCAAGTCCTGCAAAGATAGCAAAAAGTTACCTGTGATATGTGGCCTGTAATCTGGTTCTTGATGCCAGCACAGAATGATGAGGTGCAGTAGTCTATTCCTGTGTGGCAAATTGCTTGGTATAAACTTTGCTGAAATCCCAGGACGCAAACCACTACAGATTTTTGTCAAAATTTCCAGTAGGATTTTTTGGCCTGCAATTTATAAAAAAATGTCATTGGAAAAATATTAAAGACCTCAGAATTCTTTTAAAATGTATTCAGCATAAGTTACTTTCTGTATTTGAAAATGTAGTGTGCTTTTTAAAGCAAAAAGAGATCTGTTAGCACTCTTGTAAATAGATCTGCTAATCTTTAACAATAACTGTAGCTACATTGCAACAGACTATTTCTTCAAATAAGTCACGAATAGATATATCTACATGCACAAAAATCTTAGATATACGTGCCATTAATATGGATATGTGAATATAAATCCTATTGTACAAAAAGTAAACAACTTACTTCAGGCAGCCACAAGATGGCAGCCAGAAGTGAAAGCTGTATGAATATTAACATAATGTTTTGTGCAGTATTTTTAGCATATCCTTATCAGCCTGCAAAATATAGGAGCCCTTTAAATCAGTTTTGCCAGAAAAAATACCTGTACCAAAGAACCTTTTCTTTGGTCTCCACTTCCGTAAAATGGGGATCATTCTTAGACCATGACAGTTACTACACAGTGCTTTGCAAACCAAGTTCTTTAAAACTGCTCACTTTCATCTACCAGGATGAAGAAAGCAAGTTTCAAGGCTTCCTGAAGAGCATTTAGCTCTTCTTGATTGGGTGAAATTCAGAGCAACTTTAGAAATGGACAGGAAGACTCGGTTCTGCTCATCCGGTAAGCAACTTGCCACTGAACTGTTGCCTGATTTGAAATGATGATTGTCACAAATACAAAAGGGTATTGTTTCTCAGTAAAGGTAAGCGTAAAACTCAACTCTTAAAGTAACAGGAGTGCTTTGTCAAACAGAGATAATAGAAGGAAAGCAAGAATTACACCTTTCCTCTGGAAAAAGTCAGATTCTTTGGAAACAATAGGATTTTCTGACTTCTGGATCCCATAATGTGGAGCTGTGCACTGTGATAGTGATATAAGGCAAAGGAAGTCTGAAACAACTGTGCTGTTTGTGTCATAATTTCCCTAAGATAAGGGAGTTGGTGGAAAAAATTAAGAGGAAACATAATATCAAACATGAACCACAGAGATAAATACCTTCAAAAGGTTTCTGTCTGCTAAGGCTCTCCCAACACAGTATTCCAAAACTAGAAAGAAAGAACAGTGAAAGAATGCTTATTAGTTGGGAAGTCTATGTTCTCATTATTTTGCAAGAATGAGTATATTAGTTTTAAAGAAAGTTTTTTTTTTTTTCAAGACAAAGTCTATCCAAGTCTTTTCTAAGTCCATGAGATTCTTTTGCCTACATTACTAAGTTTCAATTACCAACTGAGCTCTTTTTACAATATAATAAGGTTCAATTAGAATTGCATTTCAGGTAGAAATCTACAATCTGAATTTCAAAACATTTTCTTCTCCTTTCTCCTTCATTTTGTTGTTTTCAAGTAATTTAAATAACAACTGAACTAGCCGGACATTACAGCAGGTAGTGACCAGGATATCAGTCAGTTAGCCTGTAAAGGACTGACCCACTGTCTCTTGTTTGTTTCAGCAAATTTTGATTGAGCTCCAAATACTTTTTTTTCTGATTTTCAGAAAGCATTATTGTGACACTATAAATCTATGTATATAACCTATAACTCAGAGGGTATTGTTTCTTTAAATTAGAGTTTGTTTAAAAAGAAATCCCCACATAAACTACAGAAGCAGAAGCAAGGAGGCTACTGGAAGAGAGAAAAGCTGTGAAAGAGTCAGAAGCAAAGCAACCTATATGGGAAGAAGTGCTTGTAGACTAAGTTTATCCATATACTTTTATATCTTGCTATAGTGCAGCATTACCAGGTTTAAAAACCTCCCTCTTCCACCTTATTTCCACATACAGCTTGCAAATGCTTTTACTTAAATACCCTCTAGGAAAATACTAGTGTAATATGGACATACATGTAACTTACATGTAGTTAAGTAATATCTGACATATGACACACACTTTTGTTTTCTTTGTGCAGATATACACGTATCTCATGCACTGAGTCACATCTGAGCATCTAAAATTAAACAAGGAATGACACACTGGAAAATGAATTATGCCACCTGAAAGTAAGTCTCCACTCCTCCCTGTGCCAAAATACTGTGTTTATGAGCAGCATCAGATTCATCACATCATTTATAGATATCTTGAAGTGTAGGCGTTATAGGTTTCATCTTAGTGCCTTCCTCTCTGGCAATGGAACAGGAGTTGAATTTGTCTCCAGAAAAGATAAAAGCTCTGAGAGTAGAATAGTGGTCATACTTAGAAGTTATTTATAATGTTAGTCCACAGGCTGTGTATGCCTACTGGAAAGATGTATGTCCTTACAGCCAATAGTTGGTGTTTTGGGTGTTGTTTCATTTATTGAGATCATTATGAAGTAAGTTACATGTCCAAAAGCTGCATGTGGTGACAGAGTAGGTAAGTGATTTATATGAAAGAGGAATATTAAGTTAAAAATCATTAATGCTTGATTGGCTCAGTAAACTATACTGGGAGAGATTCCATGAGACATTAATAGGACAGTGTTGAGATAAAGGTCTTATTTTTAAATGGCCTCATCTACACATGGAGATTTTTTTCCTGAAATGAAATTCAACAATAGTTCATACTTAGAAACAATRTAAATTATAACTACTAGATTCTTAAATGTATATGAAAAAGTTATACCAGCTGTTCTGGCACTATGTTACACTTTTTTTCAACATTTAGGTCCATTATATAAATATTTATATAAAGAGCTCTAAGAACAGTTCTTAGCCTTAATATATTGCTCGAATATGAGGAATTTCAAATTTAATTCACTGTTATAATAGGCCTTGTGTGGAATACTATTCAAATATGTTATGTAAATTTGGTATCTTTATTGTAGTGGCTTTGAAAACAAGTATTTTAGCAACATTATAGAATATAGCAAGGACTAGGTATGACCTGCTGTTAGAAACCCCATTCACCTGTAAATATCACCTTCCTGTGAAGGAAAACCTCTTTCAAGTGTTTCAGGAGAGAGGTACACCAAATCCTGGCAGTTTCTGTGATTGCAGTTCTGCAGGTCTGACCTCCATTGCTCTTTCCTCCAGTGGGTTAGACCATAATCTGATATCTGCAGGGATGGGAGAAAAGATAAATTTTAATAGCTCAGTCCCAGTATTAAATGTTGATAGTTAGAATAAATATATGCAGTGACAGGACAATCACTTGGTTTTACGTAAACCAGCTAAAGGCTAAAAGAAAAAAGTTCCCACCTTGGCTCTGTACTGTCCATCCAAAAGGACATTGGAAGGTTTAAGGCTGCCATGGCAGAGGGCAGGCTTGAGGCTGTGGAGGTAATGCAGTCCTTCAGCCACATCTGATAGGATCCTTATAAGTAAGGGAAACGGAAGCTCTGGGTACAGCTGATGCTAAGTAACACAAAGTACAGGTGTTGGTAGTGTGGAAATGCTACTGTTCACATTTAATTACCAATAAGCAAAAGTACAATACAGAAGCTAAATAGTAGGCTGTGACTGCTGTCTGTCGTTGTCAATAATTTGCGTGCCGATTATTCTCTGTTGACTTAGCTTGTAAATCATTTTATCACATAAAAGATAACTTCTTTTGTGTACCTCATGGATGAGGGAATGGAGGGATCTGTTCTTCATCCATTCAGTTACTATCCCCACAAGTCCATGGTACTGGTAAATCCCCAGAGAAGGTAGGAGACGTTCAGACTGGAAGTGTCGGATATTTGCTATATCCTGAAGCAGCAATTTCCACTCCCTGTAACATATAGCAAGGGTTAGAGGCAGTTCGGACTGAAAGGAATTTCAGCTGCAGGTGGGATAGAGTGAGATGTGGGAAAGAAAGATGACTGTATGGCTAGTTGCATTCTCTTAGTTTGTGTTCAGTAATACCAATATTATACTGCCTACCAAACAATTCAAAGAAAATTGACCAGTACCTTTTGCACTGTATTTTTTAATGTAACATGGAAGAACTCTAGATGCATTAACATGTATGAGCATAGTTTAAAGCAGGATGTGAAGTGCAAACGCAGGAGAAAGCTGTATTATATGAAATGCTAGATAAAAAAAGAAAAAAAAATCACTTTTTTCCTCTACTGTCTTTTTATTCTTTTGCTGTTAGTGATACCCTTTTTACAAGGAAGCAAACTGCACAGCACTGGGACTTCAGTTTCACAGAATCACAGAATGGTTGAGTTGGAAGGGACCTCTGGAGATCTGGACCTCTGGTCTAGCCCCAGTTTTGGTTATTCATATTCGCTATGTTCATTCACAAGTCTATAAACTAATCATTGGAACTGATTTACAGCTCCACCTGTTTTTATTCTTATTTCCACAAATCTAAAATATTTACCATTGGCACACAGCTGAAAGGTCTGCTGGCAGAGCAGAATGTAGTTTATTGTCCCAATATTCCTATACACTGTCTAGTGTAAACTGGAGATCAGAAAGGTAGAAGGAGAGAAAAAAAGCAGAATACCAGCTTTGTTAGGGCGCAAGGTTGAGTGAAAAGATGCCAAATCAGAATAGCCTGTTAAATTCAAAAGAGAAAATAAAAAGTTGATTTCTCTGTAACTTGATTTAAATATTTTTTTTAAGAAAATGTGGAGAGAGGCTGGAGGGAACAATTATATTTTTTTGTTAAACAAACTACCAAACAAATAACTTTGGTTTGGATTACAAAATTACTGGACTTCTATTGTCCTAAAAACAAGCAAAACATCCTCCTCCTCTAATTTTTAATTAAAGATGATAATTCAAAAAGCAAATGCTGCCAGAAGTCAGGAGCAGTTAGAGTTTTATCTGATGTAGTGTTTCTTCTTCCTCTGTCTTTATAATGGAATAAATTAAATACTGTGTATTCCACTAGGACACTCTTCTGTTCTAACAAAAGCCACCTGAATGTCGACATTCTCAGTTAACAAATGAGCTCTAACAGTCCTTAGATGTGTATCAGACCTACTTTTATTGATAAAGAGAGTGAGGTCAATGCATTTCCTAAAATGCTTTGGTCTTGCATCATCAGAAATAGTACAGAGTTATTCTCGGAAACTTTCCGTGCCTTTGTCAGCACATTGGAATTCTGTAGGCAATAGACTGACGTCCATCAGTTGCTGCTAGTTTGTTTTTATAATTAGCACATCACACGCGCCTTGCTGCTCTGTAACCCTGACCATTATCCCTCCCTCCTACCATTTCTTTACTCCTTCATCTACCCTAGCTGCGTTATATGAAAATCAACTGAGATCTCTTCAGGGTTCTCTGGGAATATCTTATACTGTGGCATGCTGAGTACTGATCTGAGTCTGCATTACTATAGCAGAAGTAATTAATGACTTTAGGATTAAGCCCTACTTTTATAACATTTGTGAAAACTCACTGAGCTTGTTTTTCAGTATAACTGCCTCCGCGTTGCCTCATGGCTAGCTGCGATCCCTAGGAATGAGGAGATGATGAGGGATCCGATTATCCTGGGCATGCCACAATTCATTTTGGTGCCGTCACTGTAGTTTTTTTGCTTACGATCTGTATTGGTGGTAGGCCAGATAAGACACTTACCTCTCTGTAGTATTCGGACTGGTCAGCAGCTTCACCGAGATGTGAATGTTCCAAGGAACGTGAAAGGCTTTGAGTGCAAAGCTTGAGCCTGTCCTGGTCAGGGTAAAGCTATCCAAATCTTCCTGGCCTATTACAGGCAATGATTTGGCCATTTCCTGATTGCAGGCCTGGGGGAGAAAACTGCAGAAAATGCAAAAAGATCTTTTTAGGCCTTCTTTGTCTCACTGCTACTAAAGCACTGCACCAACCTGTATTTCCCAAATACTTTCCACACTRATCTATTAGGTTTCCATTTACTGTTCTCTGAGTCAGATTTTTCTTATAAAGATAGGAAAAGTATACTAACTGCAGAAGAGTGTCTGAACCATAACTTACCATCTGAGGCTGCAAAGCTAATTAGTTGCTCCATATTATTTCCGTCTGATCACTTTGAAATGTAGAACCATTATTTATAATATACAATTTTGAAATGGTACTGAAATATGCAGACAACAACAAATAGCTTACAGTTACATGCTAGAAAGAAAKAGTTTCCCCCACTTTTCATGGATGCAATAACCAATACTAGTCCATGTTCTGCCTCACTCCTTCATATCTTGTTTAATATAATACCAGATGTCAACACAAAAGCGAGATAATGGATCACATTTCCTGCTGCTGTAAACTGGCAAATCTCTGTTAAATAGAACTGTGTCTGTACAGCAGCCACTAATTGGGCCTATAGTGTATATTTATAATACCTTTCTGGAGCTACCTGAATATGTTTGACATAGACAAATTAACCAACAGTACACATGGATAACCAATCTCCACAAAGCGTTGCCTGTGCTACTGCAGGAGTAACACAGTTTTAATGACTCCTCAAAGGTACTTTAGATACAGATAACCARAAGTTAATGGTGACTAAATAAAATGAGAGCAAGCAAAGAAAACAGATGGGGTGAAGCCTTTCATAAGGAATACTGCAAGATAGGTTGTCAGTGCATCAAAAGTACTCCAACTGGAATACTTGCTGCAGGATCCAGTAGATCTGTGCTAGGAAAAAAAATCTGTGGAACTGAAGTAACAGGGTCAAAAATTTGAAGTAGTCAGTAAGGACTGTTGAGAGAGAACTGTATCCTTCTATAAGAAGAACTCAACACAAAGAGGTTCTGGGATGCAGAAGGCCTGAGAGTCTCCTGACTTTGAGCAGATCATTTCATGACAGTTCTCCATATGTAAAATGGAAACATAAACCTGAAGATAAACTAGCCTAGGCTGTCATAGCTGCAGTACTTCTAGTTCCTGGCCAATATATTTTTCAGTTAATCTCAGTATGTATACTGTGTCATGTAGACATTTTCACTGTGACAGTGGGGTAGTAGGCTCAGCTTTCCATTTAGTCAGAATGCAAATAATACTGTAGCTGATTTGCCCTAAAAGCTGCAATAGTGTCTGATTCTTGATAGGAAAGGACAGTTTACTTTTTACTATGTTACTATAATTTGAAAGCAACAGTTGCCATAAATGGATCAATTAGAGATAATTAATAAAGAATAAATGAAATATGGCATTAGACTGACAGATAGTTAATAGTTTGATAAAATTACAACAAGCACCTCTGAATGAAGATAAATTTCCAAAGGAGCCATTTATCCTTTGAAATGATAAAGACAAACCATGCATATCTAAAAATCCTAAATTTAATGAAGGTAGTCAGGGATGGTGAAAGATTGCTGTGAAATTATTTATTCCAGTTTCTAATTTTAAAGTTAACTTTAACTCATAGTGAAAATATTTTGCTTAGTATGAGACAAACTTTTCTGCCTTACAGTTCTGCATTCTGCAAACTTTACATATCCAAGTAAAGAAAATTGGAAACAAAATACAACTTACCTCCAGAAACACGAGTGTAGAAACTATGGAGCAGCCTAGTGACACATCTACAGACCCAGGCTGTGAGCTTGCTTTGAACTGCCAGCACACCCAGCCCAGCTTTTTCCTCCCCCTGAGTCAGCTGCACTGTTTGTCTCTCAGTCTATTGGCTACCTGCAAACCTCTAAAATTTCCGGGTTGGATAGAAAAACTGTAACTCTTTAATGCCTGCAGATGTCTTTTCACAGGCTGATTTGGCAGTTGCCCATAACAAATGGAAAAGATTACAGGAAAAGAGGTTGGCTTGTTGCTTTTTTATGATGGAGAATGCCAGGAAGGAAAGCAAGTGATACAGTGCTGAAAAACATCTTCCTGGATCCCGTCCAAATGTGGATGGTTGTAGAGCTGTATGCAGACTTGGCAGCTGAGGCTTGTCTCTGCAGTAGATTAAGCCAGCAGTGCAGGTACAAAATCCCCTTAAATTTTGTAAGTCCAGTTGATCTTAAAACAGATTGAAAASTGCTCCCTTTCTGACTAGAGGGTAGGCAAGTCTAGGGGTAACAGGTTGCAAAGAAATGAGACTCAATTGGCTGACAAGTAGCCCTGCTAAAAACRACCCTAGGTTCGGTTGGAAGTGAAGTCAAACACAAACCAACAGTGTGCTCTAAGCACAACCAGGCAAACAGCATGCTGGGCTACATTAGGAGAGGTGAGGTTAGCATCGTGGGGGAAGTCATTCTGCTTCTCTACTCAAACCTGGTGAGGCTGCCTCTGGAATACTGTTTTAGGTCCCTCAGTTCAAAGAAAATGTTGGGAAATGGAGAGGGTGCAGTGGACAGCTACCTGGATTGTCGGGGGCTGTAGAGCACACTACTTAAAAGGAGAGAGGTTGAGGGTGCTAGTTTTGTTCAGTGAGGTGAAGAGGAGGCTGCAGGATGATGAACTAGCAGCTAACAACTACTTGAAGATCAATTACAAAGATGATGGAGCCAAATTTGTTTTGATAGTAGCAGATGATAACAACAATGGGCATAGCCAGATGTTTCAACTTGGGAGGTTCAAGCTGGATGGTAGAAAAAGCTTTTTTTTTTTCCTTTTTTCTTTCCTTTTTTTTTTTTTTTTTTTTTTTTTTTTTTTTTTTTACTAGGTACGTAATGCAACACTAGAATGAGTCACTCAGAGGTTGCAGTTTCCATTCTCTAAGATTTTTTAGATTCAGCTAGACAGAGCCACGACTGACCTGATCTAACACTGCTGCTGTTTCTCTTTTGAGCAGGTGCTTGGACTATGAACCTCCAAAGCTCCAGCATTTCTGTCATTTTGTGAGGTGAATTGTGTTCCTGCTAGGCGCTGYGCTTATACAGTCACACTCAAGGTTGATGGGACTAAGTGCAGGGTGGGGACTTTGGGGGAAATCAGTCATATTTCAGTTGGTCAAGTTTGTTCACAGAAACTTTTTCACTCCACAAAGAATGCTTTTTGTAGAATCTGATCTTAACAATTTCAGTCATGAGAGTCTGTCCACTGACTTCAGTGGGTTTTGGAAGAAATCTGAACCCCACAACAGGGATGGAATAAGCTGCACTTACCTAATCTTCCTGTGATCCTGGGAAAGTCCCTCATATCTAAAAATCATATGGCTAGGGCTCATGAGAGGAAGCACACCACGAATGGGAAGTGGGCAGCAGTCCATGAGCAGGGCATTATTTCCTGAAAGCTGTAGCTATCTGAACGGAAATGGCTGCTGGAAAGAATAGCATCAACTCTGGTCAGTATGCTCTTCCAGAAATGAAACCAGTGCCTGGGAGATGAGATGGCAATCTACTTCCCCTTAACTTCAATTTATCAACGATGCATTTGGTGCTTTCCATACCTACATTTGTGTAAAAAGTACATTAATAATATATTCCCTGTTTTAGGTATTAATCTGTCTAGTTCAGACTGTGCTGCAGCAGAATCACCAGTSTTAAAAATCCTTAAAATTCTAATTAAAAAACCTTCCCTAGGAAGTTTCTTTAGGGAGTTTAAAGGACTTAATTTTCCAGAAATGTTTTTCTTCGACACTCAAGGTATTCTGAGGTACTTCTCTATTTTTAGAATGTCACGTGCTGGGGAAGCAAACTACTGGTACTGAT
Organism: Rhea americana; assembly: GCF_003343005.1. Taxonomy (NCBI): domain Eukaryota; kingdom Metazoa; phylum Chordata; class Aves; order Rheiformes; family Rheidae; genus Rhea; species Rhea americana. The sequence continues at coordinate 1,094,490 of NW_028185839.1, forward strand.
TACTTCTTTTGACTATTGTTTTCAGCTTAGAAAACTCAATGTGAAGGAACTACTAAAGCTTACTTTTAATCCATGTTTGGAGATACCAGAGTGTAGTTACATAGGCCAGCTGCTAGTGCAGATCTGAGRACTATTTAAATATTTATCACTATTATTGAGCATGATAAAGAAAAAAATCAATAATAATATTATACCTACACATAATATATCCAGAGAAACTTTAAAGCCTCTCTCACATAATATGAAAGTTTATAAATACTAGACAAGRAAAAAATTCTATAGGGTCACACAAGAATTGTCTTATGAAGTAATTGGGCAAAATTAAGAAAAATAAATATCACTTTGACTGACAGAAAAAGCTTTTCTAAAAGAAACTTATGGAAAAGCTATGAATAAAGCCTTCCAAGAAAGATTGATGGAGAAGAAAGACCTGTTAAAATTTTCCAGTCTCTGATGCATAGGATTCATTCATTACCTTATAAAAAAATACRTAGATACTGGTGACGTGCAGACAGGTCTTGCAGAAAAAGTGGTAACAGTAATGCCTGAAAGATATTACAGTCTAAGACATAAATAATTTATAGCCACCCTCCCCCACAGTAATGAAGCAGAGTGAGCTCAGATACATTCAAATTTAATTCAGTATGGGAGATTTACGGGCAACAGCATTAAAGAAAGAGACAGCATAAAACGAAGTGTTAACAGTGAGTATGCACAGTARAAGAATGACACAGTATCAAAAGACTGGAGCATCTGGATGACCCAAATACCAAAGCCTCTGATGCATGTTCAGTAAATACTGCACTTTGATATTTCAGAGGAGAGTTATCATCAGTACTTCTCAATCTGGTTATTCCAGTCGAGCATTTGTACAGGAAAGCTTTCAGTGAAGAGTTAGGTTCTTAAGGTGCTTTTAACTTGCGCCTCATGTACTCATACACTATTGTGAGAAGTGAATATAAAAATGTTGTCAGGCTTCAAATTTGTAGGATTCAGATTGTCTGTATTTCACTTCTATAAAACCTATGCTAAAATCTGTGACTGTAGCCAATGGTATAATCATTCACCTTGGAAGTTAGGACTAAAAATAGGCACAAGCTTGCCTGCTCTAGTGGGATACTTCAAGCTACAAAATTGTAATGTCCATTTCTTGCATTCCTAGCTGAACCAGAGCTTCCATTTATTTTCTGTTTTTCTAAGAAAATTGTTTCTTCCAATACCAATACCATGATGTTTTGGAAACATTTACCCTATCATTAATTAGATGACTAAACAGAAGTATCACAGCTGCTGACCTTAGGCAGTTTCTGTAAAACGAACAGTGCCAAGCAGCTCTGCTAATTGATGGCACCACAGAAATTTATTAATGCTTTACCTAAGTAATTTAAATAGTCAAATCTTATAAACATGTATCACACGATGTTTAATTCCTGTAAATGTGAACAATCAGATTAACAACGGGATATACACTGCTCCCAGACTGCAGAGAACTATCATCTTAGAAAAACACACATCAGTTTGTTAAGCGCTTTATAAAAACAGATACACCACAGTCTATAACCAAAAGTTTGCAGTTGGTTTTGTAATATGATGTACATTGAGACTGGGTGGAGAAATGTTAAGCCTTCAGGTGCATCAGTTATGTGCATGCAGATAAATAGTTCCAGTAAAGCTAATGGTAAAATGTCTGAGACCTAGGTTGTGTGACCTTTCTGTGAATGTGTTTCACAGGTATGTAAGAGAACATAAGCAGGCTTTCAAAAAACCTTTACAAATCCCAAGAAAAACTCAAAGTCTTATAGGTAAAGGAGCACAATGAGTGCTCCCTTCTTGTTCCCCTAAGAATACTAGTCTTCCAAGGTAGGAGAAAATAGAGCCATGTATACCAGATCCCAAGGAGGAAACCCATCCCATAGAAGAGTACAGTACTAACAGCTTCACTAACTCTATGTCTGCCTCCTGGATTTTTTGGTGGGTCACAGCAGGTGCATAGTGGTCTGTGTTTAATGGCTTCAAGTAGTCCTATCCTCTGTATCCATAGAAATGCGAGTCTTTGATGGATTTCTAACTGTCATTAATGTGAAAGAAATAACAGTGTCCCATCTGATGGCTGCTCAAAGCAGACCATGCTTTGCTTTCTCCTCTAAGCTGGGGAGCCTCTTTAAACCTAACATTTTTTCTTCAATCTTCATGATGATCTGACTTTCCTGGTCAGGGTATTGGACTCTTGTGTCACTTCTGTAACATATTAATACTAGATTCTACAGAGTGCTCCTTTGTTTCAAGTGACTTAGCCTGTGTTTCAGTTTACAATGAGAAATGATGTAATTTCCTGTTCTCAGATTACTTCTGAAACTCAAATGCAACCGGATGATGCTGTAATTCATTTCTTTTCTGGTAGTGTTAAAAAGGATTGCCCTCCTTTCTCCCTGTCAAAACTGATAGTTTGAGGTCAGAGGTATTTTGTCCTTTAATATCTAAAATGCAAGTTCTGCTTGCTTTTTGAGTGCAAATATACAACCATATCATTTTTTTCACCCTTATAAGCAAAAATATTTGTTTTCCCTGAGGTTATAACTTTTACTTAATACTTTTAATGTGAGTTCTTAAGGGGAGGCTGATGTGCAAGGAAAAGCTGATGACTGATGCATGACTACTTACTGAAATACTAGCTTTTCTCAATAGAAAGTATGTGCATGCACAGTGATAACTTTGGGAACACAAATTTGCTGAAACAGTTTTCAGATTCAAAATGCTTTTAATAAGGCAGAAAAACTACTGCAAACAGAGTATGAAGGTCAAGTTCCTGTTTGCTTCTTCAGTTTAAATGAAATATTAAACCAGGTGAATTCTTTAATTGTTTGACCCTAATCCTAAGTGTTGTATTTTTTTCTACCTGCCAATTCTGAAATACGGAGATCTGAAACTAACACAAGTAATAATGCAAGAAAATTMTTTCTTTAATAATCTAAGATCTTTGGTATCAGGTCTTGTTTCATCAATGTAATGCAAAAGTAAATTGAGTCTGCAGTATAGACTCGCTGTAGTCCCGAGCTGAGGGTAATTCTGCAGCTCGTTGTTCATTAAAATATTTTGTAGAATATTGCTTTACCTACTGTTTACAAGTATATGAGTTAATTAGCTGCAGAACACCTCTAATAAGGWTAAGAAGCTATGGTGTCTGAATGAGCATTAGCAATCAGCAASTCTAAACAAATGGGTACAGCATGCAAACCGTAGAGAAACGGAAACATCTGGCAAAATTTAGTGTCAGGAGGATATGAAGGCCCTAGATAGAAGTTTCTGGAGACTGGGAGTACTTATGAAAAAAGAAGTAAGTTTGGATAAACTTTGATGAGATGTTTTTTAAGAAAGTATTTTTGCTGCTGCATTCACATAAACTTTGTTTTTAATATCCATCTATTACTAAGCTACCATAAAATGTGTTTAAAAACRTAACACTGTGTATCTAACCTCTAAAATTGACATGGGAAAAAGCAGGAAAGGAGTTGATTTACCATGCTCAGAAAAGCTTTTGCCTTGCAAGAATTGTACAGATGAGACAGACTTGTGGAAAAAGAGCATCTTGCATATTTGAGTGTTMCGGGCATATTTTTAAAAGAATTCTGGAAATTCCTTTTTTCCTGTCGTAAGTTTAAACTGGGAGTTAGATACAGTCTCTGGGACACTCAGATGTGTCAAAAAAGCTTTCTCTTATCATAAGCAGAATAGATACTTGCAAAAAGCTCCAGTAGGTTTTCTACCTGAACATCACCTGCTAGGAAGGAGGGAGCAGGGTGCAGTTTGAGAAGAGCAAGTTCTACTCCTCAGCATTGTTGGTGACCTGCAGCAAGGTCTTAGACAGTCATGTCACTTCTTTGTGCCCTTCCTTCCAGGTTTATACTCCTTGATTTTTCTTCTGCTTGCATAATGAATAGGATGTTAGGTTTGAGGCTCAAGACAATGTTAAAATCTGACTAGAAAACTGTATTTTATCCTTGTCCTTTCACTTTTTTCTTCTCATGTTTCTTTCCCACTCATTTCTTCATTTTCTCCTTTATTTATTTCTCACAATTACATACTTTATTCCGGCTATTTCTTTTTATATCAGCCTGTGTAAATTCACTTGTCCTATCTAGATAATCCTTAACTCCTTACACAATCTTTTCTGTCTTTGGAGGTGTGGTGTTCAGCAGGAAGAGCAATTTGTCAGTAGACCAGGTTTCTCTTTTCTTTCCTCTTCCTTCCTGTATCTTCTTCCTTTTGTCTAATGAATCCATTTTGAGTCAKATACTTTCTTAGGAAGCATCTTGACTTTCAGGTATATTTTTTCCGTTGTAAGGCTGCCTTTCTCAAATTTGCAACAATCGGTACATTAAAGCGCATCTAGAAGAGACATGTTGCTACTGACTTCCTTTTAAATGTTTGTATAGTGAAGTCTACTTGTAGGTCAGTTAAATTTAGTGACTTGGAGAGAAAATTCTCAATTGCTCCAGTAAACATCAGTAGACTTGCAATCATGTAGGARAAATGCTCTTCTTACGCTGAAACTGTGCTCTCCTGAAATTGGCTTCTATTGAACTCATTCTTGGAACTTGGTCATTAACACACTAAACTGGAATTAAGCGCAACACTCTAGGAGGCAAGTACGTCCTTGTCTTCTGTGGAAGACGGCCAACTAATACAAATGACTTAAAAGGAAGAGGACTTAGTTTCTGCAACAGTCTTTCCAACCGCAAATGTCACTGCCGTGTGAAGATCAAACAAGCCTTTGTCCACCTGCAAAATTTTAACTTGGCTAAAATCCATAAATTGCATGAGTGCTGTGAAGAGATAGCAGCTAAAAAGGAGAGAAAATAACTGTTCTTTTATGGCAAAACTACTTATGAAACTGCAGTCATGTTCAAAATTTATTTTAAAAATTTCAATCCTTTGCAGTTTTGTGAGATCTTGCAACATGTTTCTCTCAGAACGCAATTCTGGTAATCAGAAGTCTAAAATCTCACCTTTCACTTGGGGGCTGTCAAATCAACACCCTCTGAAACTGTATCCATTACAGACTCAAGATTCTGGGAAACAATTAGAAGGACACAAGACTTAGATTTTATAACACAGTTTTGTAGCAATCATACATTCCATAGCATTACAGTTTGAGGGGCTGAATCCTTAAAATGTTTGAGATAGTAATATTGCATATGGACTCCTTAAATTAGACTTAACAACATATTATAATATTTAGCTTTTATTTTACATTTTCCTCTGTAGACTTCTATTTCCTGACTAAGTGCTATCTTTTCTCCCATGGAAGTGGTGAGAAAATAGGGACATGCAGTGAGAGAAATAACATGCAAGCAGCTTCCAAACAGGCCAGAAAGCCAAGTGCTGTTACCAGTAAGGTGCATTGCCAGTGTAGCTAWCTTGCTAGCTTTCTTCGGAGGCCAGCATTTCATCTGTAGTAAAGACAGTTGAGCCAAAAAATAAGAATTAGGAAACAGTKGTATGGTTTAAGAAAACATTGCAATAATGTGCATAATAATCTTTTAGGACTGGCATTACCTGAGTTTTTAGCCTCCCTTATTTATCTGCTTTTCACTGTCCACTTGAATAAAGGCAGATAAACTGAACTGAAAAAAAGTAAACTGTGTTCTTATATCATCACCTTTTAAGTACTCTTTTTTTGCCTTTTGCCTTTTAAAGCTGAAAATAGCTGAAAACAGTGTATGGCATGAATGAAAAATGGTACTGTACAGGGTTTACTTTGTTCTATTGTGTTCTTTGTTTCTTACCAGGAAGTTGCAGCCAAAAAAAAAAGAAAAAAGAAAAGAAAGAAAAAGAGAGAGAGAGAGAGAGAGCTACTATTGCAAATTCCCCCTTTACAATGTGAGGGACAAAAAAAGCACCAAAGTTTACCCATGTCCAGAAATGACACATACACCCACTTCCCCTTGGCTTCTCTCATACAGGAAAGTAGGTAGCAAAACAAGCCATATGGAAAAAAATTAAGAAGGAAACAKAGAGAAACTGAGAGAGAGACTCTGATGCCCCCTAATGCAGGCAGGCATCAGGAAAGGTGCGGTCTCTCCAGGTTGCATAAATGTCACTTGGAGGGTCATAAATGTGTAAGAAGCAGCTGGCACTATGCATAATACCACAAATGTATGCAAGCCGCAGAAAAATATTTAATGGCAAAATGCAACAGCACACACTCAGAAGCTGGTATGCTGAGTTTAGTGACTCTCTGGATATTGTTCCTGCAGCTTGACAAGCACTTGTGCTGTGCCATTGCAGAGTGCTGGCCCAGGGCCTCCCTTCTAGTGCATTAAAACCATCACCCTCAGCACTGTGCCCTATGGATTCCCAGGAAGGCATCGCCCACCTGCTCTTGGGCTCTTCGTCCTCACTGACTTTGTAAAGCTGCATGTGCACAGCAATTACCAGCTGCAAAAATCAGATGGACTGGTTGGAGCTGGGGTTTGGGTTTAGAAGCTGGCTTCTGAACTTCCCAGTCAGCATCAMGGTCTGGTCATGTTCTTTCTTTCCTCCTCACTTGGTGCAGTTACGACTGTCAGACAGTTGCTGTCAACTCAGTCACATGAGGGGAGTTTTCTATAATACATTGAATCATGATCCTTTTTTGTACTGAGAAGAATTAAGGAAGAGCTCAGACTTCTCTAGGTCGTTTCTCCCTGTGTGGCTTCATGTACAGTGAGAAGAGCAGTAAAACTTTGTTTTCAAACATATTTGCCTAGAAGTTACTCTGGGGTTAAGTAATTCTGCAGCAAAAACACTTTTAATAGTGCTCTTTTAAGAGGCAGGAAGACCTTGGCACTGCTTTTTCTTCCCTTACAGCTGCTGTGAGCTTACCRTATAGTCTTCACCGACATCTCTAGCCAAACGTGCATACAGGTTACGATTTTTGCTTAGCGTTCCTGCTGCAGCCACCACAGTCAGCATATCATACCACTTTTACATTTTAGTCTAACATGGTCTTTTTCTTCTTTAAGAAAAAACAAACCCRTGCCTAAGACAGTTACCAATGTTTAAAGCCAAAAAATACCAYGCCACAGATTTTTAAGTCTGAAAAAATGTAACTTTAAAAATGAACATGCAAACACATGAAAACAAAGAAAARTCTTTTTCCAGGGATAGGAGTCTAGTGATAGGCTCTAGAGCCCAATCTGTAAGAGATGACTTATGTTAGCTGTCAAGCARTTGATTAGAGGAGTTCAATTTGTACAAATCTACAAATTTTTATTCTGAAGAATATCATAGTTTTAATTTGATGAGCTTGCAGGTGAGGCATACGAGTTGATGTTGCTCTTCAAGTGAAAACTAAACTAAAAAAGTTTAATAGGTTCTTAAATCACCCTCTCTCATGACGAATCTCAGTAAAGTGGTCGGCCAGACCCTCAGTTGGTGCTATAATTTTTACACAGTGGCTACTATAAGGAAGGTAAGAGTCTGGYGCTGCTCTGCAGCATGGAGAGCACCCTTAGTGCACAGGGAGTACACTGTAAGGAGAATGATTCTCCTTTCCAAAGAGCAGAACTGTTTACTACAGAAAGAATGGCTCTATCCCCTTCAGTTTTCATCKTGATTTATGAGCAAAGTTCTTAATTTCACTTAACCAAAATAGCAAGATGTTCTCATTCTGCAATAGAAATACAGATAATGGAAATACTGTTTCTTTTTTATCTTGTCTTTTTTTCTGCTTGCATACATGGCTTATGCAGATGTGCTGCTAACTCTGGATAATCTCTGGATTCCTCATTTGGTGGGGATAAAATAAAATATGTAATACATAGAAGATTCTTGTTTTCAGTCAAAATATCTAATCATCCATATGGAAATGACCTTTGCTACTGATTGAGTAAAACGTACTTGCTTTAAAACACGTTTTCTTCTGACTTCTGACTGTGGTCTATGGTCATCTGACTTACTTTTTAATTGCTTGACTGGATGAGTTGGTAGTAGCTTCTAGTAATGTCCTTTGATATTAGGGTGCRTAAGATAAGTTCTGTTTCACATTGAGCTAGTTAAACCGAGTCTAAACTGAGAGACTGTGTAAGCACAGCTTGATTATGAGTCTTGCGTTTTATAAAAAAAATCTTTCTGTAAAACAACTGCGTATTATAGTTTTAAGAAAGGATGTGATGCACTAAAATATTTTCAGCTGCTTAACATTGCTATTGGAGTTGAACTGTTGCAAAARTCAGGAAAAATCTTCACTGAGATAAATGAGCCGTATTTTTTACCTCTTCTGCTAAGGCTGCTGTGCAAAATATCATATATGTTAAATCTTGATGCTGAAAACATTTGCTGTAATCTGATATATCTTATATAATAAGATGAGAGAGTTTTAGAGAGGCTAGTTAGTTTTGTACATGTTTAGGTAAGAAGGTCAATGGAGATAAAGTTTATCTCAGAAGACATCAAGGGGAGAGGTAAGGTCAGTTTGAGGTTYGATATTCTATAGCATCTTTATCTTATCTGTAACTTCTAAATCTAATAGCAAAAAAAAATTGCATTGCTTTCATTCCTTGCTCATGTTCTTGCTCAGGCTCCTTGTTTCTAGAAACCTGTCTGTTGTTACCTCCTGACTGAGAAGTTAATTGATATTTGCCAATGGCATTATAATAAAAAATAATGAAATAAGTACAGGTACATTTATGGCTGGGCAGCTAGTACTCTTTTTTTTTTTTTTTTGGAAAAAATGAGATCTTTGGCTTGTGATTTTAGCCTTAATTCTAAAGACTACCAACAGCTTCTGAAAAGGGGGGTTCCACAGTTTCATCAGCTTTGTATATGTGCTTGCATCACTAGTGGCTGGCTGCCTTAAATTACATCAGAATGCAGAGACACCAAAAGGCCAAACTCAGATACCATAGTATATACTGAATACCATATATTATGGCCATACTATTTTTTTTWAAACAAAATTATATTGTTATCCTGAAGTTCAGCCGGTTTTGTGCTTCTGACTTTCTAAGAACATTCTAAATATTATCTCTAAAACTCTCAATAGAATTTCGATACATTCTATTTTCATGTGCCTATTTTTTCCATTCAGTAAGATACAGCCAGCCAGCATGGAAAGGTTCAGCTAAAACATCTTAAATCTGACAAAACTAAAGTTAAGTTTCCGATTACCTATAGTAGCTGTTACTATGAATTTTTTATCAATAGGGTAAATCAGGCCTGACAGCAGTGTCTGAGTTGTTACACATGGCTTAATCAGAACTGTAGTTTTTGTGGTTTTCTCTGTGTTATGAGGGAGTTGGGGCCAGGGTCTTGTGTGGAGTTTCAGTACTGCCTTTCCTTGCTTGCCAGAGGAGAGCATTTGCATAAGTCTTCTGTCCTGCCTCTGTGAGAGTAAAAAAATTATTCATCAGAACTGTATTGTTAGCGAGTCTAGAGATAGCAGAACTTGGGACCTCACCATGTTCCTGTTAACTGTAGTGAAAATTTGGTTCCTTATGCTTTCAGAAAGTGTGGAAGAGCCTCTCTGCTACAAGACAGTGACATGTGATAGGTGTATTGTAAGCATATTGTAGATGGAAATAAAAGTAAGTGAAGCAATGAGAAAGGCTGACAACAATGAAAGATAAAAATATCAATTCACTCCTGCAATTGTATGTCACCTTAGTAATTTTAAGTGTAACTGAGTTCTCAGAATTTGTTCTCAGAACAAAGAAAAATTCYGTGAACTTCCTGAAGTTTAATTTACAAAGAACATAATGGTAAAGTTGTTCTATGCCTCAGTCTATGTACTTCCTGTAATATTTTAATTATTTGAAAACTCTTAACCATGTTTTACTTAGGAAGAAGATTGTCAAAGACACTGACTTCTCAAAAATCGATTGGAAATGAGCTGGGTAGAAGACAGAGAAGATGAATCAGGGATGCTACAGCAACAGGTAAGTTCTTAAGAGACACCAAAGAATTTACCTGTCACTAGGTTTATGCTGCAGCTTTGGTATACTTGAATTTTTAAAAATATATTATCCACAAGATCCAAGCCTTTAGAAGATCATACTTCATTAGTACTGATGGAACTACTTACAATTCAAGCAAGTTTTCAATTATGTCCTCAGCTKTTCTTTGTCTCACCTGATTCCACCTGTGCTTGACTTCACTTCTTTTGTTTATAGAGAGCAAAAACAAACTGTAAAAGAAGGGCTACCGTAATAGTTCATCCTATATTCATATTATTGTATGTCAAATGGAATTTTTTTTTAAACAAGAAGCAGCTACTTTGTTGCTCCTTATATGCAAAATATCACGATTACTATCAGTGAGCAGCCAGAACAGGCTGCTCTGCCTGGGCAGGTGAGCAGAGAGACAAGGGGAACAGCAGGCTGGGTCAAAAAAACATGTTATGACAGATTGGTGAACAACTTCTGTTATTCTTGGAGTAGGGACAGTTTTGCAGGTTTTTCATGTCAGTGGTCTCCATCCCAAATAAATTTTCAGAAATCATTAAGGAGAACTTTAGCAACAAGTGGAAAGCTGTAAGGGAAGCAGCAGAAGAAAACAGGCTCCTTTAAGCTGTTTTGAATAGATAGTTTTCATTTGAATTTAACATCTTCATTAGCTACATGCTAGAAGTCTACTTAGAGAGGAATGCTTTATTCTTTTGTGAGATACTAGCTCCGATCACTACCTAAGATCACAAATACGATGACTTGAGTCAGGTTTGATTTGAAAATGTTTAGAAAATGCTGTATGTGATTTCCTAAGAAACTTGCCCACAGGCCAGTATGCTGCTTCATAGATAGAGAAGAATTACCTGTTCATGAAGCTTCCTGTGCAGAAGTGAAASAGTGACCACTCAAAAGTGTCTGCTGAGTACTACTTAATTGGTAGAAATGGTAGAAGTGAAGTACTGCATATACAGGATGAATATTATAAAGAAGAAAGATTGAATGCTTAATAAACTCAAATGCAAATATGTAAAAATTTAAATCATCCTTATCATATATTGATGTTGTAACACRTCACATATCATTTGGAAGACAAAAGAGAGCATTAACCCTTCAAGACAATATTATACATGTTTTGAAAAATCAGTGTGTATACKGAATTGCAAAGATAGCTTATTTTTAAAGAAACTGAATTCACAGTGTTGTATGCACACAAATAGAAAGGTATTAGAAGAAATCTATTTCTGTTTTATTTCCTTGCACTTCAACACAATTTTATTTTGTCCAGCTTCCACATTGCCAMTACCTTTCATTTTTATCCATTCAGTATTGTGAAAAATATGGTGGMTATTTCCTACTGCTGTGTCAGTGAGTTTTTCCAACAAATTTTTGTAGCTTTATTTGAAGCAAAACATCCGTTTTCATTTTAGTCATTCTTTCATTCTCATAAAGAATCTTAGACCTATTTTTAGATTGATTTCAGAGAGAAAACCGTTCCTTTCAGCATTAAGAATATATACCATCACAAAATTGCTTTTCCTTCTTATAGCATTTGCTCATGAGTTTAATCTCAAGATGCTTGCMGGTATTGCAGACATATGGCAAAAACCAAGAAATACTGTAGATTAAAAAAAATGGTAATAGAATGGAAACTGTCAGTCTGTTTCTGGCCCTAACTGAAATTGTTCATGTGTTGAGAGCACTGTATCTCTTGCTGGGCTGTACAGKGTTGCCGCTGTTTTCTTTTGCTGACTTTCACAGATTTGCTCTCCCTTCCCTTGTTTTATCTCATTATTTGGAAGGACTGTAACCTCTCTGTGCTTGAAGCAGTGTGATGTACATGTACAGTGCTTATCATAACAAGGTTCTGATCATTCATTAGTACTTCTCTGTATCAGTACTGAGCAAATAGCTATAATAAAGTGAAATGCTAGGGAGGAATAGAAATGTTTGAGGTGGAAAGTGCTACTAAAACAAGTGGTACCACCAACAAAGTTGCAGGAGACAGGAACAAGAGGTATGTGGTAAACAAGATGATGACATTTCCTGATAGTGTTTATGGAGGGTTTTAAACAGAGAGGCACATGTGAACTGGATTTTGAGTTTATAGCAGAGTCAGTAGCTAAGAAAGGGAGGAGAAACRTTCAATTCCAGGATCAGAAGAGATAGTTCAAGGCTGCAAGAGGCAGAAAGGTTAGAGGATTCCAGCAGTCATCTAGAAGGCTGGTGGATGTGGACAAAGGGCTGCACAAACGGTAGGAGGCAAGCCCGTAGCCTTAGCAGACTACAAAACTGCACATCCATCTTAAGGGAAGATTCAGTTCTTTAGTTCAGGTGTTTATGGAGGACTATGACAAGGATGTTTCTCCTCCTCCTCTGAATACATTGCAAAGCTTTATTAATGCCCTCTCCTGCTTTCTGTCAGATATACATAGCTTTTCCTCACATATTTACATAAATGGAACTTCACAGTYTCACAAATAAAGTGCACTGTTCATTATAAGGATGGATATTATCCCAAAGTGCCCACAGCAGAGATGGTGATCCTCAGGGGGACTCAGCTCCGCCTTCGGCTGAAAGCACTATGCTCAGTTTGGTTAAAAGMAACCCAGGGCTGGATGGACTACTGGAGAAGGAGACTTATGCCTGAAATCAGTGCACCAAAGGAATGTGATAGATTATTTCTCTAGTTTGGGGTACTAAGCTGAAAAAAGGATAGGAAAAATAGGAAGGAAAAAGTAAAAGCAGGCATATCTCATTCTAACGATGGTAGAGGCTTGTTCTTAGCTGGTGACATTAAAAGTATTTGTGATTGAGAAACCRTAACAGTAGTGAAATATTTCTGTATAAAGCAATTATTGGATATGTTTGCAAAACAAAAGCAAACACTGGATATRTTTGTATAAACTAAGGATTAAAAAACACCTTCTAATCCTAAAGTAAACACATAATATTAAACAGTATCAGCTGCAAGACACTTTTAATTGGACTGAATTATTTGCAAACAAAAGTTCCTGAAGAGTCAGCTGAAAAGATCTCTTGTCTGCAGATACTTAGTGTTACCAAATCTGAGAGTATTGGTGATCCATTTGTCATCTCCAGAAACATTTAGTCTAGTTCTTGGTGAGAAAAAAAAAGAATCTGACCCAGCTTACTGAGTTAATTGATTAAATTTGTCATAAGTTGAAGAGCCACCGACTTACATATTGCTTCTGCAGGAGGCATAGTATGACAGTTGCTGCTACAAACACTATATTGACACCTATCATAATAGGAGGAGATTCCATCAATCTGGGAAGCTTTACAGGTACATTTGGAGGAAAACATTCMGGAATGCTAAGTAAAATGTATGTACTTATAGGTAAAGTACATACTTGCTGAGTATGAGTAAGATAATCTATATGTCTCTGCTTTCTGGGACATTTAGCTCCAAATAACTTTATAAATGTTGTGCCAATGTGGCATAAAAATACAAAGCATTCCAAAAGTATGAATCAAATATTATTTGGCTCAAATATGAAATATTTTGCGGTTATAAAACATATTCAAAAAAATTCTATGAAACCAGAAGAGTGTTGATCTTTGTGTCAGGATTCAAAGAGGAAATGAAGACAGACTAGTTCGACAAATTTTGGGCAAGATCTTAGAAAAGCATGGGAAAGATTCATCTAAGAAAGGATCAGAAAATATGTCAGCTGATGCGTTTTTGATAGGAAATACTTACTTAAAAGAAAACTAACTTCATCCTTTGAAATTACAAGTTCAGATTAAAGCTGCTTAGATGTAATACACTTTTGTGAAGAGCTTTAGTATGCCATGATAGTCCAAATAAAAACAGATGTTTGTAAAAGTAAACGGAGTTTTTACAAACAGTAATCAAACATGAAGTTGAKGGTGAACTAACTAATGGAAAAATCTGAGAAAGTAGTTGGGGAGAACTGCAATTAATTGGATGTATATCTAGTAGGATTTCACAGGGCCCAATACAACTGTCATTTGCAATCTGAAAACAAACATAAAGTATCATGACAAATTTTTGATTGATGCAAAAAGGTTTGGAAAGTTAAAAAGCAATGCTTGAGAGCTAGATTGTTTGCTTCCTGGGCCCATTGCAACAAAATGCTTTTTTTGTTAACTTCAGCACTGCCTTTACATGTCATGGAGAGAGGAAGATGAGCCAGAGTAGGTAATAGAGACTTATCCTGGAAAAGAGTACCTCTAAAAATTGTATCAGGGCAAGGAAGATGAAAGCAGGGCTATGATGTTTACGCAGAAGGCACTCGTAAGGTGGAAATCTGCATCTGACTTTGGCATGTCTCTTCAAAAATGCTGAAGAACTGGAAAGAGTGAAGAACGGGATTCACAAAATAGCTTGAAAGTTGGAGAAAATACTGCAAGACAAAAAGCAAGCTGAATAGAAAGAAGAATTAAATGGTGTTGGATGAAAATAGTCAATTAGGAGTTATCTTAGCAGGTATTTCTAAAACCACAAACCTGCAGTGTAGAGAACAGGTACAGATCTGACGTAATGAAGCGATAATCTCCAAGGAACTGAAATTTAGAGCCTAGCTCTGAGTTAGTACCTTCTCTTAAATCACACCTTCTTGTAAAGATGTTAAGTCTGACTACACTCAGCCTTAGTTAGCTTTAACTCATTTATATCTAACACTGATGTCAATGTGCTGGAATTTATTTTCTTCCTCAGTTGTAATTATCAGTTATTACGTTTGTTTCAATTACATCGCTTCTTCAGTCAGTCAGGCTTGTGTGAAGAACTAAATACACATGGCAAGAGATCTCCACTATGGATAGGTTCGAATACACATGCATGAGTCAAATTAAAACTGGAGTGGTTACTTCCTGGAGGGGGAATTGAAGAACAGATGTTAAGGACGCTTACACACTCCACAATACAGAACTAGTCACAGTGTTAAACAATTTAGCCACAGCAACATAAAGTACAGCTTTACCAAGAAGCTGTTCAGTTTAGCCTACACYGAGCTCAGTACTGGCATTGCTAATTTCTTTCTGATCCCTGGGCTGGCTTGAGGTATTTTTGTGGGTCAGGATCTGCAGTGGATATGCACATAGGCAAGACTTGCTGAAATCAGGGTGAACTAAAATGCACATGCAAGATGTGATTAGAAAGCCTGGAGGGGAAAGAAGAGGAATAGGACAAAAGTCCTGGCTTGTTTATGGGGAGAAGAGCAGAGGTTGAAGAGTGGCAGCCAGGGGAAAGTCCACGGTATTTCCTCTGGAGTTGGGATATTTCTAACCCCTAGCTTCCTCTTTCTTTGAGCTATTGCTAAACAATGCCCACAATCTCTCAAAAAATCAGCAGTTGGCATTAGTGTTTCACTGATACTATCAAAAGCCAGTTCCTCCCACTTGCTGTCCTTTGCTGCTGCACATTTGAGAGTTCAGAAGTGCTGTTGAAGTTCGACTTCAGAGCACTTTAAGAACTGTTTTTCCTTCTCTTATTACTAGTTCAGTTAGGAATCACCATCAGTACTAAATGAACGAAAGCTTCACAACACTACCAGAAAACTTTCTGCTTATGGCTRGAAGGGCTGCTGCCTGCTCCAACAGGGGAGCTGCGCCTGTTCTACCTGAAATGGCAGTGTGGGATCGCTGATCTTTGCTCCAGGCCACAATCAACCAGTTTGGCGGATTTAGTCAGCATGCAGTGATGAGGGACTGATGTGGGGGCCAGACCCAAATTCCAGATGGACGGGTTACAGGGACAGGTCCTGGTCCTCAGGAGGGCTGGCTGGGGACAAAGAGTTAGTGATGGGAGGAGAGGGGAAGGAGAGGGTTTTTACATTCTGCCTCCACWGACTTCCACAGAGTTTGCATCTGGTCAGTACTTCGTTAAAATCAAACCAAGAGGCATGTGACTGCCGTAGCTCTCTGCTCGTATGTGACTAAATAGAGTCAGGAACTGAAAATAAATGTCTTCTCCAGTTTGCATTGCTTCTCCTTYGCATACAGGTGGTGTGCAGCATAACGTACAGATGTGACACATACCATTTTTAGTTGGTTCATATTCTGCTGATCCTATACAGGAAAGGGAGGGATAATCTTGTGATTAAAGTGTGGAGCTTGAAATCATGAATCCTCCAGAATTTGAGGCTTCTGCCCATTGATTCTGGGCGTGACTGTGGGCAAATYACTCAGTGGCTCATGCCTTAGGCTCCCTGTCAGTAAAATTAACAGAAATATTTTATGAAAGTAGGTCAAGGTTCATTTAATATAATATTGTCTTTGATATACAACAACTTAGCTCTAATGCTTTTGCAGGATATTCATGTCAACTTGAAAAATACTCTTTTGTGCTTTGAAGTCCTCCCTGTTAGTGTAACTAAAGGGGAATCCAGGCAAATATAATTGCTTTTGAAAAATTTGTTTCAACTTATCTGGAAAAAATGTTGATGATAGGTTTAATTTAGCGGAACTACTGTGAAGCACGTCGTCATCCGTACAGCAGAGGTCACTGTTGCATTATTTGGATAAATGCTGTTGCAGTGTTGCTGATAGGCCTGCCTGAAAGGATTTCCAATTCACAGGAAATCTTAGGATTTAAAGCAAATAAACACTTCTGTGAAATTGTAGTCTCCTGGAAACACAGAGAAAAACAACAGATGAGCTATCTACACAAAACAAATTTTACAAAGAGCTGCAGAATCCTGGGAGTACATTTTTGACGGTTTCATTCAGGCTATCAGGAAACTTAGATGTAGACGTATGTATTTATATATAAATAAAAATATATGGCACTGTTTTCCCATGATGTCTTTCTGTTARCAGCATCCATGCAGGTCTGTTTTGGAGATACAGATTTGAGGCATGTCTGAAAGTCTGTCATGAAAGGATGATGTTGGGAGAGTTAGTAGAGAGGGAAGGAGATCCAACTCGGAAATACCTGATCAGGAGCATAGGCAGGAATTCGGGCAAACCTGCCTTGGATTTGATGAAAATTCATCATAGCCAAGGTGCTTGAATCATTTTAGGTTTAATGCGTTAGCATTTTCAGATACAACCCAACTACATCTAATCCATTTTTTAAACTGGAAAAAATACTTATCCAAAAGGTAGTTATGTAATAGCAAATATAAACTAGGAGAGCATCAGTCTTGTTTTCCAAGGATTCAGGTGTTTTCAGACAGGTGTCACGGGAAGGTGTATGCTCACAAATTAACTGCATTTGCCCTATTCTATTTAGAAATCCGCAACAGCAGTAAAAAGGACAAGTGAAGCAGTTCAAGGCAAGTTAGTGATAGTCTTTTGAGCAACATATAACATAAAATATTAATAAAGAAGCATAATGGTTCATACAGCTTTAACTTCCCAATCAATTTTCATACAAATTTGCTTGTTGTGAATGAATAAAGCAAAAGGCCCTCTTTCTCAAAATATGACTGAAATAATAGATGATAAAGAACAGCTAGTGTACTGTAAATTTACAGTTCAGTTACTCCTGTGCTGTGCCTTAAGAATAGTTACCTGTTTCAYGCCATTGATCACCAAGTCCCTGCAACACTTCAGCACGATTTTGAAGACAAGTGGGATAGAGTGAATCCAGAATGTGAAGCCAGATGTGGTGAGGTTGACTCATTAGTCCCAAGCATCCCCAGTTCCCCCCCACCACGTTTTCAGGATGCTCACCAAGATGAGAAATAATTCTACTCAAGTGAACTTTTACACAAAGATACAGTGTTGTATTACACAGTGCTGAGCATTCAGACTCCAGTCTGGTAGGTTATTTACACATCCTTAACTTCATCTACCTAGGCAGTGCATGAGAATTACTTGGTTGCATCAAGAGGTGCTTTGTTACACCAGGACCAGAACTCTGGAGACGAGGCAGAACTAAATCTACTCTGGACCTTTCTGCATCCTATGTTCAGTCCATCAAGTAAGGCAGTCTTCATGTAACTGAATATGCTAACCATTGCTACAGACTTTTAGGCCGTATTTTTTCGGCAGGAGCTTCTGGATTATTGGATTCTTCTCTGTTCACTTCAAGACAAGCCACAAGTTCCTTTTCTGTGTGGCTGTCAGCTTGTAGCTCTGATTGGTGTTGTGAACCCTCAGGCTCTCTGAAAAGCTAGTCCAAGCTATTTATCAAACTGAGCTACAAACAAAATAGAGGAAAGTATAAACAGTACCCTTTAATGAAAATGTGGACCTGCCTGTACTGGCTGCAGTTCTGCTGTGGATACTAAGGGCTGGCTTCCAGTCGTTATGAAACCCACTGAATTCAATGCTAGCTGAACATTTGCAAAGCAGGACTGAATATGGATTCCATTAATAACAACTTACATGGAGCTTGTATAACTCCCTCCTCCTTGGAAGTTCAGATTTTAGATAGATTTTTGCATGTTATGATCACACATCAGTGCTGGTACAAGGAATAAATTCCTACAGTTAATAAACATAACCAAACTGTCACAGGAAATCTTTACACGAGCGTTCTTTGTTTTCCARAGAGGTTTTGGCGCTTGTCCTTGGCCTTAAGAGTCCTTTATGTTGCTCTGCCTTTTCTGTTCCTAACTATTTAAAAAGAATAAGCACCTTGGATAAATTCCCGTCTGATATTGACATGCGAGAACCGTGGAATCCTTTATATAACTGTCCTTCAGTTATGCAAGGCGATTCCTTAAAACTATTACCTCCTGGCACAGCCAGGAGAGCAGCAGTTACAGGGCGATATGTAGGCRAGAATGGAAATACGTACAAAAACCAGCTGGTGTTTTAAGTGAGTTGTACCAGAAGTGCTGCAATCGTGGTTTCAGTTAGTCTGGAATGTCTGGATCAGATTAAGTGTCCGTCTGTCTGCAACAGTGACAGTGCAAAGCAATGGAGAGATGAACTTTTTGGAAGCATCCAAGTGACTTATGAACTTTCAGAAATTTTCCCAGAAGCTTTTGTAAGTATAGGAATAATTTGAGCTACAAAAGATTTTTTGAAAACAAAGCATTGCTTTAATATTTTAGTTAGCCATTTAGTAAATAAAGCAAAAAAGGACTGTTTCCTAAGTCAGTAGCTGTTCTCGCCAAAGCCTACAGTGAACACTCAGTCAAGAGTGGTACTTCATGTCCCCCAATTGCACTGACATACTGTTTCAAAACCTCATGCTCCCTTGACTCCTGTGAATTCCTTGATGTCTGTTCTCCCTCCTGATCAGTCCCCTCAGTATGTCTTCAGGAGTTCTTCCAAATCCTCTCTCCAGTTTCCTGTATATGGAAAACCCAAATGCGTCTATTTGTTCTCTTCTGCCATATTTTCTCTATGATTCATCTTATTCCCAAACAAAATTATCTATCAACATTTATGAGGACTAACAGATCTACCTTTTTTATTCCTCTATCCAGATGAGAACCTTTGCTAAAGTTTACTCATGGATAATTTAACATTGTGTTAAATTTAGCATGGCTAAACCAGAGCTCAAAGATTTGCTGAAGGAGGAGGAAGGTTATCTAAATCCCTGTGGAAATCATTGTTCTGCTTGTCACAGAGGCTGCTGAGTTTAGACCTGTCCCTAGGTTCTCTCACTTAAAATCTTCTTAATTCTTGCTGTAGGACACATACAAGATACAAGTGTTCACCAAGATTCTCATCTTGTGATTGAATTTCCTTAGCCTGAGAAATTTTCTACTTTTCCTGACAAAATAGCAATCTTGATATGTATGGAAGGGTAAGACTATTTCATTTAAAGTCCTCCTATCCTATTATTTTGGCTCACATCTCTTTATGGTTCTTCCTACTAGCTCCTTATTCTCTTTTCCTGTTGATTCCTAATCAATGATGTCAGCTTCAGTAATAAGGTAGAAATAGCAGGATGCAGAACCAAATGAAGAAACTCTAGGAGATGTGTACTGACTCTGCTGTGTCTTCCCCTGTAGCTATCTTGGGACTGGTGTAGAGTGAAGGCCCATGAAGCATGACACCTTGCCAATTTTCTTGAACTTTCAGCAAAATGCTTGCTTGTCTTTATTTCCAGATCCATCTCTTCTTGTCCTATCATCCTTTATAACTTACTTCTAAAAATTATCAAACAAATCCCTCTGTGTTTTCCCTCAAGCTACTCTCCATGCTTGAAAATAATTGTTTCTATAGGACTGTATAGGCACTGGGGATATGCCTTACAACTGGCAAAAAAAAAATCCATCATTTAAAGCTTACAGAAACTGTTCTTTCTTTCTATTAATGTCCAAATCTGATAGCCTCTTGTTCAGCAAATACAACTGTGCAAATACAAATGATGTTGAAAATGAACGCAATTATTCTGTAGCTAAGTCATAATCAATGCAAACAACTGGAAATTTACTGAAACCTCTGTGAGGCACTGCTGTGCCTCACTGTAATTTTGAATGTTGCTGTCACTTGGTTACCAATTCATTACTCAACACAACATTATCACGAGTGCGTGAGGATAGCTTATTTGCAGGAATTACTAGAATACTGGTACACACCAGTGTCATCTGTGTAACGGACAGTCCCTTGACGGTAAGTCTGACAAGTCCAGGAAAGCAAATTTATTATTAGAAGCAGCAATGTAGTCAAAAAAAAAAAATCAGTAGAAAATAGCCATTCCTTGTAATTTGTTCATTTCACATTTCCCAGAAAATAGGGTTGAGAGCAGTCTGACAAGCAGTCTGTCTTCATAGTCCAAGACAAGATCAGTAGATCTGTTCTCTGTTGCAAACATTTTTCCAACCAGGTTTGAAAATCCTCTGTGATGGGATCCTCCAAAAATCTAAGGCAGTTTATTCCAGGCTATCTATCATACAGGTTCACTCTGCTTTGAGAAGGTTTTCCCAAATGCACTTGACTCTTTCTTTTTGCAATTTTACAGCACTGCTTACCCTGTCTGCCCTATGGTGGACATAACTCTGCAACAGTCTTACATATTTGGGGTTCACTAGTTTGCCTCAGCCACTTCCCTGGATTGAGGAATCCCAGATCTCCCAGTCTTCGTGGGTCACAAGCTCACTCTTTTGTCTTCTTTCCTACTGAACTACACTTTATTTTCTGCATATTCATTATCTAGAAAAAGTGTATGGGCTGGTTCTTGGAATTGGGAATGAATCACTGATTCGTCCTTGGGTTTCTGGGTAAACTCTGGACAGGATCTGAAGGCAGCTTTCAGAAACCATAAGAAATTATGGTTCAGAAATTCTTGGGAAAGTTTGGACATCATTATGTTATTTTCAATCTGCAGTAAGCATACTGTGACAATTCCACATCACCACTGATGTCATTTAGAGCAGAATGGCCTTTGTTTTTATTCTTGTTGGAAGTGTGTGGGTTTGATTTTTTTTGTGGTATTCTGTGCATCAGATCAGGCAGAAAACTGTACTAGCATTCTTGGTAAGATCACTTATGTATTTTATCTACTTTATTCACTCCCTGTTTTGACCCTCTATTTGGCCTTGAACCAGGCAAAGTCCTAAAAACTTCAATCAGAATTACAGAATTGCTGTGGTTGGAAGGGACCTTTAAAGATCATAAAGTGCAACCTTCCTGCTCCAGCTAGGTCACTTACAACAGGATGCCCAGGACCATGTTTAGCCAGCTTTTGAATATCTCCAAGGATGGAGACTCTACAACTTCTGAGCAACCTGCTCCAGCACTATGTTACTCTTGTGGTAAAGAGGTTTTCCTCATATTCAGACATAGCTTCCAGTGTTTCAGTTAGTGCCTGTTGCCTCTCAGATTATTGCTGGGCACCACGGAAAAGAGCCTGGCCCATCCTTTTCACACTCTCCTTTCAGATACTTAAGCACATTAATTCCCCCTCCTCCCCCAGGTCTTCTCTTCTCCCAGAGGGAGAGTCTCAGCTCTCTCAGCCTCTCCTCCCATGAGATCCTCCAGTCTTAGTAGCCCTTCTTTGCACTCACTCCAGTAGCACCACATCTCCATTTCTTTCACTAAAAGGAACTCGTGCATTCTAAAATTTCAGTTAAACAAAGCCTGAGAAAGGGATTAGCAGTGCTTCATAAGCCTTGCATGAAAGCATCTAGTTTTAATTTCTCCTCTGTCAGAAAGTGGGGGAGGATTGAATTCAGAGACATTATCACTGATTTTTCTTACCATGAGCTGAGGCAAGATTTGCTACAATCTGAGTCCCTGTATAAGTAACCAATATAAGTAAATGGTTGTGACCTGAAAGTTGTTAAAATGAAGCAGCAGAAAAACAGGTTTGTTATATATGATTTTAGTATTTAAGTACATAATTAATGCTGAAATTGATGCTTACCTGTGCCCACAGCTTGGGTATATATGAATAGTTTGTATCAGCCATTTTCAATATGAATGTTTATCCCCATATTATACCTACTTTCCTCCAAGCTGAGATAAATTCATGAGATGACAAATGTGAACAAATGTCATCTCAAAAGAAATAGAGCAGGAGTTTCTACAAGAAGGCTCCTAAACTGCTGCTTTAGAGACCTATCAATACATTAGTTTCCACAAAGTTTAGCAGAATTGCAAATGGCAGCTTTAATTCATACATGTAGTTTTTCATCAGAGTTACACAACAAGGACAATCAAGGTATTCCTAATGAGAATTAAGGAACTAAGGATATATGCATTAAGGAATTAAGGATGTATGCATATCCATCTATTTACTAAAGTTTTTGCTTTTTATTTGTAGAACAGAGTGGCTTATCATAATTGCCTATCCAGAAAGCTTCTCATCTTTGGCAGAAAAATTACTTCCCCTCAGAAGCCATCAGCAGGTATGTACTTTTGCTAGCTAGAAATGTCATTATGTAGAGGAGTTCCCACTGAGAAATCCCAGCTACAGCCTTTGCTCCAACAACAAGTAGGTCAACAGTGACCCAGATAAGATGGTTTTCATTAAGACCAGTTCTTATTTCTCTGGCTGCTKAAGTTCAATAGTGATCTGTGGCTGCATCTTTTCCCCTGATCTTCCTTCATTTGATTGGGGTTCACTCTTTCTTGTCTCAGTCCCTTTGAAAGGGAACTTAGTTTCTATGATGTACTTTACTCACCAAGCAGGCTGTTAGGGAACAGCAAGAGCAGGCTGCTCTGCCTGGATAGGTGAGCAGGGAGCCAAGAGCCAACAAGCAGGAGCAGTACTCTTGCTGCCCTTGGCTGCAGTCTACAGTACCTGAATCAGAKAGCAGAGCAGGTCCGAGGAACATCACAGAAGTCCCAAGCAATGAGGTAGGTCTGAGGGCAAGCCCAGATTAGCAAGATACCAGGCAGCACCCAAACATACCTACAGTACAGCTCAGACAAGGACCAAAAACAAGGGCCTGGGCTTAAATGCAGTTCCTGGGCTGGTGGGCAAACGGTGTGTGGGTGGAGGGCTCAGATGAAGCTGATCAGGGCAATGAGGACCTCTTGGTACTGTCAGGCATATTGCAGCAGGTTAAAAAAAAAGAAAAAGAACAAAACCAAAAGACAAGTTTTTCTTCTCTAAGTGGAACTCATATGTTTAACAATGTGACAGCGTGAGAGTCTAAAAGAATGTAAGGCTTAAATACAGCACTAAGAGAGTACAGTAGAAGCAGATCAGACCAGGAAAGCTTTGTGCAGGGGGGATTTGTTATTTGGATTGTTCCAAGGACACATAGTTATGGAATGCCTTGGAAAAAGAAACCCAAGCTTTTTTTTTTTTCCCCTCATCCTGTTACCTAACACTGGCTTGGATAGAGAGGCTTAAGTTACCTTTTTCACTACCTAAATTTCTGCAGGTAGGTTTTTTCTCCTTGTTTCATTCTTCCAACATCAGTACATTGTTACTGGTCAGTTTTCAACTCAACTCTGCATATCCTTTATTTGGATACTGCTATTATAAGATAGTGATGTCAAAGAGAGGACAGTCACTGTTATTTAGCACACTAATCTGGAGTGTATTTTAGCTTCCAGTACAGTAAATATTTATTGGACAGTAAATAAAATTCCTTAGTAAGTGGACCTTTGAAAAGAGGAGGATGAAGAGAGATAGAGGAGCCAATCCAAGCTGAAACAAGCATATCAGTTAAAGTTGTTTAAATGTCTGCATGCTGTGGGAAAATAGCTCCTTCACCTGATGGATTTCACTGTTGACAAAATGCTTGCATGCTTTTTTAAAGGGACCATCTTATTCAGAGTGAATGTAAAAGATCTTCTGTATCAAAAGTCCATGTTTTCACTGGTCACTGGAAGGTGCAAATACATCTCCATGTAACACTGTGCTCTAATAGCTTAGAAGTAAAAGAAGGTGATTACTGATTTCACCAAAACAGCCAGTGATGTAAAGGCAAGATGATTTTAAAGCATAATTTAGACAACAGTAAATATACAGCATTGCTACCATGTGAAGAAAAGTCACTTAAACTTATTTGAACCCAGAATAGACACAGCTATTCTCAGGCTAGCTTGCTTGTTTTCCATTTATATTAAAACATGTACCTGGCGACAGTGCTGTTCTATGAATCGGGGGAAAATCCAATGGGAAGAAGTTACCTACATGAAGCCCTTTCTGTCTATAACACTGGCGTTAGGATGTAAGTGAGAGAGTTAATCATTTTTTCTCTCTATTGAGTTAAAATGAATGTATAAATCTTGACTAGGAAACCTTTTCTGTCTACTCTAAATAAAAATGAATACAGTTTTCGGGTTCCTCAAGAGTGTTTTCTTTTTTTATCCTCTTCCATTTCCTTTTCTGAAGGTAAGCAGAGATCTTCACATGTCTGAAGATGTTCTGAGGGAGCTGGAGGAATGTTCTTGTTGTGGGTATGATATTATACAGCCGAGAACAGAGATTTATGAATCAGTATTATACTGCATGTCTTCAAAATAGTCAAAATTTCACCGATCATTCCATGACAGCTTGCTTTCAGAGGAGACACAGGATATAAACCCACTGGTGAAGTAGAAGATAGCTCAGGTTGAGTATAAGTTCACGTACATTGAAAAAGATCTTTCAGACAGGAATTTTTATTATTAAAGACAAATAATACAGCAAGTAATCACTGGGGGTATGGAGGTTGGGAGAAGATACCTTTCACACTGAGTCAAAGTAGAAAGCATTTCTTAACAATGGATTTACAGCCTATTTAAAGGTCAGAAGAGCAAAGGAAAGTTTAAAAGGGCAAAAAAGTCTCTGAAGGTAGAGAAATTTATCTGGGATGTTTGGGTCTGAGACTAAATGCATGCAAGAAAGCTTGGCTTTGGAAGCAAAGCAAGCTGTGTGAGTTGCTGTCTGCAATGTACTTCCCGTGGCACCAGCTAATATCTCTGGGAAGATCAGCATTGCTGCTACCACTGCTCATTTTCCCACCCTGTGTTTTGCTGCTGGAAGAAGGGTGATTATTGGAGGTGCCAGTTGGATCATAGGGCCTTAGGAATTCATGGTGCCGGGAGGGATGGAGAGAATCAGACAAGATGGTAGGTAGCAGCTCGATCTCACATGAGGCTTTAGGCATTTTCTCTCCCTTGAGAATAACTGAGCTCTTAGTCTTCAATGGCCTTGTCATGTGCTCTCTGCAATTACTTTGCCTAGAGGACACAGGCTTCTGCCCTGCCAGCAGTGCTACTGTGCTCTGCTCCTTGCTGTTAAGGAACATCTGGCCCTTGCTGTGTCCTGGCAATAAACCATCTGACCTTAGGTGAGAAAGAGGAAAAGGCAATGCATGTATTGACTTCAGCTGGATCTGCAGCATCAGCATGCTCTCTGAAATACTTCTGTATTAATCTTATAATTCAAGTTATGTAAGGATGCTTCTACAAGATGATAATTCTCTTATATTTATACCATGAATCGTGTACTGAGATAACATGCGAACCATCTAATCTTGCTTAAATACCTTATAGAGTTGTCAGTGTGGGAACTTCTGGCAGAAGTTGAAATCATGCCTTAAGTAACTAGAYAACAGTAACTCTATTACAACAATATCTGTTGCACTAAACACTATATACATATGTTGGATGAGACTGACCCTTCCTTTCTATGTTAACAATTCCATTATTTTTTAAAGGGATATTAAGCAACTATTTTGAAAAAGTTTCCATTTTCCTGGTGTTACCATTTTGGTAATACAGAACTGTTCTCTGATAGAAAACTTGGAAGTGTGAAGTGTTAGAAACATGAAATTTTTGCCCATATTTTTGACTAGGAATGCATAATGGCAAGCCATGAAGTTCACTTTTAGGCCATCTTTATTAAATTATTTTTTCAGTGGTTTCCCATGTACAGATTCTACTGGAATCCATGATATCTGCAAGGGTATAATCTTTGAAGTTATGGCTTCATGATTTTAAGTCACTTCGTTGGGACTATGCCAGTCTTTAATTGATTTTATGCATTCATTAATGATACAAAGCAAAACATTTCTGGTAGCTGAGAGGAAAAAGATGGAGCCAATCCTAAAAAGGTACTGTAATATAAAACACACATTTCTAATACATTGCCTTAGTATCTGTTGTAAACTAATCAGATATCTTTTTTGAGTAGTTTCTGGTATATATTTCTGGAAATCAGAACAGTGGGCCTAACTGCTGTGCATAAACTATTAGTATCACTTAAAAATGCACACTTTATGGATACTTTTGATAAAGGACTGGAATGCTATAGTTTCTATAAGCTCTAAGACTTTCAGGTGAGGAAAGTAGGTGTGGTAGATAGAATGGAAAAATTGGAAAAATGTTCTTTTTTTTTTCTTTTCTTTTTCTTCCCCCCCCCCCTTTTTTTTTTCCTTGCAGTACTCCTGCCCTCCCTGCAGAGCATAGCTTTTAAATTGTGGATTTCACATTGCTAATTTCTTCTGAGACCAGAATAGTTAGGGTTTTCCTTCTTCTTGTCTCAAAGTAAAAACTCACTGAACATGTCAAATTCTAAGCTCAGATATGCCGCTGGTGCACAATACCTGCTAATATTTTAGTTGTATAACAATGCCTGCTAATATTTTAGTTGTATAGTAATACTCTGTAAGTGAAAGATGTTTCCTGTTTATTGTGCCTTCCCCTCTGCCTTCTGCAAGAGTAGCTGTGTTCAAAGTGCATGCAGGCAGTGTTAGAGGCATACTGCTGTTTTAAAGAGTTTGCTGGGTTTTATTCTGTGGGTTTCCTTTTGTTGAAAAGGAGCTACTTAATMGCAAAATGTACATTTGTACCCCAGATACAGGAAGAAACATATATATTTCAGTATATCGAAGCAGAACAAATCTACAATTTTCTGATGAAAATCCTAATATAAATCATAATGGCATATGTTTGAGTACTGTTTTTTTTTTTAACCCTCTCCTTGGTGTTTCATAAAGCAGATTTTATCCTAGATTTTTTGACTTTTACTTGTGCTGCATGGATTTAGTGTATTATTGATCTTACAGTTACTGGGCCAAAACCTGCTCTGTCTTGTGAACTCAGTGAGGGAAGGTGTGCCAGCACAGGAATTCATCCGTCAGCTGGAGCATATAGCTGTGTTATCTCGGAAGCAAAGTAATACCTTTAGTTCAGAAAGTGCTTCATAAATATACAGAGCCACCTTCTCTGTTTTCATACCAGCTACTGTTTAGCTCTTTTGGATGCAGTGGAGGAGTTTCTAATCAAGCTGGGCTAAGTATACCACTTCCGTAATGTTTATGTGTATCTGTAATGCCAACAATACTGACCTGACTGCTGTCAGCTTGTTGAACGTTACTGTTTTGCTAATTCCTCAAGGGACAGGCTTTAACAATCAAACCTGAATTTGACCATGATACTGTATCTGAATTTCTCTTGTAGCTGGACTTGAAATGTCTTTAATGTTTTTGGTGGCTAATGTTGTGCAAGCTCGGACTGACTTTCCACAAGATGGCACTTCAAGTGTCCCAGTGGAATTTTTGTCAAATACTGATTTAGAGGAAAGCACATGACATTATCAAGATCACATGTCACTCCTAATGTTTGTAGTATTCTGTCTTAGATTTCCAGTATTTTGAGTGAAGACTGTAGCGTCAGCACAGATATTCATATCACTAAATACAGACCTCTGCTTTTCAATGAAATCACATCATGTAATCTTATTCAGTCTCTATTCAAACTATCACACTTCACCTTAATGCATGTTAAGTTTGTTTTCCTTGGACCTCTCCATCTAAATGTGGCTAACTTAGTCCTGTTTCACTTGTGAAGCTGTGTGAGATCACAGCCTGTGGTGGTATGGCTGCAGGCCACTTAATACAGAAATGTGGCCAGAAGATTTTTAATGTCTCAGCTGGAGTTCACCAGGATTGTACTCAGTTCAGAGACATGATAATGAAATACCCACAGGAAATGAGGCAGTATCTTTATGAAGAGTAACATATCTTTCTGATTCAATACAAATGTAACTCTATATAACTTTGAAACCCCTCAAGAAACCATGAAAATGAATTATAGAATGTTTGGTTTGCTTTCTGGTGTTTATATAGCAAATGCTGATTATTCAGTCAGAGTCATGAAGTATATTTATATATTTGGAAAAGATGGCCTGTAATTATTTGGTAAAAGATGTTAATCATTATAGGTCTATTATATGATCCATTTAATTTTTGTACTATATTTTGAAGCTGTAAAAGGGATTGCAGTGGAATTGTTCTAAACACTGTACAAACATGAATTCAAAAGTATTTCCTGCCCAGGCAATATAACTTCAGTCAGAGTACAGGAAGCTCAAGTGACTTAGAAATGTCACTCAAGTCTGGAGATAACCCAAGTATTTTCCATCTATGAGGTCATGCTTTTGTTTACAAGCACTGTAAACTCTGGGTTCCAGATCACGTTTTTTCTGCTATTCCTGTGCATCTTTCCTACCTTCCATGAGAAAATCAGGAAATAAAACTTTTATTTTCATACTAGAGTGAGTGTGTCAAGACATAGACCTTCTAAATCTTTCTGCCCATTGCTTTTAAAATCGCGTTCTTCTGGATTTGTGCTAGGAAGCATTGCTTTTCAAGTAGCTGAATCTGGGTTTAGATTAACACTTAGTATCTGGGTATAGCTGAAAAGTGCTCTGAGAGAGAGCAAGCACAGACAGAAGTAAAGCTCCTGTTAGTGTAAGCTAACTACAGTACCACCATAGTTTGCCAAACACGGTGTTTTCAGATTGCTAAGCAGTGAATACAGAGTATCTAGGGAGCTAGAACAAGCTCTTTAATTGAGTTAATCTGTGATAAGGATGAAAGGTTTTTTTCACCCTTAGCTACAAGAGTTTTTTGGGGGACTAATCACTGTTGATCTTGCTGGGGATGCAAAAGTCTGTAAGAAATCATGTCCCTACACAGACCATGTGCCAATGCTTTCTGAGCAAATAGTTCACTGAGTTAGGAAGCTGGATGCTTACGCAGAGTAGCTGGTTTCTGGTTTCTCAGGAAGAGTCTTTGTTCTTTAAGGTCTCACAGGGGCTTGCTCAGATTGGATGCTTCCTTTCAGTTCAACTATTCTCAGATCTGAGTCTTTGTTATTCTTTAAGTATATGATACAAAGCAATAAAACTGTTAACTGGGAAGTGAGAGGAATGTGTTCCTGAGCCAGTGCATGCTGTTGTCTTGGCTGAGTTCAGTGCTTCTCACTACTGAGCTTCATATGAGTTGTCTTGAACAGGTTCTTCTGTCAACTGAGTTGTAGGAAATAACTTGTAGTTATTCACCTATGACAAGGAAGCTTCTGTCTGCCCGTTCCTTGTTTGATSAGTATATATAAGATGCTAGTAAAAATCCAGTTTTTAATAAACAATGGATTTTTCTGAGACTCGTTTTTTTTGTTTGTTTGTTTTGTTTGTTTGTTTTAGATAYTAAAACAACCCGAGTGGGGCAGTTGGAATAAAGGTAAGAGTAAAGTGAACTTGTTGGCACAGTAAGAGCATGAGTCAGGAAAGAGGAAGTTAGGAGACAAGAGATTAGTGTGGGTGAGGTCAGCAAACTGGTTTTGTCACCATGAATGGGAGTGATTTAAAACTCCAGAGCTGAAAAGTTAAAAATGCACCTGTCAGTCATAGACAAACACTCCTGAAGTGTCAGTCCTACTTTTCAAGGAGCTAAAAATAAGAATGTGCTAGATTGTAGAAATGCCCATCTGTACTACTGCCTGCAACAGTTAGGGGACTGAAAGAGCAGGTGAAGGTGCGTTGACAGCAAGCAAGATACTTCTGAAGTCTTGGTTTCATGTAAATGGAAGCAGCAGGCAGTGATCTGCAACACAGCCATGTGTTCACATCAAGTCTGAATTATTTGCCTAGGCTACTGATGAGCCAGGGGAAGAAAGAACTTACAGATGTGACAGTCCGCAACTATAAATCCAACTGCAAGCAGATTAAGGCTTCTAGAATCTATTTGTTTTTATTTATTATCTGAGTGTTTTGCATTAATATTTAATGCTTGTAAATTGATTGCATCAGATAGGGCTGGATTAAATGTTTTTTGTAGTGGTTGCCCGTCTCTCAGGCAAAGAGTGCATCCCTAAGAAAAGGAAAGACTGGCAGTCTGTAGAACCATAGGCTAAGCTTCCTTTTTTGGCTGATTAGCATTATTATGTTTTGCCTACACCCATGAACTGGAAGACACACTTGTCTGGGGTTTCCTTTAGCAGGAGTAGGATGGAAGAAGACCGGTCCAGCTTAAACCTCTACAAAAGTTACCTTCTCATTTCTAATTTAATATTAATTTACCTTTTTCACATTGGAGGGAAAGCAAATGTTTTTTCTTAGATGTAAAGGGCTACTAGAAAAAGAGCAATCTGATCTTTAATTTAATTAATCTTTGTTGTCAGATCTCTCCTTAAGGCTTTGAGATTACTGTCTTGGTGTTGTATGGAAAACATTTTACCTTTTTCTGTATTACAAAAACATTGCTATACATCAATTATATAGAAATGCTGTTCCAAATGCCCTTGAAGTTTAATTGAAGGCTTACCTTTGCTCCAACAGGCCTTTCCATTTAATGTGGTGTGACTTGGATCAAACTCTTGTTAAAAACAAATATAGAAGATGCTCTGAAAGTGAGTTTTCAGGAATGTTGACAGGCCCCTTCTCCCACCAACAGTCTTATTCTTGTTAATGTTTCAGACAAGGAGACTGAAGGGGTAATTAGTATGTATGAGCTGCCTTTACAAACTGAAAAATGTTTGTATTTTACCTTCTAAACAGACTAACTGCCGTGCTTAACATTAAGCACAATAAAACCAGAAGGAAAACAATCATAGTTTTCATGAAAAATGTACTTGTGGAAGCAAGGGAATAGCTGGCTAAAGCTGTATGCAATCATCATATAGTACAGCTATCGTATAGTATCACAGCTACCAAATGCCCTTTCATCCCTCTCTGATACTCAGCCAGAAAGAACTCTTTCATGATATTTGATACTAGGTGATTATAAAGAAACACTATAAACTTGAAATTCAGGCTTATTTTAATGTATTGCTCAAACACTTTACAGATTTTTGAACCTCTCTCGGAACAACTTTAAATAAGTAAAACAGCCATGTTTTTGCTTTTGAGTTAAATGGATGTGGGGACATGCTGTGTTCCTATCAGGGCATTTCCTCAGCAGGCAAGGCATCTCTAGAGACACGTGGTAGTGTCATTAAACTTATAATATTTCCCCAGTTTTCCCAGTGGTGAGCAATGTCCTGTAGAGTAGGATTTGTAATGTGACACCTCTCCTCTCCAGCTGAAGCTGGCTGCTGCTGCAAATAAGCTCCCTCCAAGGAGTTGTTAGACCTAACCAGCTTGAGTTGGATTTACTTCCCGTGAGGGCTCTTGCTGTCCCTCTACCAGCTGTAATCAGTGAACCTGTCTTGTGCTGAGCACGTTCTTATCCTGCACCAAGCATTTCAGCAGCTTGCAGCTGAATCTCTCTGCTCTACTCCAGTGAATATGTTAGTATTATTCCCAAAATGGTATTGGGCAATTGATTTCCAAAGACTTTGGCGGAATGCTTAAGCGATTGGACTCAATATTAACTAGAAGAGGTTTGGTGTGAAGTTCTGCCTGACTCAGTTCTTGTTTCCCAACAGGGTCCCAAACACAAGCTCTCTGCTTGTACAGACACATTGCTTTTGATGAGCTTATTCCTGCACTGAGGCAAGAAGCATTTTGCAAGTTTTAGAAATGAATCTTGCGTCTTGGCTGAAGAAATAAGGAACAGAAAGAAAAAAAAATTACTGGTGATTTTTGGTAAGGATTTTTCTTTGGGGGAGGGAGCCCTTGAAGACAGCGTGGTTGCAGTGTATAGGTCATCTGAAATGCACAACATGAATTTGATAGTAAAGTCACCATCCCTACCCACTAAATTAAGTTAATTATTATTTCCAGAAGATTAGGAATTGTGGGGGAGAGATAGATGTTTAACAAGATGACCTTCCAAAGTTCATGGAAGTCATTTGTCAATAAAGGCTAAAGATAAGATCAGAACGTGTGGGACAAACATGCCTCCAAAATAAATGCAGTATACAAATAGTTTAAACACAGACAGAAATTTCAACAGGCTTGCTATGATACACTCTTTGGCTTAGCTATTCGCATATATTTTAGGAAACAAATGCCTGTATTTTGGACAAATACACAGAGGTTTTGGTAGAGGATGTCTCAGAGAATTGCCACATGCTGGAGAGTGTGAAACTGAAAAATAAGTTTTCTACAAAGATGCAGGAATACCTAAGTCATCAATAGCTCCTATATTGGCTTATCACAGAGGGATCATTGGGTTGTCTGGAAAGGATGAACAGTGCAAGCTATAATCTGTCCTGATGATGCTGAAAGGTTTAGCAATAGTGCAGCAGGACAGGTACCTGTTTAAAACAGAACGTGCCTGAACAGTGCTGGATATGTCACAGGATACTGCATGGCTGAGGAAGCTGCAGAGGCATCCTGGAGGGTTTAAGAAAAAACTGTAGATGTGAATTTATCTCTGGCAGATCATATTCTATAAGTAAAGATAAGCAGACATTGCAAATAACTGTAAGAAGTCACTTCATCTAGTCTATTAGAAAGTTTTAACAGTTCTTTAATGAGATACTCTGTATTTGGGATCAGACACAAAATGTATGACACTGTTCTTCTAGCACAACAAAAAATCTGGGTAATTTTGTGCAAGAATGACCCAGGGACTGAAGTGCAGGCCAGGAGATCCGGGTTCACTCCCTGGCTCTGTTGTGACAATCACTGAGCAACTTAGATAATCTCTGTACTTTTTTCTGTGTCCTTAAATGATTGAAAGTTTCTTTGACRCCCAGTCACACCTGTGAGATACTTTTATTACAGACACTCACACTATCTTAAGGCTTGAGCTTTTCTGTATGTGTTGTGAAATTCTCCTACTGTTTTGTTTGAGGATTTCTATTGTRTGCATTTATTTGTGTGCCACTCATTTATTTGATTGGACTTACTCTTTTCTACTACACTTCTGTGTATTTGTGGTGAACTGCTCTGCAATCTTTGAGTGCACTTTCAGGACAGAGCTTAGTAATGACACTTGTTTTTAATGATGTTCTAAAACTAATATCAGTACCATGAGCAGAACAAGTTTGCTTTTTCCCAAATGGCAGAAAAAGGAGATGATGATCAAGCCTATATATTGAATGCACTTTCCTATCAAGGTATGAAAGGATCCTAAAGCTAAGTGGTACTCAAAATCCTGTAGTAATGTTTTCTGGA
This sequence comes from Rhea americana, assembly GCF_003343005.1. NCBI lineage: Eukaryota > Metazoa > Chordata > Aves > Rheiformes > Rheidae > Rhea > Rhea americana. The sequence continues at coordinate 1,128,042 of NW_028185839.1, forward strand.
AAATTAAAGCATGATTTTCAATTTTTTTCTGTTGTAATCTTTATTAATAACACCGAAAACCTTCATGAAAGCGAAGAATATGATAAGCTTGCATGATTCTATAGATATGTGTAGCTTGGATGATTTTGCTAAAGCTACTTTTTTGTCTCATCCTTTAAGATCATTGACCACTGTAGCATTTGACCTGAAGTGTGAAGCTGTGATTCAGCAATGAATTTAAGGATATGCTTAGTCTTAAGCATTGTAACAAGTCCTTTCCTCAGCAGAAGTGCTTGATCACATGCCTACCCTAAAAGAAAGTGCGAGTGCTTCTTTGAAAACACATATGCTTAAATTCAAATCAAAATCCATAAAACAGAAAAGGAAAGTAAATCAAGATAATTTTTCAAGATTGGTAGTGATAGTTCTTGTTATCTTGCAGTTCTTGATGAAATGCATTCTTTTAATTTCACAGAACAGGTGTGCCCATAACTGCAGTTTTGATTCGCAAGCTGAACTGAATTTAGTGTCAGGCGTACTCATGTTTCTGGTACTGTTTTTGGCAAGCAAAATGAGAAAAAAAATCTCCATTTGGAATGGAGTGAAATTATTAACTCCTTGATTTTTAACCTTTTAAATTTAAATTTTATCCTCTTTTAAAAATCACACATGTGAAATAATAAAATGCTTTCTTAGTGTTAAAATATAATATTTAGAAACTTCTGAAAATTTTACAAACTTTTCATTGAATTTATAAATAGTTCTCTCCTGACAGTGTGTGTGGGGGAAGTATTTGTCTAAAATTTTACTCTTTGCTCTGTGGAATCTTAATCTTCTCCGACTACAAATAAAGAGCCTGTGGTGAAACTTTAAATCTCAACTGATGTTTAGAGATGCATTTTGCAGTGGCAGTCAGCATGCTGGTGTGATTCTGGGCCAGGAGCTAAGATTCCTAAATGCCACAGAAAATGCTGATGGCAGGATGTACAGCTTGATTTTCCAAGGCACAGACTTTGCAGTGCACTGTTATGCTGGACACCAGACAGATATCTAGGAACTGTGGCTTCTGTTTTAGAGTTTGTCATATCTGGGGGTGTCAACAAGCCTGTTGACCAGAGCCACAAGGCTTACTGATGCTGCTGAGCCATTTGTATGTCTATATCTGTATGTGTGGCTTTTCTTCCATGTTCAGAAGTTGAAAAGCTTTAAACAAAGCTCACTGAGTTCTATAGGGGTAAGAAAAGGATAGGGAAAGACTGCAGGGGGAGAAGAAAGAAGAGGTAAGATAGGTGATGGGAGATAAGGTAAGAGACAGTGGATGAGGAGTAGTGTTTTGTAATATCATGTTGTGCAATATCAGTGAGTTAGTGGTGTGCTGGGATCATCTGCCTGAAATGGAGAAGCAAAACTCAAAGGTCGTCAGTGTGTTGCTTTTCTAGCAAGGCTGCATCCAAAAGGGGATTTCACATTGCAACGTGGGTGGCAGACAAGTGGAAGATTTGGCTCGTAAGACAGCCTGTCCCAGGCTCAACAGATTTGGCTGTATTTTCCCATTGCAACAAGGGCAGGGAATACTTGGAAGTCCTGTGTGTTACCTGGCTGCTGCTTAATACCCATTTTCTCCACTGCAAATTAGCTCAGGGTTCAGTACACTCATGGGCTGTGCAAGTGCTTTATCTCTCAAGTATGCRTAAATAACAGCCACTCCTGAGGCAAACCAACGAATGACCTTGCATAAGCTCTTCATGTATCCTTTTTTCCAGGTGAGAGAATAAGGGTACATCAAGATCAGGCCAGAAGATGGAGTGCAATGTGAGTGCTGTGTGCTTTGGTGCTGTGCTTACCTGAGGCCACCTCCCTGCTGAGGTATAAGGTGAGAGTGTTTCTTCCCATACACTTACTCTTCAGTTATTCAGCTGAGGTTTCTTCGTGTACAATAATTATACGCGAAGTCTCCAAAGCCTTCCACTGTTCTTATCGGACATATGGGTGACTATGAGTTGGTTTGAAAAGAAAGCTGTACAGTGCTTCTGCACTGTCATAGTTCACACTTTTGCACAGTTCCTTTGTGTTGTGTCACACTYTGGCATAAGTCCAGGCAGGGAAGATCAGTCAGTAGGGACTAGCTTGAACTTGATCTAAGGTCATGATAAATAGTCCTGTGAAAATATTAGCTTGGTACTCAGTGCTGATAAAGTAAATCAAGTGCTAGGAGTTACTGGGAATGGGAGGAGACCAAAACAGAAGGCTGCTGCATAAACCTGTGGGTCAACCATCCTTAAGGTATTGGATGATGTGCTGTTTCTGTCATGTCAGGATATAAGAGATCTGGAAAAGGTCTAGAAGAGGCAAACCAGGTTTGTAAAATATATGGAACAGATTCTGTATTAGGAACAAGTTGGAAAACTCAGGAATATAACAGAAGTCTATATAACTGAGTGGTGTGGAGAAGAATAAGTTGTGTACTCTGTTGTCCAGTGCAAGAACTAGAGGCCGATCATGAAACTACTATGGACCCAAGTCAAAACAGACAAAAGGAAGGTGCTATTAACTGCACAAACCTCATCACATTTTAGCAAGTTCCTTCAGCTGCAAAAGTTTGGAGACAGGAGAAGGCACAGACAAGCGTCACACACTCGTTCTCTTTTTTCTCTTCTGTGTGAGTGTTTGCTAACAGCCAGTGCTGAGGTCAGGACACCAGGCTGGACAGACCCTGTCAATCAGACTGGTCAATCTTATTATGGTTGTGCCTCTACAGGCAATGCAGATACAGTGAGCTCTGGCTACCTCATGCAGCAACTCATCCAGGTGCAGCTAACCAGGACAGCAGAGAGGCCATAAGCTTCCCATTACATGGTGGAGTAATTCTGTCCCACAGTTGTTGCTGGTAATGGCCYTGAGTGTTAACCTTCAGAGTGGCCAGGATGCAAGAGAAGGCTTTAGATAACCCATTGGTCGGCACTCCATGGGAACTGGTATCAGAGATAGCCTGTAATTCTGGTTACCTTGGTACTGCACTGTTCTGCCCTGCTGAGCATGTGTCAGTCTGGACTGATGAACAGAGTCAGATACTTCATTGCCACAGCTCAGCCGCATGGCTTCAGCCTTTAAGTAAAGGATCACTTGCTATTCCTGGCCTTGGGCTCTTTGTGAGAGGTTTTACTTGATGAGTCAAACTTAGCATTTTCACAATAGAGACAAATATTGACCAGGGAGCAAAAAACACTTCTTCCTTTTCATCCCTGCTTAGGGTAGCTTCTCTATAGACAAACAGGAAAAGCAGGGCATGCGACTGGTGTGAGAGCTGCCAAAAAATGAATGGATCATGAATAAGCAAGTTATTTTTCTCCGTAGGATTATTACTGGCACAGGCATARTGCTAATCTATAGTTTCTCATCTATAGTTATAGCTAGAGCTATAACTATAAAACAGCTGCTTGGTAGGTAAAAATAAAGCACACTTAAAAAAGCAAAGACAATGGCATTCCAGCAAAAAAGTAGATCTGAATAGTAAGCTTTTGGTAAAACAGCTGAGGGGAGCAAAGTAGGCACACTTCTGGTGAAATTTCTCCCCCAAAGCAACTTAAGCTGTTTCACATCACAACCTTTAGGTTTTTAGTGCAATTGCTATCTTTGGTATTGAACCAGATACTCAGGGGGGTTTATCGTATTCTCCTAGATGCTGAATAGATACACTGAAAGGTGATTCTCACTACAGCAGCATCTCACATTTGATTTCTCATTGATCTATGCTGAGCTTTGGTCTTTGACTGCATGTGGAGAAATGGGTGACTTTGTCAGCTAAATGAGGAATTATACAAATCACTTTAGGTATTTCTTAAACAAATGCATTGGGGAATTTATGTTACTGAATGGCTTTACTCTGGTGCAGAAATCCCACCTCTTTTTTTCTGCAAATGCACTATGCCAAATCTCATTAAGAGCTCATAGTGGTTATTTTTTGTTTCTAAACCACAAAAATGACTTCAGAATATGACTGTATTTCAAAATAGGGCTTTCTATTTTACAACATATGACAGCTCCTTTCATGTTGCAGCCTCCTTAAACTAGTCTAGAAACAGAGCTGTCAATTAGATGAGAAACCTTGACCTATGAAATATTTCTGTTACACTTTAATGTATTACTGTTATACTGTGACTAAGTGATAAGATTCTCCTTGGAAAGATACTGGTTTATCCAGTTTTATGCTGAACTGTTCCAGTGAACTTTAAATTTCACTCCTGACAGTCAGAATTGCWGCAAGTGGAGCTACAGTGAGAAGGAATTTGGAATTGAAGAAAATATTGAATATTTTGCTTCAGCTGACCTTTCAGTGTGCACAAAAGCCCTGTTTGGAGGAATAGGATGTATAGGTGAAATCTTAGAATTTTTCAGAGATTTTAAAAGAGTTAGAGAAGAAAGAAAATGCCACAGGTCATTTCTAGTAAACTGGATCTGACCAGCATCTACTTCAGATAGCTCGTAGCAGCAGCTTCAGAGGAAGATGAAAATAAACCCTGAGGGTAGGCAGTTGTGGGATAACTCACAGTCCCTTTCTGATCTCCCACAACTAAAGACTATTGTTCTCTGCTGCAGAAATGCTAATTTTTCTTTGAGTAATCTGTGATGTTGGCTATATTAGCTCTAGATGCCCTAAGCTGTGCACATTTCTAAGCCTTTCAGGAATGCTACCAATTTCTTGATAGGGAAATAAAGAAATTTCATAACAATTTTAAGGGAAGGTTAAAGCTACAGGAATAGTTTAAGCTGTGGGAAGGAAAGAAATCCAAGAACCTCCTAACCTTTTTGCAACCCTTTTGTTCATGAACTTCTGTGGCACTGAGTTAAGCAAGCTCATTTTATGACACACTCTTTTTACAGATTTGAATTACCCATTCTTATTTGAAAATCCATTTTTTTTTGCCTTTGAGAAAATATGACAGAAAAGATTACCAGTGCCCACAGTGAAGCTATACCTCCTTCTTGAAGGGTACTTTTAATTTGGTTATTTCAGTCAAGAAGCCATAAAGGTTTGATTTGGGACTGTGTTCTGTTTTGGGGCCAGCAGGTTGTTATGTGATACTGCAGTTACTAAATTATCAGTTGCCAAATGCCTCTACATGAAGAAAAAATATAACTATAAACACTGACTATAGAACTGTAGAAAATAAAGGCTGTGTTTTCACAGGTAGATCCTGTTACCCTGAACTCATGTAAATATTTATAAATATATTGAACTTAAGATAAGCAGAAAATTCTCCACCAGCTTCCTTTGCAGTTTAATCTTTGACTAGGTTATAGCCACAGTTTGTTTGAAGTGAAAGTGCACGTTTACTTCTTTCCCCAAACCACGTGAATGGTGAGATCATGAGGTCTGAGTGCAGTGCACGTGAACAGAGCTTTCCTCTGCGTGTTGCATTTTGAGGGCAGTGAATCTGCAAAGGCCCAGTGCTTCCGGGATGTGAGCATGACTGAGCATAGCTATAGTCCCTTGAGCCAAAGGAGAGCACCTCTTTGCATCCTCTCAGTTTCTGAAAGGGAGCAGCAGATGTGCGAGGAAGTACAAAACACACTGGATTTGACTCTTACCCCTGTATGCTATGATCTGAGGACACTGGGGCCTGCCTGCCTGGGGCTGTGCCTGCACTCTGCACTTGTTCTTTGTGTGTATCCTTACATGTGAACTTGGAGTGACTTTAGTTTTGCAAAATGTCCACTGCTGTTTTGAAGCACAGTGGGCTACTTTGTACATGCTAAGAACGTTTTTCTCAGGATGCTTATGCAAAGTAGCTAGCACTCTGCAAACATATCCTTCATGACTGCTCCTTAATGGGTCTGGGTAGAGAAGATGTATGAAATCTCCCAAGAAGGCATTCTTAGTATGCACTGGAGTGTCTCTGCCAGTGTTGCTGCAGAGTGGCTAAAGGTATGAGCACATGAGTGCAGACAGTGGTGCACTAGAGCCTTCCTGTTTCTGCACAGTATGATTGATTCTGACTTAACAACATTATCAGTACTGCCTTCCCCAAGTTGTTGTTTTTTTTTTTTTTTTTTTTTTTTTTTTTTTTTTTTTTTTTTTTTGCAAGTGTTTTAAAGATGCAGTAATAGAAGTGGTTGATGCCTCTGGACAATGAAGACTGGGAACTTAAATTGAAATCGAAGCAAAGAAAGACCACCCTGTGAGAACAGCCAGTGAGAAGATGATTGCAAGGCAATGAGTTGAGGGTGGGGAACAACAAAATTTTAAAATAATTCCAGCAAAATACAAGATTTTGATTTTTTTTCTTCCTCAAACATCTCACAAAGGTGCCAGGACAAAACYATTTCAGTTATTTATCTGACAGGGAGGTCAGTGTCTTTTTGAATAATAAGTACGTGGAGTGAACTTTTCTTTCTCTCCTCTTGGAGAGAAGTATGAACTTGGGACAGATACGGCCTTGGCAGAGCCACAGGAAAATAGGACACAAGCTCAGTGCCAAATTTTTCCTAAAAGGAAGCCATGTGAATGCAGAAACACATATAGGAAGTCATAAGTGTAACTCGAAGCAGGAGCTGGGTCCCCCACTTCCAGAGTTTCCTGAGCTGCTGCTTCTGTCAAGCATAACAACTCCCTGGGCTTCCCTATAGCCCCTTTAACTCATTTTAGCACAGTGGGTCATGTACTTCAGAGATCCAGCTGCTAGCACAGGTGATGTYGCCACAGCTTGTCTTTTCTGCTTCAGAGGGAGCCAGAACATAGGTAGGGAGCATGTTTGATTGTTTTGTTTTGTTTTATTTTGTTCTGTTTATTGGTTGATGATTGTGTTAATGATGCCAAATGTGAATTCTATTTGGTCAATGCAAAAAAGTTTCCAGCATTAATGTCAAACCATTATTTTCATTAAACAAGTAGGTGCAAGTTTTGAGTAGAAAAGCTAACATACAGTTTCATAAATGGAAGCTTTCCTGTATGAAAGGGAGGAGATGCCTCTGGCTCCAGTGCTCTGAAGCTGGATTTCATGTACTGCAGAGTACATGGGATCAAAATATTTGGTCAAGTCCAAGGGCTTCGTCTTGAGGTTTTGCGTTAGACTATGTGATCCACATTTATAAAGTTTCCTTAGACAAAAAACATGCAGGATTTTATTTTTATTTTTACTGGAATTGAATAAAACACTGAAGCATCAAAGTGCTGTTTTGGCCCACAGAGAATCATGTTGGGTGTGTTCCTSTAATTATTAAAAACCAGCAGAACAYGAAGTTCGAATGTGTGAAACAATGTAGCACTCAATTTGGTGGAGTGATAGCACACCATAAGCCTCACTAGAGGGAAGGGTGGATGCTAGAGAGGTACTATAAGTGTCCTGCTATAAGTTGTCAACAGCAGAGGTAGCAACAATGATTTCTGACAGCAGAGATGTGTTCTTCCTGAAGTTCCTCCAAATCAGAAGGCAGTAGAATGAGGGGGCTGACAGGTTTCACAAATAGGACATGGGTGGTATAATGTCTCAGTGACATGAGATGTCAAGTCACTTGATAAAAAGAAAATTTCTTGCATCAAGGAATAGTTCAGGTGCAAAGTGTTCCTCCTGAACAGTGCCAGGGCTCCTTCTGGCACATTCTGCAGCATTACCTTGGGAAAACATAACATTTGCTTGTTTGAGTTCTGAGATACAGGTCATGGCTGACCAAAAGGGAAACAAACTGACCTTGGCAACAAATGCACCTGGGCTGTCAATACTGTGAGCTGCAGGGATGACTTGAAGGTGAAATGAATGATTGCTGGTGAAGTCAGTCCCTTTTTCCTGCAGGCCAAACCTTCTCAAGTTGCATGAGTCCAACTGCAATGTGTTGAATTCTCCCCACAYACTGATAGGGAATGATTTGCCTAGCTACCGTTATGTAGTGTACAAGGGTTATTCATACAATAGCAAATGTAGCCCTCTACCTTTGTGCCCTGTATTTCTGCCTGTACAGASGAAGGTAGAAGTGATCCTGTGCATTGTCTGAAGGCAGCTTTCATTGTTATGGGTCCCCTTTTTTCCATAAACAACTTTTTTTTCTTCTTTTAAAGAAACAGAAGCTCTTTGGGAATATGTAAGTATTATATTGCTTTTACTAGATCATTTTGTGTCTTCTTGCTAGTTTGGATTCATATCTTTTCTAGACACTGTCCATCAGAGGCTAAGTTTTACTGTTATATTTTTTAAAAGGAAAAGAGTTAAAGAGCAGAGAAAAAACCTTTGCAAATCATTTGCTTTGACATTTTCTTAAGTCTGATAAATCTACTTCCTTGTGCCCTACCCTTCAGAGATCTGTGGATTCCTTGGATCCCAGTTGGAGTATACTGCAACACACCTCAATGAGCCTATAAACGAGGGGTTTGGTAGTTTTTTTTTGTTTGTTTGTTTTGTTTTTTTTTTTTTTTAAATCTGAAGCGCTCTAAAGAAACTTAAATCTGTTCCATGGTAAACATGTTTTTGTCAGTTTGTAGCAGAAGAGTTGGAACTGTTGGTTAAGTGCATCTTCACAGACAGCTGTGAATAGAGATAATATGAAGTCCTGCTGAAACCTACATACAAACTATTTTCTTGAGCCCTTATTAATCTGAATGATACTACTTACAATAAGTCAGGAAGAAAATTTAAGTGGATCGTGTAAATTTGTAGGTCAAAAGGCTGACTGCCAGGCCAAATATGGATTATGCAATTACTTCCTCTCCTGGAAAGTTTGAACAGACAGACAAAGCATGCTAGACTGAGTTATTTCTTTCTGTAGAAGACTCACAAAAGGAAAAACAGATCAGAGTAAAATTGAAATGTATCCAGTGTGGTGTGCATGTTAGGATATCAATAGCAAGTCCCCAAAATGGCTAGATTCAATACTCCTATTGTGCAAGCAAAGAAAGGGCAGTGAAATATTGTCGTATTTGAACATCTTCCTCTTAAGATTTATACTACCTACAAAAAAAGGTAGAGCTTGTGGTTTTGACCTTATTTGCAGAGAGGTAATATTAAAGAGATCCTGATTTTCCTAAACCTAGTGGGAATTAAAGAGACAATTTCCTCATTTTGTACACAGAGGACAATTTTATTTCTGTAGATATGCACACACAAAATATTCCTGATTTTACTGCTTGTAATGTCTGCCAGACCATCATATGGCTTCCTCTTGTATCTATGCCACAGGCAAGTATTGACTTGAACATCTTTTTTTTTCTTAAATATTTGACATGTAATACTGAATTGTATTGAAGGTAAAGTAGTTGAAAAACCTAGTAACAGGGCAGCTTTAAATCACCTTAAATCACAAATGCCATAGTTTCTCTGGATGTTAATTTGTCTTGAGTGATATTGATTACATCTGTTACCTGGCAGTAAGTATTTGGTTAATGCATGTAAAAGCCTTTGCTGCTGTCGAAGAATCAGGATGACTGTGTGAATGCTCTGAGTCCTCCCTAGGAAAAGACCAAGGCAACTTGAAAGAGACCTAAAAAAAAAAACAAAAACAAATAACCCCCCATACCCAAACCACCTCAGTCTGACATATGTATTTACTGAGTCAGATTTCCAGAGGAATCACTGCTAGTTGAAGCTTTAAGTGAAGCAATGGTTTCATATTTATTAGAATATCTGATTCTTGTGGAATTAAAATAGACTATGCAGTATGCTGCTTTGATGTGGGTCTTGAGAGCACAGGATTCTTTYTCATGGGCTCTTTTTGTCTTTGATATCAGATTGTTGAAAGTATGCATCTTAACTGAGTATCAGCAGTCCTCCTGGCTGCCTGGAGATCTTGCTTTCAAAATACATGGCCTCAGAGGTAAAGCTATGCAACACTTACTGCTTAAACTGAACTGCATACTTCAGCTGGAAATCTACTACATTTAAGAGCACTTTGATTTTAGCAGACTCGATGGAAATTGTTTAAATGGATTATTCCATTGAGTTGAATAAAATCCCTTGAATGACAATCCTATTATGCTGTAGTAAATTTTACTTGTGAAAGAGTCACATTCACTTAATTTGCATGCAACAAGTTTGCAAGACTGTCTTACTGAAGAAAAATAAATACAGCTGAATGCTGTATTCTCAGACCTGTTGCAACTATGCTATGTAAGGACAGATTTCTTGAAATTAAGGCAAATAACCCATGATTACACCAGAAAAAAWTAATGTTAAGAGGTTTTCTTATAGAAGAGGTTATTGTAGGACGGCCAAGAGCAGAAGATGCTCTTATATATTGAGTAAACACTCCCACATATATTTACTTAATTAACACATATAAGCTTAATATGTTTTGAATATGCCTGCAAAGAGCTCCAGTCTTAATACGGTGTAGAGCAAGCTAAATGCAATCTGACTCTTGATTTTAGGAACCACCGACATTTGGGAAACCTCCAAATAAGATCTAGACTCTAAACTTGTTTTCTTTGACCCAGAGGAGCTTAAACAATTCTGCTTTGCTTTCAAAGTTGTTGTTTGGATCTGGATTTTACTCATCCCATGTTATAGCGAGCTCTCCTATGTGTCTGGTTAGGGAGTTCTAATCCTGATCTTGTCAGCAGCTGGCTGCTGATTTTTCCGGTGGAATTGAACACAAACCAAAGACAAACAGCACTATGAAAACTGAAGATTGTCAGTATCCAGCATTGATTTCCCAAAAGATGATGAGGAGGAAGTTAACTTTGTATGCAGGATATTACAACTAATAATATATTAGATTCAGCCTGATATATGAAATGTATTATATCAATAAATACTCAAGAACTAGAAATCAGAAGAGATTGAGGAAGCAAGGATTTTGCATACTGTGCTATTTAATCCTCTTGAATTTGATTCACATGACAATGCAGCAGTGCCTGTGTGAATTCAGTTCCCCTCAATCTGTGCCTGAGGACCTCTGAAGACACAGGAGGGGAGAAGACAACCCTGCTCTGGCAGTGTCATGCATGTCTCGTGTGCTGTCCTCATAGCTGTTTTTAATGATGAGATAAAAGTAAAAGTCAAATTACTATCCAAAGGAGCTAAAGTGGTCATGAATTTCCTTTCCATTTGTGGCCAAAGGGTTATCGGTTTTAAAGCAAGTATACCATGCTGTCCTTTCACTTTTATTCATATCTGCAATTATCACTGTAGCAGCTTTCCTTTTAATAAAGAGGAAAAATCCAGTTCTACTGCAGGAAACATTGTGTTTTGTGAAGTCTGGAGTTTAATTTGCCCTGAAGGTAACAAGTGGAAAAGAACAGATTAGTTCAGCGCTGGACTTCTGCCATGCACGGGTCCTGTAAGCCTACTTTTGCTCTAGTTCTGTAGTCAGCTGAACATTGCTAAGGAAAGTTACTTTACATCATTCATTCACAAGCTGGGAAATGAAATCTTCTTGCTGACTCATGCTTATAAGTATTTTCCTGGCTCCACCTACCTTCATTTCAGCTCCACCTCTCCTCATTTAGAGGTGGTAGCCTACTATATTTAAACAGCTGTCTTAGAGCAGAGACGGGATTCAAGGCTTGTAGTTTGGCCGTTTTTCCTGACTGTACAGGCATTTTCGTAAAGATCTTGGTACTTCTCATCAGATCTGCTGCTAAAAAGGTAAGGCAACTGTAAGTGACTGTAGAGTGCTCTATTTGTGTGGCATACTGGAACATGCTGTTTTCTGAAAGATCACAGGAGGATTTTTAGAATGCTATGTCTATATGTACCACAAAGTTGAGTTGCTCCCCTATCCTTTGTCTGTGGGGTAACTGGACTCACATGTGAAAACTGTAGGTGGGGAAAAGAACTCCTTAAACTTGTAGGAAAGTGTAAAAGCTGATGGGACATCAGTTTCTTAAAGTCCTAGTGAATGAAATTAAATAACCTCTTAAACAGCTGCTTCTGAAATGAATGAGAGGATGAAGAAATGAAGCTGAAAAAAGCTGTTGCATTTCTGTTATTGTTCTTGTTTAATCCTGAGTGTCACAGAAGCACTTTCAGACTCCTCTGTTCCTCGTATGCTCACTGCATTGCTCTTTTGAACTCTCTCCACATGCTGTACAGGCCTCGCATAGCAGTCCTTACTTGAGCAGAAGTCACATTGATGTTGTAGGGAGAGCTATTTGCATGTGGCTGATGTAATTTGGCCTTTCGCTTATTAAAGATGTTCTAATTTTGTTGTCTCACACATTTATGCCTTTTTCTTTTGCTCACTTAAAACTTGTTCCAGTTACGCAGTCTGGAACTGCTGGGGGCCACGCTGACCTGCGTTACGTGAGTTATGGGCCCTCTAGGCATGGGGCTGTGTCTGTGAGGAATGCAGAATTTGGCCCAGGATGATAAGCTGGCTGCTTTCTTGAGCCAGAACAATTATGTAACGTTCCATCGGCAGCGAAATGCTTTGGAAGCAGCGAGGAGATGAATTCTGGAACTTGCAGCATGTTCCCAAATGAAGAGGAGGAGAGACCCCCATTTAAAACAGGAAGCCTAAAGTGGGAGCCAAAGCCRTGATCGGGGTCATTAAACTTGTTAGATGAGTGTGCCAGGCAGCCTGCTCTCCTCAGAGGGAAAGTGAGAAGGGCAGCCTTGTATTTTAGCTCAGGCTTTTCTTTTTCTTGCTGCAGTTAGTTAAATAGCTCTGTATAAATTTGAAGAGAACTTTGATGTCCTGTGTGCTTTCTGGTGGCCTTTGCGAGAACAGGGATTCATCTGCTACAGTGAATTAGCTGTTTGGGCTATTGAGATGTCTCTTGATTCTGAGACTGCTAAAAATCAAAACAAACAAGAGTCAAACCCCCCCACACCCTTACTTCTCATGGCAGGAAAAGTGAACATTTGTCCTGGAAATTCAACTGCCTTGATGCTCTGAGCACAGTTTTGCTCACTGCAAGTCACACACTTAGCCTACAGGTTGCGAATAGCTCTAACCAGGTTCAGCATCTGATTCATTTTCTGCTTAAAAAAAAGTACAATTAGTAACTGTAATGTAAACTATAAAGATGGCAAGTCTAGGATGTGGAAGGGACTTCTCTTGTATGTAGAGACATACTGGGATGAGCAGAAATTGCTTTTACAGTTAATTTTGTGTTGATAGAATTGTCCAGTGTCAAAACTTTGGGGAACAAAGTGTGTAGCACTAAAATGGACCTAATGGGGTTTTGTGAACTCAGGTCTTGGATAAAAGTACAGCTAAAAATGGTGATGTATGTACGTGGATTGAAGAATGTTTGCCAGATCAGCAATTGTACTCCTCTAGCCTTTAATGTTTGCTCTAATTCCAGCAAATGCTCCTTTTCACATATCAAAAGGTACCGAATGGAGGTGCAGGGTGAAATGAGGAGAGGGTTATCACAGAAGCTGCTGCTTTGCACTGTTTGCGGTGGGTTGGGTGACAATGCAATGGCTAAGAGCCAAGGAAAGCTCCCTTTGAAGCAGATAGGAATGCAAGGCTGAATTTTACTGTCTTGTGCCTATTTTTGTCCCCTTCTGGTTCCCCTGTACAAACTCTGGCACAGAACAGTGTGATTTTGTGCCCAAGTCTTGCAAATGGATTTGCAGGCTAGTCATTATTTATATACGGGCTTTTCTGCTCCCCCAGATGGTTGCCATGTGCCGTACTGGGTTGGTTCAGCAGTCCTTGCTCCCAGGAAAAATCCCATGGGTGTTGCTGGGTTACCACTGTCTACAGAGCGCATACAGTCTTTCTGTGCATGCTGCTGCAGACTGCTACAGAGTAGAAACCTGCACTGCTCCCTTCCAGGGATCTTGCTTCACATTTTAAGATTCCCAGTATTTTCACAGAGATAAAAGGTGTACACGGTATTAAGAAACATTAATAAGAACTTGGCTTGTGTAGTACAGCCATGGAGGAGGGAATGGTTACCATGGAGAAGAAACCTTTACTAACCTTCAGATATGTGTTGCGATCCAGGCTGGTTTGAGTGAATATCATCCTGATCAGACTTGTGTGCTGTTTCTCTGGTCTCTCAGGCCATCCCAGTTCCTAGTGCTGAACTCTTCCAATTGCACCAGTGAAATATTGTGGTAGAAAAGTATTTGGGGAWAAATTTAAACAACTACCCACCTGTGGTAGTGTGGGGTTTGGCTCATGTGGCAGGATCTACCCAAAAGGCTGAGGAAATACGTGGGTAGCTGCAGTGGTTAGGTTAAATACACCTCACGGGGCAAATCAGTGCCTCAATGTGGGCATAACATGAAGAAGTATTTGGTGATAAATTTGTATRTATGGAGCTGCCTTTGGTCCTCTGGGTCATAGCTGAGCTGTGAACCAACAGTTCCTGCAYAGTTCCTTGGGACCCTGCTCTCTTTAAAGCTAGATGCCTAAAATGGCTTAAATTAAAAAGCATGACTGTTTCTTAACCCTTGTTTTCTATGCGGCTCTTGTCGTCTGAGATAAGACATGAGAGAATACCTTAGTCTAATGCTTAGTTAAGTGGTAGTAGGTGATGAATGAGTGTTAAATGGTGGTACCAAACTTCAGACAAAGCTGCTAGTTTYGAGTCCCACATAGAGGCCTTATGGTGTGTCTCTCTGCTTGGGTGAATCCAGGCCTCTTAGAATAGCTACCACAGTCTAGGCCAGAGATGGCCATATCTCAAGGCATACAAACATGTCCTTTCAGGCAAACTCGCTCACATGACCCCTTCTAAAGCCTGAAATTCTGCAAATCCTGAACTCAGCTGGGGTTTTCTGACTGCTTATTTGATCACCAGTGCCTGTTGGTGTTGTAGAAGTCAGATTATAAGGAGAGCTTTGCACTAGCAGATTGAAGTTCACTGCAATACTTGTGTCAAAGGCAGAGGTGTGGCAAACCTGTGAGGGCGCAATGTGCTTGCCTACGATCTTTCTGCACTTTGAAAGGATGAGGAGAACATGCCCTGCTGAACAGAGTAATGCCATTCAGTGGGTTTGGACTTGGTTTTTCGAGACAAATGCAGTGTTTTCAGAAAAAGACTATTTTGTGTAGAATAACTTGAAGTTTATGTTGAATTTTGAGAAAATTGCTTTTACTGTGGTAAAATAACACTGACTTCTCTGGATTAGCAGCAATGATGGCATAGTTGAATTCCCTGGAAAAATAAAAAAGTGCTTATTCAAGGTGCTGTAGTTCCTGCAGGAAGAGCAAGAAATTTTGATTGACTGTTCATTGAATTAGGGTTTGTGCACAACAAAATCAGATGAGGTATGTAGATTCCACTCTCCCAATGACACCTAAGTCGCCAAGATTTTTTTTTCCTTTTTAATAAAAATTTGTTGTCATTTATTAATTCAAACCCAAACTCTGCATTTTTTGGAAAGCAAACAAGGCATCCCTAGGTTCAGGAAGTGAACTAGCCCTTCATGTCTCAAAAACCTYTAGCAATTTGATGGCATGTATTTGAAAATGCAACCCAAACATTTCCATCCTTTGGGCAGAAGATTTAGGTGATGCTTGCTGTACTTCTCAGTGAATGCACAAGTTACTTTAAAAACTATGAAGCATTCAGGAAGGGGTGTTTGCAAGACCTCYAGTCACACAAAAGTTCATGATAATTATATGACAATAACATTGTTCTGCTCAAGATGAGCAAAAGTGAAGCTTTCATTAACAAGCTGCACCATATCAGTTATTAGAGGGTTCATGGTTAGTTACTGAAGTTGCCAGCTATTCTACGTGGACAGAAATTCAAGTGTGGAAGAGAGAGATAAGGGTCATTCCCCTCCCCCCCCCCCCCTTTTTTTTGATATTATCAGGGAATCAACCTTCAACTTCTAAGAAAAAAAAAAGTAGTGGGCCTGTCATGAATGTGCAACGGTAAAGTGATACAAGGATAATGCTCTGGATCAGCCGTGTTCTGTGGGCTATAGCAAATCATGCTTTTTGTCAGAAAAGACAATAATATCAAATTTCTCTGTTWTAACAGGTAGACTCCAGGACGAAAATGCTTTCAGACAGGAATATGTATCCAGTATTGAACAAACACCAAAACAAGAGYGGATTTAAGCTGCTTCCTGTAGTGATTATAGGTAAGTTTTCTTTTGCCAGCATAGTCGTGTCCTCTGGTGCCGTTTTGCTTTGAACTTGCTGTCTTTTTTTGTTCCACGTCTTCTTAAGACCAGAATTGTCCTGCCCCCTTTTGCTGATAGCCAGACTTTCTCTAGTGCTGATACAAAGGGAGTGGTGGCAAGTAGAGAAGCAGGTGTTTGATAAACTAAAACTCATGCCTACTTTTCACTAACAAAAATGKTAACCTTCTGGACATCAGGTCAGAGGGGCCAGCTTTTTTCCCCTGTTGAGTGCGTAAAAGGATTTGAAACTATTTCAGTGAGAAAATCACTAAACAAGTTGATTAACTTTCTGTAGTGCTTGAATTGGTGTGTGTGATCTTTCTCCCTCACGTGTGGTTTGGGAAGTGATCCAGAGGCTGTTGAAGTTTCTGGGAGTTTTCTATAGATCCTTTAAATACTTCAGAGATCTCTTGACTTGTGCAGATCAGCTATGCTGCTTTTATACAGAGGTTAATAGCTTTGGTAAAAAGCCTTAGCTTCTTACTATTCACCATTTTAGAAATTAATGCATTAACTAGCCTGTGTCCCTTGTGCTTTGTATATGAAGTGATTCTTGGAGCAAGAATGAGTGRTGATGCCAGTACCTTCCCCTCTGCGACTGATGACAAGCTGTGCTGGAGCACAGGCATTTCACTCTTTCCCTCTGAGCATGTGCTTAAATACCTCGTAAAGCTGGCTTCCTGCTGCATCTGCCAGGTCATCGGTAGCCCCTGAGCTAATCCAAAGTTTGTGCAGYACATGAATCACACCTAATCCTTGCTGACAGTAAGTTTCATGGGGACACTGCTACCCACAGGTTGAATTCTGAGGGTAACTTTGTGCTGCTTGGTTGTGGAAGCCTTTTGCARCAGGCAGAGATGCTGTTTTGGTAGATCGCAGATGTGCCTCTAGAGGGACCCAGTGTGGAAATGTCACTAAAACCTCTGGAGCACCAGTGTGAAGATGCATGCCGGGGGCAGGCTGTGCAGAACTGAAGTGGCTCAGTTGTTTGCTTGCACCTGGATATGTCCAGCAGGTTCCAGCTGCTTCCCCAGGCCTAATTTCGGGAGATCTTAGCTGTAGCTTGAAGGGTAAATCCTCTCCGTGTTGTGAATATAATTCAAACTTCCTTGTATATCCTGAAGCAAATGAGCAAATTGAGACCATACTATATTCTACTATGGCTGCTGTGAAGYTTGCTTTTAATTTCTGCTGCTGCTCAGTTTTGGTAACCTTCCTGCAAGTCACATATTCCAAGCACTGACCAGCAGCCACCTATCCTCAACCAGAGTCAAGCTGATTGTGGTTCCAGGTGYGGAGGGTGGCTGCCCTTAGCATAGCTCAACTCACTGTGAATTTTCTAGCCCAAACTTCTTCTATCTTGAATGCCCGAGAAGTGGCCTTTGCTGCAGCGGCTGCAGCATGCGGCACGGGCGCTGTGTCAACACAGCAGCTGTGTCACTTTGACTCTCCTGCCCTGTATCGTCACTGCATTATGTAATTTTGGTTAGTCACATACTAGTGAGCAACAAAGTGCTGGGCCAGAGAGGCTGACAGCTAGTTATGCGGATGCTGTAAAATGTTAAGCATACTGGAGAGCAGCCATGTGAAAATTTTCCACAGGCTACTCTCACTGGGCTTTGGAGTCGCATACAAGTCTTTTGGCTGACTGTTGGGTGGTCAGCTGGGCAAGTTTAGCCGTCCAGCAATTTGTTCAAAGTGCTATATTCTGACGGATTGTCTTGGCATGGCAGAGCGACTTCTTTTCATAACTCACTGCTTGCAAACCACTGTAGGGCTAGTTCCAAGGCCCTCCAGAGCCACCAGTGAAAGACAGTATTGCTAGAGAGCCCTTTTATGGGATTACTTCCTAAAAGTATACAGAGAGCAGAGCTGTTCCCTATTGTCTTTGGTCACTCTCTTCTCTAGATTTGSTCTGCATCCCGTACCCAATGGACTGCACTGTACAGATGTGATGTGTGTCCAGCAGAGCTGAGGCCCCCAGTCAGCATGTTACAAGTTTTGAACCTTTTAAACTGATCACAACTGTCTCCTCCCAACAAATAAAAGGAAAGAAACGGTGGCAGTGAGACAGATGGGGAGAAGGAGGACTGTCTTCAAAGCCAAAAGCAAGAAGTTAGTGAGCAATTAGGTAATTAATCATCAAGCTAGTGACGTCAAGCTTCAAGTGAGGTTAACCTCTGGCTTGTTAAAGCCAACGGCTTTTCAGCAAATTCTGAGGAGCTTACAATGCAAATAGACATAACTGAGGAATAGAAGGGGAAAAACAAGAATAAATTCCTTCCCCAGCTCCATCCAACAGGTCAGTGGGTACTCTGGCAATAGAAAGTCTCCTGTATCTGCACTGATGTCTTATTCTTTGAATTGGTCTGGTTATTCAAAATACTTATCCAAAGGCCGCTCCATCTACAGAAGTATAAGATCTTCTTTTCCATCTCTCTGTTTAGGGAATGGACCTTCAGGAATCTGTCTGTCCTATCTGCTGTCAGGCTATATCCCTTACTTCAAAAGAGACTCTCTTCATCCTCATCCCATTCTGCAGAGGAAACTGGAAGAGGCACCAGATGTCTCCATTTTGGACCAGGTTTGTATTGTAAAAAGCAGCTTAAAAAGCTTTTTTTTCTTTTATTTTCTTCTTTTTTTTTATTTTTTGTAGCGGAAAAAAGCCTTCATTATGTCCTCATAGTGAAGTATCTCCAGGGTATTTTAAAAATGATAACCTCATTTGGATTTTCAAAGTGCATGGGTAGAACAAGCCTTAAACAAAAGACTACTTAGTTTTCCAAATTTCACTTGTATGAAGTGCCAGCATTGCTGCTGAGATCCTCGAGATAATTCTCAAGCAGTACAGGGGCTGTGTGCCAACAGATGAATTCCACTAAAAACCAGAAGCACTAATTGGAAGCACAGCAGTTTCAGTTGCATGGTATGACATGTGTTTTGAGCGTTTGCTCTGTCTCCTTTTAGGATTTGGAGTATTTGTCTGAAGGCTTGGAGGGACGATCCCACAGCCCAATGGCTCTTCTGTTCGATACTCTTCTGCGTCCAGACACAGACTTTGGTGGAACAGCAGAATCTGTCCTCACTTGGTGGCATGAGACCAACAGAGCCATCCCTCACTTGGTCCTTGGCAGAAACCCTCCAGGAGGTGCCTGGCATGTATGTGAATTGAAGCCTAACTACTTAGGTCTGCATATTGAAAGATAGACAAATGTCCTAACCAGAGAGCTGAAGGATGCTCAAAAGAAAGGCGGGGGGAGGGGGGGGTGGAAAGGACACAGACATGAAACACACTAAGTTTTCCATAAATACGAAAATATTCCTTTTTTTTCCCTTTTGATATCATCCACACCAGTGAATCAGATGAAATCACTGACTTCATGATACGTGTGATATATTGGAATGTGGCAAAACAGCATTTCATTTTTCTTATTCTTAAATGGTTTTCAGTTATTTAATGTAGCTGTATTTCTTATTCCAGTCTATTGAAGGGTCTGTGGTTACGCTGAGCARAGGGGAATGGATGGGACTCCCAGACCTCCAGTTCAAAGACTGGCTGAGGCAAAAGAGAAGGTGAGGTGTCTATGGTGTGATTGTTTATTTGCAAACATCTGAAGGTTATTTAGGAACCTGGAGTGCGCTCCTTTGATGCAGCTCTAACAGATGGTTCTAGTGAGAGGAAGGGACCTCCAGCAAAAATCCATTCTGCATGCGGTGACTCCAGATAAAGTTGGAGTATTGGTTGCATTGCATCCACTTTTCAAGCACTCCTTGGGAATAGCTCAGTTCTTCTGAAAATGCTTGGAGAGGCTGTAGTAGTCTGTGTGTTCATTGCTGCTGTYTTCAATGACAAGTATAATCACCACAGGTACTGTGGAATCTCTCAGATGCTTCTGAGATGTTAGACACTTGAAATCTAAAAAAGTCCATGAGATAAAAATGGAATAAAAGTGAGACATGTAAGAGGAAGGTATAAATGAATTACTATGTTCTTAGGGAAGGGATTCAGGTTAGACATGTTGTCTCAGTCCAGCAACCTGCAAACCTGACTGTTACCTCTATAGACCAAGAATAAGGTTGTTGGAGACAAGAAAACTAGATGAGAAATCTCCTTTGTTAGTGCCAGGATAGAAGACTCTAGGATACACTCAGTGGAAGAGGGAGAAATTCTAAGCTCTTACTTAACTACTGCTTGACCTTTGTTTGTAATGTATTACAGAGGCCTTAGAAACAATAGAGCCACAGCGGAAGACATTGCTCAATATTACCAACATTATGTGATGAAGAAAGGACTGCAGAAGAACTTCAGATGTGGGACTGTTGTGACCTCTGTGAGGAAAGTGAGTGCAGAGAGCATCTCCAACCACGCACAGAAAGATCTGCAGGAGAGAAGTGACTCACTCTGGAACTTGACTGAGGAAAATATGGAGGTCTTTAAGGTAGATGGATTTTTCAAAACTGTGAAAGGTGATCAGGAACCCTTCTCCATCTATGCAGAGAATGTGGTCTTAGCTACAGGAACATATGATAGTCCCACTTGGCTTGGAGTCAAGGGAGAGAACCTCTCCTATGTCCATCACCAGCTCTCTGCCCTGGAGGAAGCAGTGAAGAACAACAGCATTGGCATCATGTCAGATCCAGTTTTGATTGTGGGTGCTGGTCTGACAGCTGCTGATGCGATTCTTTTTGCTCACCACTGCAGCATTCCGGTAATCCATGCTTTTCGGAGAACAGTCAATGATCCAGGTCTTATCTTTAACCAGCTCCCCAAAGTGATGTACCCTGAATACCACAAAGTCCATCAGATGATGAAAGAACAGTCGGCTGCTTGTTCTGGGCCCTATGACTGTTACATTAGCCTTCCTGAACATCATGTGCTATCCTTTGGCAAGGACAAGAAATGTATCCTTCAAGACAAGAATGGCTACCAAAAGGTTTATAAAATTTCCATGGCTCTTGTTCTCACTGGTTCAAACCCCAACCTTTCATTTCTGCCAAATAACGGCATTGACTTGGCAGTGGACTGCAACCAACCAGTCAATCCCAAGAGGAATCCCATAGATGTTGATCCATTCACCTATGAATGCACTCAGAAGAAAGGGCTTTATGCTCTAGGACCCTTAGCTGGGGACAACTTTGTACGCTTTGTGCAAGGAGGGGCTCTTGCTGTTGCCAGSTCTCTGTTAAAGAAAGCAAATAAAAATCCCCCCTAATGAAAAAAGCACCACCCCATATGCTAACAGTGTCTAAGAGAGTTACTACTGTTTTCTTAGAGAAGCAAGTCTCTGATATATACACCCTCAAATGTAAAGCCCTCACTCCTTGGTATTCACCAAGATTGTGCAGAGAGTTACTAAAAGTTCTTGCTGAATATTTGGAAGAATAAGTCACCAAATGAACAGAGTGGGCTTTGCACATGGTGATACCTTGAACCCTAGGGGATTCAGCTCCTATCCTGCATGACTGTGCATGAAGGCATCAGGGGCCTTGAATCTTGTGCTGCAAAAATGASGAGCAAGATAGTGATTGCTCTTCTATGTAACACCTTCCAGGCTACTGAAAATAAATTGGGGAAAAATTGATATTCATTTGGCAACCCTGTGTCTGTCAGGATCTCAAAGTAAGCCAGTGTAGTAGTATTTGCTCCTCTGGCTCAGCTGTATGTATATTTTTATTAGAAAAGAATTCACTGAAAGATGCTTCAGGTAAATTTTTAGCACATGAAGTGATACTCCAAATAAAAACTGTCATAGAAGCACAGTCTAAACTGTATTTTCTTACTGATGGCACCAGCAACATGTTATACGTAGAGTTTTCTTTATTCAAGTGATTCATGTGATGGTTTGTTTTCTCTTTCTGAAGAGTCTTCAAAAGTGATGGTACTGAGTTACAAACATCCAATTTGCCATCTTACAGCAATTTGCTTTCTAACTCCTAAAACTGCTGTGGCTGCGTTCTCAGCAGCTACTCTAAAGACAGCAGAATTAAAGGGAGCTGCTGGCTTACCTTGAAATTCTGGTCATGGATTGTGTGGGACTTCTGCTGCACGGAGTATTGCAGGAAAAAGCAGTATGTTGTATATTGTAGTATGGATCCCTGATCTTGCATGATTTTTCAAGAATGCTGTTCATGAATTTAAGATTTTTATTGGCAAAGCACTTTGTTAGGGGCTTTCAGTCAATCARTGTTTTGAATGAGCTGGGGTGGGTGGGAATGGTGCCTAATGGTGCAAACCTCAACGGACCTATGGGACCTTCTGTACCTCTCACAGGAAAAAATAAGAATCATGATCAGTGTTATTCAGTGTAGAGACAGCCTCTGTTCCCTGTGGTGCACTAAAACTCACTGGCATGACAGCATGCTACAAATGTCTCTGGAAAGCTGTGTGTGTGGAGTCAGTGGCTGTTTGCAAATGACCCTCACAAGTTGTTCAGGGAGACATACAAGGAACTTGTCTGCAGTGTTGTATCTCTCTAGAAAATTTTCATCAGTGACTGTACTATATGAAATATTTTTCAATAAAATGATTTCAGCCTTACTCTCAGCATGTTTGGTTTTTTCTTCTGACTCTCTGACCAACAGAAGATCTAACAAACTGTTCTTCATCAATTTCCTAGCAAATACCAGGATGTGGTGTGATGTGCTCACTCAATCCCACCTCTCTCTTCTTGCTAAGGGCATAACACTCAAAGGACGTGTTTTCCACACTCCTTCCTCTCCACTTTAGGATGGAGAACCTTTCTGTAGACACTACCAAAGCGCCCTTTCTCTTTTGTGAGGCCRAACCATGCTTAGGGAACAAAGTTATTTTGCCAAGAGTGTTATCTCCTAGGAGACCTTAGATCTTGTTACTTCATGTCTTCTCTTATCTGGAAAAGTCCCAAATCATGGCCTAGTCTAGTAAGTCATAGCATCATTTAGATTGGAGGGGACATTTGAAGGTCTGTGGTCTGACCCCATAAAGCTTGGTCAAATTTGAGGTTAGATCAGCTTGCTTAGGGTCTTGTCCACGAAAGCTTTGACAGTCTTCTGGGATGGGGATTCCACTGTCCCTTTGAGACCAGTGGTTCAGTGTTTGACCACCTTTACTGTGGAGAATTGTGGGTTGGGGTGGGTTTTTTTCCTCCAAGTATCTAACTGAAATGTTGTTACTCATATCTTCAGTGTGCACCTTTGAAAGAGTCTGGCTCAAACTGTTAGAAGTTCAAATCCTCCATCTACTCTTGGGACGGCTGAGACTCGAGGCCCTCTAGAATTTGCAGGGACAGAGAGGTGCAGTGTGCGGAGTTTGACTCTGCTGGCCAGATGAGCAGCAGGGCCCCCAGGGATCTCTGTGGRATGAGGGAAGGTGGCAGCAGCTCTGCTTTGGCAGTGTTGCTCTAATAAGGTGGCAGTTGTTATATGCTATATGGACATAACTTAGTGTGGATAATACGCTCCAATGCTAGTTTCTGTGTCCTTGGTACTCCCTAGGGGAGAGGAGCAAGTAATTGATACTCCCCTTACCCCCTTATGCTCCTCCAGTCTGGTTTCCATATGGAGCTGAGAGCTAAAAAAGCATCTCGGCACACTTCAGTTGGAAGTGTGTCTGCCTGAGCTGCTTGGTAACCTGCCTGGCCCCCTGACTTAATATAATTCACTGTCTTTTATTAAATGAGGGTGCTGTGGGCTTACAGGATTGTGCTGTTCCTCCCCAGCAACTGGCCTTTGCTAGAAAATAAATCAATAAATGATCAGTGCTCGCCTTCCTAAAAATAGCATTTTGGGCCAGCCTGAGAATTCCTACATCAGAAGCAAATGGAGTGGAGAGCAAAGGCCAAAGGATGTGATTTTGGGGGGTTTTATTTGTTTCTTTCTTTAAAAAAAAAGAAAAAAAAAAGGGACATGAGAGTGTGCTGAGAATGCAGGCGGTGGGATTGATGTTGCCTGCAATGCTGCTCTTCCCTCTGCTAGAGTCAAAGTCACAGCAATCGTGCAGATGGCTCCTGTATTGTGTTACTGTGGCCTAATCTCCCTGTCCTGCGGAGCCCCGAGGAGGGTGGCAGCCTGTGCTGACATCAGGGGAGCTAGGATTACTGCGTTTTAAATAGCTGGCTTTCTTACCCTAGAGGGATGAGCAAATTGCCTGCTCTGACTRGAAAGGGAAGGTGTTTTCTCATAATCGGTACTTAGAAAATACCCTATGTTCTGCCCTACAGGGATGTTAAAGCAAAAAAACCCTCACTAATGGAGATAGTGGTTTACTCATCAACAACTAAAAGTCCTCAGGGCAAGACTGCACAGTGCTAATCCAAGTCGGTTCTCATTGAGTTCTCTGTAACCAGGGAGACAAATATGAATTACTGTTCCAAAACACCAGAGAGTCAGTAGATAGCAGCTTTGTTAGGTCTGGGATTCATCTGTGCGTATGAATGCGTATGTCACCTTGACCTACAGCATATGACAGGGCCTGGAAGTAAAGAATAGTCTTCTAAAAAGCCTTCTGCACATCACGCTGCTCCCATGAGAGTGATGCAGCTTCGTTARGAAAGACTCTAAACACCTTCACCATTGTTTCCACTGCTGCATGTGCAGTCCAGCCTGGAGGTAACCTTGGCGAGTTAGGTGGCTATTTCAAGTTGCTTGCCACTTTACTTGTTTTCAGTCCTGCGTTAGCCTTTCGGTGTCCTCTCCCTTGCCTGGTGGAAGCCTGGTGCCTGCAGCACCAGTGACCGAAGTAGATCCATCCATCTGAGAAGCAGCAAGCAACTTCCTAACCTGCTCAATTCAAAGAGAGCAGGTTCTCTTCGAACCTCTGGTTGCCACTAAGATGTGACATTCAATAAAACCCCACAGCATCAGCAAGAACTCCTTGTCAGAAATTCGCTTTCTGTCCTTAGGGGCTCCTCAGCCTCCTCTGGTTTCCTTCCTAACCTGGTGAACCCCAGTTTTTGTCTTTTTCAAACAAGCTGCTGAGACTTACTGGGACTCACCAGGAATGGTTGGAAACTTTCATAGCCCAAATAGAAGCAAGGATTTAATGTTTACCTACAAGAAACAATAAACAAAAGAGAATTGTGGGGTTTTTTGTTTGTTTGTTTTGTTTTTGTTTTGTTTTTGGGGTTTTTTTTTTTTTTTTTTTTATTGTGCTGGTAAGTGCTTGTAGTCAAGGACGATGTGTTTTAAATAAATGTGCTAGTGGGCATGGCAGAAGTGACTGTGCAAGTCTAAACTCAGGTACCTTTTATTGTGCAAGCCACAGCACAAGCCTACTGCTTCCACTTTGTGCTTGGCTTAAGGAACTGTGATATGTCAGAGCATGTTCGTTGGGGACCTTCACTTCTTAAATGAAGAGAAGGGTACTGTCTTTTGAAAAGGAGACGTCTCTTAAAAATTATCTGGAATGAAATTRTTTCATGAAATTCTTTTAGTCTTGGGAACCCCCTTGGTTGTTTGGCATTTGCGTTTTTTGGCCACGTTCACTTTTTTGGCCAGAACACTTTCTGTCTTTGAGTACAGGATTAAATCCACTCACATCCTGGCCAGACCAGTCCACACTACTTAAAAGGTCCACAGAGCAATTACTATATATCTTGCAAGTCAGATTATTGCATGTCATATACTTCTGAAGACCCCTAAGGAGCTGTCAGACAGTTGCAGATTGTGATAGTTGAAATTACGTGCTTTATTTCACCACTGAACAGGCTACTTCTGCTTCATGTGGACACCCGTACAAATTTTGGCTCAGACGACCTATTAACCTACTGATTTACAGGAGCTTGCTTAGGAGGACTAGAGCAGGCAGCTTTCATGAACATCATTGTGCAAATGAAGCAGAACAGATCTTGTTTCCTTGCCCAACTTTTGTCGCTCGCATTCATTTCTTGGAATTGCTGCTGGAGGTTCTGTGGGATTTTACAGCTATGCCACAGCAGGCTGGAAAAAAAGAGGGGAATCCCGAGTAAGCCAGCATGCATGCGCTCAGCAGCACTGCCAGCCAGGGAAACACTGGTTGTCGGGAGGTGAAAGTACGATTTATTTAAGGTATTCATCYCGCAGGTGAGTTTCCACAGCTTGGTCTCATGGGAAGTGAAGAGGCTGGTGCCACAACTGCAGGAGCCACCCTTACGAACTGGGTTGCATCTGCAAACTGCTGCAGCCCCCTGCAGAGGAAGGCAGCCGCGCCGGGGATTTGATCACTGGCTACCTCCAGCGGGCAAACGAGATGGTTTCACTGCCGGTGCCAGATCAGCACCAGCGCAGGGGGAATTTTCCCAGTAAAACAGTGGCTGGATGAGAGCTGGGAATGAAGAGGCAGTTCAACAGGTCTCCCTGAAAGGGGCCACGAACGTGCAAAGTTACTGCTGGCAGCGAGGTGTGCATTTGGGGGCATTACACTGGACGAGCTTCCAAGCTTCAGTTGCACTTTTATAGCCCACTGAACATTTTGCCAGGAAGGCAAAGTCTAACCAGAGGACAAGCAACAGGCAGAACGAAATCATGCCTTTAATGGCAAAGAAATAGAAAACTGGCAAACCAGAGGAACTGTGTTTTTTTTATGAGACCACAGAACAGTTTCAGGCTAAAACATTCATTCTTTTCGAGAGCTGGCCCAACACAGCAAACAGCATTTACAACTTGGCGTTAATACCCAAGTTATCCAGTATTACGGTAACTCTTAGTCAAGTCTCAAAGGAACTGGTAGTTTTCAAAGCTAATAAACTGACCAATGCATCTTTCAGCTGAAAAAGCCAGGAAATTTGTGTTTTAGAAAAAAATCCTTRGTGTTATTTTGTGGTAATAAATGTACTATTCAGTTTAAACATTAGGGTCCAGCAAAAACAAGCCAGCCACAAAGCGGTGTGACCCTGAAGTCCAGGCTCAGSGGAGGCTCAGGGCTGTGGTGGCTCCTGACGAACTCGGTCGAAGGCGCCTGAGATGCACTGTGCGACAGCCACCGGCAGCCTGCAGCGGATGGGAACGGAAAGCTCCAGCCTTGATGTGTTTGGGCATTGGGAAAACTTTGCTTGACTATGTCTGCTCCTGCCAAAGGGGACCAGGCACCCGGTGCTCAAGCCTGTAGTCCTCAGTGTGCCTAACCCTTCCTGGTGGTGGTGGKGGTRGAGGAGGTGTTTCACCACATGGGCTGTTTCTTGGCTTTACTTTGTAATTCCATCTTTAATCTGCAATTTGTAATTCTTTGTCCCCAGCAGGAAGGTGGCATGTCACGGCCCACATCTGCTAGCCTTCTTACGCCAATAAACGTGGCTCGTCCCTTGTGGCTCACTTCTAGAAAGCTTGAGCATAAGGGATTTCTCAGGGGTATAAATAATTACTCAGTATTTTTACTGGCTACACTAGAACTACCAAGACAGTTGAAAAGCCMAGTTAAAGCAGCATGTTAAAACAGGCAGCAGGCAACCTCAGCAATACATCGACCCGACCAATTGTACAGCGGTGAGAAATGTATCTAACCGGCTTCCTCCCCTGAAAACAAAAGCCTTTGCAAACTCCCTCTGTTTTATACGGAGGTGGAAATAAGATTTTTGGAAATTTTTCATTAGAAATAGAGAGAGAAGCGGATGCTGGATCAGGGATTTAGCCCCGAGCCCCTGCTGCAGCTCGCTGCTGTGCTGGGCAAATACTGCAACCGCTGGAACTGAGCAATGAAGTTTTCGTTCCTTTTTCAGCCAAAGTTTCCACCTCAAGGCTGAGCAATGTTTTCACATTTACATATCCCYGGGACTGGCTTCCTCCCCTGCTAAGTTCTGTTTTCAATAAGTTGGTGTTTCAGGAAGCAGGGAAGTTCCCAGGCAGCAGCGCTGAGGGCTCATCGCAGTGWCGCCCCGAGGACGCACGTGAGGCAACAGCTCTTCCGACGGCCCCGGAGCGGTGGTCTCAGCCGATCCCCCCCTCAAAAGGCCCCCGTTCATTTTCTATCCACATTTGGCTAGTGAATTTGCAGAAATTTTCTCCCTTTTCACTCAAATTTTCAGGAAAAAACCCTTTTTCGCTGCCCCGGCGGCCCAATTTGGTAGTAATAAATGACCAATGTGGGCAAACTTTCCAGCGCGTGGCTGGAAGGCTCCCAAGGCTTCGAAGAGGGGCCCCGCGCAGCCCGCGGGCGCCTGCCGCTGCGCCGCGGCGCCCCAAGGCCCGGAGGCGCCGGCGGAGCCTGCGCAGGGCCCGGAGGCAGCGGCTACGTCCTGGCAGGGGACGCGGCAGAGCGCGGGCAGGACGTACAGGGTGGGAGTTGAGAGACTTTTCTTTCTCTGCGTAAGCCACGGGAAGGAGCCACGCTCCGGAAAGGCTCGGCGAGCGCGCGGGGTCCTGCTGGGAGTCGGCGCTGACGGGGTGATTTCCAAGGGAAATCCGAGGCACCGGAGGCTGCGCCCGCGCGATCTGCTGCCGCTGGGCGCAGGAAGGAGGCGATTTCGCTTTGGCAAAGGCCGCGCTGTCTCCAGAGCGGAACCCGAGGGTCCCCCGAACGGTGACCGAAGAGGGGCGCGCGGACGCG